>NC_057710.1:57006289-57023795 GCF_004010195.1 Chiloscyllium plagiosum | reverse complement strand
ATTTGGAGATGCCGGTGTTGGACTGGGTGTACAAAGTTAAAAATCACACAACACCAGGTTATAGTCCAACAGGTTTAATTGGAAGCACACTAGCTTTTGGAGCGACGCTCCTTCATCAGGTGATTGTAGAGGGCTCGATCGTAACACAGAATAGCACAAAAATATCTATCATGTGATAGCAAACAATAAAAGCGAGCTCTCTTTTAATAAAGAAGTGTAGTTGTACAAAGGATCAGTCATGATCCCAGTATTGGTAAAACAAGTGTTGTGTGATTTTTAACTTTCCACAGTCATTAGTAGTGAAATATATTTAAATATTTTCTTAATGAGAGCAATATACTCAAAACTCCAATGACTTGCTACCTAAAGGAACAAAAGTGGAATGTGCGTGGGAATGAGCTCCTCTCCAAGCTACAGGCCATTCTGCAACTATACCACTGTTTTTCTTTTGCTGCTAGTCAAAGTCCTGGCTCTCCCTTCTCACAGGCACTGTTGGTATACCTACAGCACCTGGATTGCAGAGGTTTAAGAAGGTGGCTTACCGTCTCCTTTTCAAGTTGGAAAGTACAATAAATGCTGCCCTCGCAAGGAAGACTCCTATCCTGTGAATAATTCCTTATTGTAAAATGACTTTTCCTCACATGGGTAAGCTTTTTTTTTGAGGCTGTACACATAAATAGAAACTGTCCACATTGCATTTGAAAGCAAGCACTGAAAGTTCTGTTAAAGTTGGAATCTGAGTTTTCTTAGTTCCATGCCAGCAGGACTCTAGCATTTAATATTAGGAACACAAGCTGACACTTCTATTCCTGTTCTTTTTGAGCTTGTTTTACCAATACTGGGATCATGACTGATTCTTTGTACAACTACACTTCTTTATTAAAAGAGAGCTCGCTTTTATTGTTTGCTATCACATGATAGATATTTTTGTGCTATTCTGCAGAAATGTTTGATAATGAGGATTTTTATAAATATTGAATGATCTTTGTTTTAGTTCCCACATTTTTACATTTTGGAAGATACTGAAATGACCCTTGATTAAAATGTGAAGAATATTAATGTTAATGATCCACCATAAATAAAGTACTAAGCAATCTATTAATCCATCTCTTAAGTTGATAAGTAGCTTCTGCCCATCATGTTTAGCAAGTCTCTTGTTCCTCCTTGTGTGTACAAGTGATAAACAGATCCTGGTTCTGATATATAAAGATAGTAAAATAACAGTAACAACGTGTTTTTATAGTGCCTTTAACAAAGTAAAGCCCCAAGTTCCTTCAGAGGAATGTTATCAAACAAAATTTGGCACCAAGCTGCACCGTGGCATATAAGATTAGATGGTCAGAAGCTTTGTCTAGAAGTTAAATTTTAAAAGTGGCTTAAAGTATGAAAGCAAGGTATACAGAAAGAGAACTTTATTGATTTTATTGTTGTCACATGTACCGTGATAGTGAAATATGATGTTTTGCATGCAGTACAGGCAGATTGTACCTTTATAAAATGCATCAGGGCAGCAGAATACAGGTTGTTCTGCTATAACATGAATTTGAGGGTTTCTAAGGTGCAAACTTTTAAAGTGTGTGTTGGCTGTAGCATAGCCAACTTTAAATGTGATTTGTATAATGCGATTTTTGTATAGCACGGAGCTGCTCAGGAATGCAGCTACTGCGTAATAGCAGAACTACCTGTATAGTGCTACAGCTGGAAGAAGGTGCAGAGAGAGAAAGCAATCAGAATTAACATTTGAGACGTCAAAAGTGATAACTGTGGGGAAGAAGCTATTCTTGAATCTATACGTACATGTATTCAATCTTTTATATCATCTGCCCGATGCAAGAGGGTGCGAGAGTACAACTGGGGTGCGAGGGGGTCTTTGATTATGTTGGTTGCTTTCCCAAGGCAGTGGGAAGTATTGATGGAGTCAATGGATGGGCAGCTGGTTTCCGTGATGGACTGGGCTCTCTGTAGTTTCTTGTAGTCCTGGGAAGAGCACATGCCATGTCACACTGTTACATCCAGATAGGATACTTTCTATGGTGCATCTATAAAAATTTGTAAGAGTCCATGACGACATGCTGAATTTCCTTAGCCTCCTGAGGAAGTAGAGACTTTGTGTTTTCTTGATCATCACATCGATGTTGGTGGACCAGGGCAGATTGTTAGTGATCATCATTCCTAGGAACTCGACGTTTGTGATCATCTCCACCTTAGCACCGTTCATGCAGACAGGGACATGCTCTCAACACTTCTTCCTGAAGTGAGTGGTTTTGCTGCTGATGATGAAGAGATTGCTGTCCTTATACTATGCTGCTGAGCACTCACTCTCTTTCCTGTATTCTGTCTTGTCATTGTTTGAGATCCAACCTACAATGGTAGTGTCATCAGCAAACTTGTAAATGGAGTTGGTGCAGAATTTGGCCACACAGTCATGTATGTATAAAGTGTATAATAGGGGGATGAGTATGCAGTCTTGCAAGGCATGGTGTTGGGTATTACGTGCTATCGCCTGTTCTTACTGATTGTGGCCTATAGGTCAGGAAGTCAACGATCCAGTTACAGAGTGGGGAGCCAAGACCTAAGTCTTGGGAGTTTAGAGATGATAGCGAGTTTTGAGAAGGTTTGTAGCTCAGGTTGAGGTTCTGGACGTAAGTTTGCTTGCTGAGCTGGAAGGTTTATTTTCAGACGTTTCGTCACCATACTAGGTAACATCATCAGTGAGCCTCCGGTGAAGCACTGGTAGTTTGGCCAGCTTTTTATTTATGTGTTTAGGTTTCCATGGGTTGGTGATGTCATTTCCCATGGTGATGACATTTCCTGTTCTTTTTCTCAGGAGGTGGTAAAGGGGATCCACGTCAATGTGTTTCAATGTAGATCAAACACACTGATTTGGATCCCATTTACCACCCCCTGAGAAAACTAGTAGGAGCTGACATCACCACAGGAAATGACATCACCAACCCAAGGAAACCTAAACACATAAGTAAAAAGCGGATCATACCACCAATGCTCCTCCGGAAGCTCACTGATGATGTTACCTAGTATGGTGATGAAACATCTGAAAGCAAACCTTCCAGCTCAGTGAGCAAATTTACATACAGTTTAGAGATGGGTTTGTTTGGGATCATGATGTTTAAGGTGGAGCAGTGAGGTTTTTCCAGAGCTTGGCCCTGTCAGCAACTGAAGATACAGTTTTAGAGATTAAAACTGGGGATGCTAAAGAAGCCAAAATTGGAAAAATGCAGAGATTCTGCAAGTGTGGGCCTGGAGGAGTTTAAGCAGGTAATGAAGAGGGTAGTCCTGATGAAGAGCTTATGCTTGAAATGTCAACTCTGCTGCTTCTCAGATGCTACCTGACTAGCTGTGCTTTTCAGAGCCACACTTTTTGACTCTGATCTGCAGTCCTCACTTTCTTCTCGCCCTGGAAGGTTTGTAATGCAAATTTTAAAATCAGTACATTGCTTAACTGGGTGACTATGTGCATCACTGAACACACTTGTAATAAGTGACTTAGTATGCATTACCAGTCAGACAGCAGAGTTTTTAATTATCTTAAATTTATGGAAGTTAAAACATTTGAGGATGTCAAGGTGAGCAATGGGATAGTCATGTCTGGGGGAAGTAGCAAAACGATTTGAAGCAAATGAGCTCAGGTTGGGGTGAGTCAGGTGATGTTATAGAAATGACACTTAGCAATGGGTCCCAGTTTGATTTTTGGTTCACCTCCAGACAGTTGTCAGGGAGAGGGCTCAAGTCTGTAAGGAATGGAATTGGTGATGTGGCTCAAAGTCTATGATTTCAGTGTTTCAGTGTGTATAGTTCTGGTCACCGAATTATAAGAAGGATGTGGAAGCTTTGAAAGAGTGCAGAGGAGATTTACTAGGATGTTGCCTGGTATGGAAGGAATGTCTTATGAGGAAAGGCTGAGGGCAATGAGGCTGTTCTCATTAGAGAGAAGAAGATTGAGAGGTGACTTACTAGAGACATACAAGATAATCAGAGGGTTAGATAGGGTGGACAGGGAGAGCCGTTTTCCAAGTATGGGGACGGCAAACACGAGAGAACACAACTTTAAAGTGAGGGGAGATAGGTATAAGACAGATGTCAGAGGTAGTTTCTTTACTCAGAGTAGTAAGGGTATGGAATGCTTTGCCTGCATCGGTAGTAGATTCGCCAAGTTTAAGTGCATTTAAGTCGTCATTGGACAGGCATATGGACGTACATGGAATAGTGTAGGTGGGATGGGCTTCAGATTAGTATGACAGGGCGGCGCAACATCGAGGGCTGAAAGGCTGTAATGTTCTATGTTTCCAACACATAGTTCATATGCACTGTGGCTATATTGAGCAGTTCTCCATCTGGAAGGGGCACATGTTTATGGGGGCCTTCTTGGGTCTAATGGCTGTCAAGCTCCTTCCCTGTTGCTGAATCTGCACAAAGTTTGAGAAGTGAAGAGTGTTGTATTTCTGGCTTAGAAACATATGCTAGGCGGCACGGTGGCACAGTGGTTAGCACTGCTGCCTCACAGTGCCAGAGACCCGGGTTCAATTCCCGCCTCAGCCGACTGTGAAGAGTGTTGTATTTCTGGCTTAGAAACATATGCTAGGCGGCACAGTGGTTAGCACTGCTGCCTCACAGTGCCAGAGACCCGGGTTCAATTCCCGCCTCAGCCGACTGACTGTGTGGAGTTTGCACATTCTCTCCATGTCTGCGCAGGTTTCCTCCGGGTGCTCCGGTTTCCTCCCACTCCGAGCTAAATTGCCTGTAGTGTTAAGTGAAGGGGTAAATGTAGGAGAATGTGGTCTGGGTGGGTTGCGCTTCGGCAGGTCGGTGTGGACTTGTTGGGCTAAAGTGTTTCCACACTGTAAGTAATTAATCTAATCTAATCTGCTGGATTTAAAATTTTCCAGTGGGGTGACAGAGGCAAAATGAAAAGTGAGAGGCCAGTTTACTCCCATGCCTGCTGTCTCAGCATGGCAAATTGAGCACCAGATGGCCAAGTATTGGTGCAAATGAGTTCTGGACCATTTGAGTGCTAAAGTCAAATATCATGAAGGAGACATTGTGCTGTGTGCAACAGCTAAGTCATGACCTTAAATTTAAAGGCCCCTGCTCTTCATCTCTCCTCTCCTGTCATAAATGAGTAATGTAAAAAACCATATTACCATTGTCACTTTCACCAGCAAACACGAAGTCTTCTACGTATAGCCATTGCCCCATAGCAAGGCCTTTGTGCCCTCATACTGGCATAAATCTCTCTGAAGTATTTTCTCATTCGGTTGCAAAATAATGGAGGGAGTAGTAAAAAGTGAAATGCAGTTGGGTCATTAATATGTTCAATAGATTGTTGTTTCAAAATAGCAGATGGACCTCTGATTTTCACACCTGCTTGTCTTGTAATTTAAAGAGACTGGTGCAGTGACATTGTATTAATGATTCGATGCCATCACATCATTGCACGTGGGCCAATTCATAAAAGATATCACAAACAAGGCCTTCAGTCCACACAAACATTTAAAACAACTAGGGATGTGGCGAGAGTGCAGGAAATTGGTTTTGAAGTAGAAGACCAACCATTATCAAATTGAATGGTGGAGCAGGCTCAACGGTAGTGTTCCTTCTAGTTATCTACCTGTTGCATGGGCTACTAAGGCCTGGGTGTGGTAGTGACTTCCAGAATCTGAAGCCAGTGTTCTGATCGATGTGCTGATGTTGACCGCCATTGATTGGGACCAGGCCAGACCCCCTCAAAACATTTCAAGAAGGTAGCCCAGAACTTAACTTTTCCAGTTGTTTTGAGCAGGTATACAGTGGATACTGCAGGAGTGATGCAGCTGGTCAAAACCCTTTGTTTTTAAACAAAACAGAATTCATTTACAGAGTACGGAATGAAACACTAACAAAAGAGAACAGAATACAGAATAACATAACCTCTCTGAAAACCCAACAGACTACCCCAACTTGCTATTCCAAATTTCTGCAACAATTTCCTTTTAATAGAGCAGTAAATCTGTTATCCTTAATTGATATGGCCTACATTTGACTCCAGACCCACTACAATGTGTTGAACCGTTAATTACCCTCTGAAATGACCTGGCAAGCTGCTTAGGTCAAGGGCAATTGGGATGTCCAATAAATCTCAGCCTAGCTAGTAACGCCATTTTCCATGAATGAATTAATAAAAATTTAGATTATGATAGCTTCAGAGCCCTTCCAAGTTTTAATTTAAATGCAATGAGCATCTCTGCCTTCACCAACTTATGGATCAACTAGTTCCAGGTACCCTATACTGATTGGGTGAGAAAAATTCTGTTCAATTTCCTTCTGTTTATCGTCAGTCACTCTGCTAACAGATGGAGGGAAAAGAGTATTACATTGACCCAAACTGCTGATCCTTTCACTTCATGATGAATCAAATTGCAGGAGATCTGCTAACAAATGCATATTAAATTGAGCTTCAAGATAGACAAGAATGCCCCTGTGTAACTCAGATTGCCTACACATGTGCTGTATGTCAGAACAAAATCCTAAATGGAAACAGTAAATATGTGAAAAATCTCTTTCTTTTTTATCCACATCTTAGTGTTTTGACCTTGTATCGGTCCAAACATCCACTGCTGCAGGTGAATTCTTTGTAGACCGGCATCTGTGCCAGGGTGATTGCCCTTCCCAGCAGGATTAGCTTCCTCTGAGCTCCGTGATTTCACTCTTGTGTGACCTACCTCCATTACAACTGGTTGGATTGGTCATATAACCATCTTGCACAAGTTTGGCTAATCCGGATTTACCGGTAGAGAACTTTGACTTATCATTGACAGAATTCTGTTGGATTTGATTTCCTACTGGTTGGCAACTCCGAGACAACCAGAAAGTTGCGCTGTATGAATTTAACTCACCATAATGTCACTATGTTCAGCTTTGTTTGTTTTAAGCAAAAATACGCTTTAATTCAGAGGTTCTTGCTTCTTCACTTGGAAACCTTGACAGCTAAAATTTGGGAGAGATTTGTAACTAGTTTTTAATATGTCAGTACAACAAGTGAGTTGCTTGTATTATTTCTATTTAATTAGTAGTTTTTGTTTACTTGAAATTAGGTACATTTTTCTGAACTTTCTGAAGTTCTGTTCAGAACTGAGACATTAAGTCTGTTAGTATGAGGTGAACAGAAAGTTGCAGAGTGACTGTTGTAAATTTTGAACAAGTATCACACAAAACAAAAATAGAATGTTTTACCTTTATTTTTCTAAGACTCTGTGGCTTTAGACGACCAATGATGCATGAACAGAAAGTATGGAATTGCGAAAAAGCTATAATTTCTCAATATGTTAAGTTCCTTAATATGCCTCTATCAGACTTTCACAAAATCAAGTTGGGTCTTGATGAACATAAAATGCCCAAATTGAATGTGAAATTTAAACCAATGAAATTTAAACTAAATGGTAGAATCCATCAAATAGATTCCAGTGCTGTTGAAGAAGAAGGTAACTGTTGATGCAAGCTACTGAGATCTGCAACATTGCTTATCACATCAAATGTAAATAGAAACAACTCGTATTTGTATAGCAGCTCATGATGACCTTAAACATTTCACATTAAGGGAGTCATTCTTCAAATCCAGGGCTTTGGTTTGAGGCAGCCAATTAAAGCACAACTAAATTAAAAAAGAATAATGCAATTAATATTTTTGAAATATTGTTCCAGTGCTGGCTGAGGAGTAAATGTTGGCAAAGGTATTAGAAACCCTCCTGTTTTTCTTTCAATAGTGCAATAGTGTCATTGTAGTTCATCTGAGAGTCTCCAGAAATATCTCATCTGAAACGCACTATCCATGCAGTACAGCACTCCTTTCGTACCGCATTGAAGTATTAGCCTTTATTATCACTTTAGAATGGGTTTTGTCATAGCGATAAATGATGAGGACTAATTCAGCAGGAATGTACTTTTATTGACTTATTTCCACCTTTTGGGAGTTCTGGGCCAATGCCACAGAAAAAAAGCCAATGCCTGTTCACATTTGTATTTAATTTTTATTCAAATGCATATTTTCAAAATACTCCACCTAGCTACTTCCTTTAATTGTCCATACACTTATAACAGGGCAAAACCATTTCCTCCCATTCAGCTTGTGCTCTAGACTAAGGTGATTGACAGAGGTATGTTACTGTTGAATGTCAGTAAATCTACTGGATAATGAAGGATAATTGTCTGCATCAGTCAGAGTTTATTTTTCAGTTTTAAAACTTTGTGCTTTAATTTACTTAGTCTGTTACTACCTCATTTTTATTCTCCAATCTTTTCTGAATGACAGTTTTTATAGGGGTTCGGTCTGACTATCATTGCGGAGTGTGGAAGCTTTCCCAGGATGTGAATCCATCTATTCTACAGGTAGTTCAGGTGGATAATATTGCTACTTGCATCAATGTCAGGTAAAAGATTATGTTCTGAATGCTTTATTTAGTAAAATCATCCTGCTGCTAAAAATGTCAATATTTTGATTTAGGCACTCATATACAAAATATGCTATGTAAAGCTATCATGTCAAGAAAATTAGTTTTCCTATTGTTAGGTGACACTGTAGTACATGAGATTAGAACTATTTTCTAGTCTACAAGATGAACGCCACTACAAAGTGATGAGAGATAGAGGTAGTTGGACCTGAACATTCTGAAGTTTTGAAGAATGAGCGTGTTCCTGTGGTTGAAGAATCTTAAAACATGTGCACAGCCTCAGGATAAGGAGTCAATTATTCAGGACTAAATTTGGAAAAATGTTTGATGTCTGATTACCAGTCTTTAAGGACTAAAGGCCTGTGCTTTTATTTTTCAGATTTAAAAAGGGGAAAGTAAGTGGCATTATAGAAGAAAATCAATCTAAAATATTTGGCCTGAGCTTTCACCATGACAAAACTTCTGGGCTTGATCACCCTGATGTTTTAATCTAGGCAATTCTGACTTGTCAGCCTGACCACCCATGGATTAAAAATCTGATGTCCAGGCAACCAATTTTTAAAGGTTGGTTTGCAGTATCAGAATTCTTTCACCTCTGGGCACCCGATCTGGGAGAAAATAACCAAGCCATTATTTTTTCTTAGCTGATAGACAGTAATAGATTCAAACTAGTAAAACATGAAGACGTGAAATTGTTTTCCAAGAATAATAGGGCAGTTATGGTTAGATTATATTGCTTACAGTGTGGAAACAGGCCCTTTGGCCCAAAAGCGACCCTCCGAATGGTAGGGGATTTTAACTTTCCAAACAAGGACTGGGACTGCCGTAGTGTTAAGGGTTTAGATGGAGAGGAATTTGTTAAGTTTGTTCAAGAAAATTTTCTGATTCAGTATGTGGATGTATCGACTAGAGAAGGTGCAAAATTTGACCTACTCTTGGGAAATAGTGCAGGGCAGGTGACTGGTGTCAGTGGGGGAGTGCTTTGGGGCCAGCGTTAGTTTTAAAATTCTGTTAGTTTAAAAATAGTGATGGAGAAGGATAGACGATTGAAAAGTTGAATTTTTAAATTGGAGGTAGGCCTAATTTGACAGTGTTAGGCAAAACCTTTCACAAGCTGACTGGGGGCAGATGTTCGCAGGTAAAGAGACAGCTAGAAAATGGGAAGCCATCAGAAGTGAAATAACAAGAGTCCAGAGACAGTATATTCCTGTTGGGGTGAAAAGAAGAACTGGTAGGAGTAGGGAATGCTGGATGACTAGAGAAATTGAGCGTTTGGTTAAGAAAAAGAAGAAAGCATATGTCAGGTATCGACAGGAGAGATCGAGTGAATCTTTAGAGTATCAAGGCAGTAGGAGTATACTTAAGAGGGAAATCAGGAAGGCAAAAAGGGGACATGAGATAGCTTTGGCAAATAGGGTTAAGGAGAATACAAAGGGTTTTTAGAAATACATTAAGGACAAAAGGATAACTAGGGAGAGAATAAGGCCCCTCAAAGATCAACAAGGCGGCCTTTGTGTGGAGCTGCAGGAGATGGGGGAGACACTAAACGAGTATTTTGCGTCAGTGTTTACTGTGGAGAAGGACATGGAAGATATAGAATGTAGGGAAATACATGGTGACATCTTAAAAACTGTCCATATTACAGAGGAGGAACCCTGGAACTCTGTGGGAGGCTAGGGAGGTGATTGCTGGGCCTAGTGCTGAGATATTTGTATCATCGATAGTCACGGGTGAGGTGTCAGAAGACTGGAGGTTGGCTGACGTGGTACCACTATATAAGAAAGGTGGTAAGCACAAGCCAGGGAACTATAGACCAGTGAGCCTGATGTCAGTGGTGGGCATGTTGTTGGGGAGAATCCTGAGGGACAGGAGTTACATGTATTTGGAAAGGCACAGACTGATTAGGGATAGTCAACATGGCTTTATGAGTGGGAAATCATGTCTCACAAAGTTGATTAAGTTTTTTGAGGAAGTAACAAAGAGTATTGATGAGGGCAGAGCGGTTAGCACTGAAAAGTAGTGGACCTCGTAGCACTCTACTGGTCACAGGCCTCCAGTTTGAGAAACAACCCTCCACCATTGCCCTTATCTTCTATCTTGGACCCAGTTCTGTATCCCTGTATTCCATGAGATCTAATCTTGCTGAAGTCCATATAGATCACATCTACTGCTCTGCCCTCATCAATCCTCTTTGTAATTACTTCAAAAAACTCAATCGAGTTTGTGAGACATGATTTCCCACACACAGAGCCACGTTGACTATCCCTAATCAGTCCTTGCCTTTCCAAATACATGTAACTCCTGTCCCTCAGGATTCCCTCCAACAACCTGCCCACCACCGACGTCAGGCTCACTGGTCTATAGTTCCCTGGCTTGTCTTTACCACCTTTCTTAAACAGTGGCACCACGTTAGCCAACCTCTAGTCTTCTGGCACCTCACCTGTGACTATCGATGATGCAAATATCTCAGTAAGCAGCCCGGCAATCACTTTCCTCACTTCCTACAGAGTTCTAGGGTATACCTGATTAGGTCCTGGGGATTTATCCACTTTTATTTGTTTCAAGACATTCAGCCTGTTGTGCGACTAAAATAAAGAACTGTTTATAAGTAATGCATGATAACTTGTCTAGTCCAGAATTTCCAAATCTGGCATTTTATTGAAAGGACCCCATACACTTCACTTAATTGTTCTGACTGTGGTATAGCTCAGGAACATATGGTCTCACATGACCTTCAGAATGAGGGTAGAAGATGGCAGGTGATGGAGTGGATATTCTTGATGTCACAAGGAATTAAGGGCTACGGGGAGAATGCGGGTAAGTGGAGTTGAAATGCCCATCAGCCAGGATTGAATGGCGGAGTGGACTCGATGGGCCAAATAGCCTTACTTCCACTCCTATGTCTTATGGTCTTATGTTGACTGTTAATATGAAAAAACTCAAAACATGGTTACCAAGCCATTCCACTTCTCTCTCCAACCCTGGTAGTTTGTTTCTCCATCTCTCACTTTTTTAGTTCCAAATATTGTGAACTGGAGAGGTTGTAGTGTAAAAGTTTTTTTTTAAAAAAAACCACGTACTGAAATAGTTTTGCTGTAATCTGTCCTTTTTATCTCAGTCCTCATGTTCCTGGAGAGCTGGTGATTGCCAGTGAGTGTGGAACTGCGTACCTCTGGACTTTAGACAAAGGGTAAGATGCAACTGAGCTTTCAAAAGTCTTTCACGGGTGAAGATGAATTTGTATAAAGATTCTTATGTGGGATGTGTTTGTTACTGGTGAGGCTGGCATTTGTTGCCCATCCCTGTTTGCTCTCCAGATCATTTGAGAGGGCAGTTAAGAGACAGCCATATTTTTGTGGTTCTGGAGTTACATGTTTGCCAGCCTGGGTAAGGGTGGCAGATTTGCTTCCCTAAAGAACATTGGTGAACTACATGGGTTTTTACAACAATTGACAATTCCATATTCCTCATGTTATTGAATTCAAATTTCACTATTTGCTGTGATTGGATTCAAACCCATGTGTCCAGTGCATGAGCCTGGGCTCTTGATTCCTAGTCTAGTAACATTACCAGATGGCACTACCTTCCTTCTGAATGTTGATGTGGAAGAGCTGGTGTTTGACTGGGTTGGATAAACTTTAAAAATTCACACAATACCTGGTTATAGTTGAACAGGTTTATTTGGAAGCACTAGCATTTGAGCACTGCTCCTTCTTCCAACTAAACCTGTTTGACTATGACCTGGTGTTGTGTGATTTTTAACTTTGTCCCTTCTGAATAATAGTCTTGATCAAAATGCTAAACACAGCAAAACTTTTTTTGAGTTGCAGTTACAGTATATTTTCTTACTGTACTTATCTATCAAGTGGTGATATATCAAGCTAAATGTTTACCAATCAAAAGCATTTTTGCAGTAAATACCAAGCAGTTAGTTAATCCTAGCGTTTGACTATCTTGGTCTCTTTTAAGTACCTATAGTGGGTAGGAGTGAAACACAATGTTGGCTACTGAGAAGTTGTACAGAAAGGGTTATTGGAAAGCAAGATTTAATTCTCTATTTGGGTTATGATCTAACGATATCACTTCTTTAAAGCATCTGTTTTAATTTGCCAGACGTTCTGTATTTTGAGCAACAATGATCTGATCTTAACAATATTTGCATAAATCAAAAATCAGAATTCAGTTTCTCTTTGCATCATATGTTTCCTTTTCTTAATTTTCCTATCTAATGCTTCTATTATAAAGATGGTGAACATACTCTTCTTTTATAAGAGGGATTTAAGAAGGATTTTACTGCATGCCCTTATAAAAGGGATATGTCTTTGTTTTGTCATTTTTGTTAAAGAAAGTTGTACCAGTGGCTATCTATTGAATCTTTAAAAATATTTAATTTAACCTGATGCCGATGGATGGGAGGTCTCGTGGCTCAGTGGTAATGCGCCTGCCTCTGAGGCAGACATCCAAGTTCAAGTCCTGCTCCAAGACTTGCTGACCATGGAAAGGGTATTCACAACGCAGTGAAGCAAGTTGATAATTAATCTGCTAAATCATCCAACATGCCCATACTGGCATTAAAGCTGGAGAGATTCTGATAAGTAATGCTTGATATGGAGTGGTACCCATTCAAGTTATAACAACTATTCTATAAAACAGAGAGAGATGCCTACCAAAACCTAAACTATGGAACAAAGCTTGAAGGAGAATGCAGCCCAGCCCTCAATGTTCGTGCCACATCTTCTGGCGCCGTCCCTAGTTGACCTTGAGACGGTGATGATAAACTGAATTCTTGAACTGCTGCGGTCCATGTGCTGTAGATAGACCCACAATACCCTTACAGAGGGAATTTCAGGCTTTGGACCCAGGGACAGTGAAGAAACAGCTATGTATTTCTAAGTCATGATAGGGCGTGGCTTAGAACATAGAATATTACAGCGCAGTACAGGCCCTTCAGCCCTTGATGTTGTGCCAAACTGTGGAACCAATCTGAAGCCCATCTATTCTACATGATTTCATTTTTATCCATGTCTAAAACATCGAACAGTACAGCACAGAAAAAGGCCCTTCAGCCCACGATGTTGTGCCGACCATTGATCCTCAAATTTCTGTGACCATATGCATGTCCAGCAGTCTCTTAAATGTCCCCAGTGACCTTGCTTCCACAACTGCTGCTGGCAACGCATTCCATGCTCTCACAACTGTGTAAAGAACCCGCCTCTGACATCCCCTCTATACTTTCCTCCAACCAGCTTAAAACTATGACCCCTCGTGTTAGCCATTTCTGCCCTGGGAAATAGTCTCTGGCTATCGACTCTACCTGTGCCTCTCATTATCTTGTATACCTCAGTTAGGTCCCCTCTCCTCCTCCTCTTCTCCAATGAAAACGTCTGAGCTCAGTCAACCTCTCTTCATAAGATAAGCCCTCCAGTCCAGGCAGCATCCTGGTAAACCTCCTCTGAACCCTCTCCAAAGCATCCACATCTTTCCTATAATAGGGCGACCAGAACTGGACGCAGTATTCCAAGTGCGGTCTAACCAAGGTTTTATAGAGCTGCAACAAGATCTCATGACTCTTAAACTTAATCCCCCTGTTAATGAAAGCCAAAACACCATATGCTTTCTTAACAACCCTGTCCACTTGGGTGGCCATTTTAAGGGATCTATGTACCTGCACCCCAAGATCCCTCTGTTCCTCCACACTGCCAAGAATCCTATCCTTAATCCTGTACTCAGCTTTCAAATTCAACCTTTCAAAATCCATCACCTCGCATTTATCCAGGTTGAACACCATCTGCCACCTCTCAGCCCATCTCTGCATCCTGTCAATGTCCCGCTGCAGCCTACTACAGCCCTCTATACCCTCAACGACACCTCCAACCTTTGTGTCATCTGCAAACTCACTGACCCATCCAAGTCATTAATAAAAATTACAAACAGTAGAGGCCCAAGGACAGAGCCCTGTGGAACACCACTCACCACTGACTTCCAGGCAGAATATTTTCCTTCTACTACCACATGCTGTCTTCTGTTGGCCAGCCAATTCTGTATCCAGAAAGCTAAGTTCCCCTGTATCCCATTCCTCCTGACCTTTTGACTGAGCCTACCATGGGGAACCTTATCAAGTGCCTTGCTGAAGTCCATATACACCACATCCACAGCTCGACCTTCATCAACTTTTCTAGTCACATCCTACAAGAACTCGATAAGGTTTGTGAGGCATGACCTGCCCCTCACAAAACCATGTTGACTGCATTTAATCAAGCAATGGTCTTCCAGATGGTCATAAATCCTATCCCTCAGAATCCTTTCTAACACCTTGCAGTTAGGTGAGACTTACTGGTCTGTAATTGCCGGGGATTTCCCTATTTCCTTTCTTGAAGAGAGGAATTACATTTGCCTCTCTCCAGTTCTCAGGTATGACTCCAGTGGAGAGCGAGGATGCAAAGATCTTCGCAAGTGGCGAAGCAATTGCATTTCTCGTTTCCCAAAGCAGCCGAGGACAAATCTGATCGGGGCCTGGCGACTTGTCAATCTTAATGTTTGACAAAATTTTCAGCACATCAGCTTCCTCTATCTCTATCCATTCCAGCATGCACACCTGCTCTTCAAATGTTTCATTCATTACAAAGTTCATTTCTTTCGTAAAGACAGAAGCAAAAAACTCATTTAGGGCTTCCCCTACCTCCTCAGACTCCACACACAAGTTCCCTATACTATCCCTGATCGGCCCTACTCTTTCTTTGACCATTCTCTTATTCCTCACATAAGTGTAAAATGCCTTTGTGTTCCCCCTGATCTGTTCTACCAAGCCTTTCTCGTGCTCCTTCAGGGCTCTCCTCAGACCATTTTTGAGCTCCTTCCTCGCCTGCCTGTAAATTCTCTAGAGCTGAGCTTGACCTTAGCTTCCTCCACCTTATGTAAGCTACCTTCTTCCTTTTGACTGGAAGCTTTACCGCTCTCATCATCCAAGGTTCCTTTATCTTACCCCTTCTTGTCTGTCTCAGAGGGACATATTTATTCATCACTTACGATAACTGTTCCTTAAAGTCTCCACATGTCTAGTGCCTTTACCATGGAACAATTATTCCCATTCCATGCTTCCTAACTCCTGTCTAATCGCATCATAGTTTCCTCTTCCCCAATTAAATATCCTCCCATTTTGCCTAATCCTCTCCTTCTCCATAGCTATGTAGAATGTGAGGCAGTTGTGGTCACTATCACCAAAACGCTCTCCCACCACAAGATCTGATACCTGTCCCGGCTCGTATCCGAGCACCAAGTCTAGAATGGCCTCTCCCCTCGTCAGCCTGTCAACGTACTGAGTTAGGAAACCCTCCTGAACACACCTTGCAAAAACAGCTCCAGTGATCATTTAAATGCCCTTAAAGTTGGCAAGTCTACTACTGTTGCAGGCAGTGCGTTCCACATCTCTACTACTCTGAGTAAAGAATCTACCTCTGACATCTGTCCTGTATCTATCACCACTCAATTTAAAGCTATGTCCTGTTGTGCGAGCCATCACCATCAGAGGAAAAAGACTCTCACTGTCCACTTTATCTAACTCTTTGATTATCTTGTATGTCTTAATTAAGTCACTCTCAACCTTCTCTCTAATGCAAACAGCCTCAATTCCCTCAGCTTTTCCTCATAAGACCTTCCCTCCATACCAGACAATGTCCTAGTAAGTCACCTCTGAGCCCTTTCCAGAGCTTCCACATCCTTCCTATAATGCGGTGACCAGAACTGTCCTCAGTACTCCAAGTTCGGCCGCACTAGAGTTTTGTACAGCAGCAGTGGACCTCGTGGCTCCAAAACTCAATCCCTTTACCAAAAAAAAGCTAACACACCCATATGCCTTCTTAACAACCCTATCAACCTGTGTGGCAACTTTCAGCGATCTATATACATGGACAGAGATCGCTCTGATCATCTACACTACCATTAGCCCAGTACTCTTTATTCTAGTTGCATCTTCCAAAGTGAATCACCTCACACTTTTCCATATTAAGCTCCATTTGCCACCTCTCAGCTCTGCAGTTTTCTATGTTCTTCTGTAACCTGCAACATCCTTCAGTACTATCCATAACTCCACCGATCTTAGCGTCATCTGCAAATTTACTAACCCATCCTTCTCCACTCTCATCTAGGTCATTTAGAAAAATGACAAACAGCAGTGGCCCCAAAACAGATTCTTGCAGTACACCACTAGTAACGGAACTCCAGGATGAACATTTCCCATCAACCACCACCCTATCTTCTTTCAGCTATCTAACTTCTTATCCAAACTGCTAAATCACCCTCAATCCCATGTCTCTGTATTTTGTGGCAATAGTCTACCATGGGGAATCTTATTGAAACTCTTACTGAAAACCATATACACCACATCAGCCGCTTTACCCTCATCCACCTGTTTGGTCATCATTTCAAAGAACTCAATAAGGTTTGTGAGGCACAACCTACCCTTACAAAACCATGTTGACTATCTCTAATCAAGTTTTTCCTTTTGAGATGATTATAAATCCTATCTCTTATAACCTCTTCCAACACTTTACCCACAACCAAAGTAAGGCTCACTGGTCTATAATTACCAGGGTTGTCTGTACTCCCCTTCTTGAACAAGGGGACAGCATTTGCTATCCTCCAGTCTTCTGGGACTATTCCTGGAGACAATGGCACCACTCCCCACCTCTTTCTCCTCTACATTGATGACTGCATTGGCGCCACCTCGTGCTCCCGCGAGGAGGTTGAGCAATTCATCAACTTCACCAACACGTTCCACCCCGACCTTAAGTTCACCTGGATCATCTCTGACACCTCCCTCCCCTTCCTGGACCCCTCCATCTCCATTAATGACAACCGACTTGACACTGACATTTTTTACAAACCCACCGACTCCCACAGCTACCTGGATTACACCTCTTCCCACCCTACCTCTTGCAAAAATGCCATCCCGTATTCCCAATTCCTCCGCCTCCGCCGTATCTGCTCCCAGGAGGACCAGTTCCACCACAGAACACACCAGATGGCCTCCTTCTTTAGAGACCGCAATTTCCCCTCCCACGTGGTTA
>NC_057710.1:56942857-57005943 GCF_004010195.1 Chiloscyllium plagiosum | reverse complement strand
CTTTTGCCCGAAACGTTGATTTTCCTGCTCTCGAATGCTGCCTGACCTGCTGTGCTTTTCCAGCACCACTCTAATCTAGACTCTGGTTTCCAGCATCTGCAGTCCTTGTTTTTACCTACAATCCTTGATTGGCCCTAGTCGTTCTTTTATTCCTGATATACCTATGGAAGGTTTTAGGGTTTTCCTTGATCCTACCTGCCAACGACTTCTCATGTCCCCTCCTGGCTCTTAACTCTCTCTTTAGGTCTTTCCTGGCTAACATGTAACTCTCAAGCACCCTGACTGAGCCTTCACGCCTCATTCTAACATAAGCCTCTTCTTCCTCTTGACAAGAGATTAAACTTCTTTCGTAAACCACGGCTCCCTTGCTTGACCCTTCCTCCTAGCCTGGCTTGGAGGGGAGTTCCCATCTATCTGCTGCTGTTGTTCTTCAAGATGGAAGTGGTCGTGATTTTGGAAGGTGCTCAGGATCTTTGGTGAATTTGTGCAGGGTATCTTATAGATTGGTGATGGAGGGAATGCATACTTATAGAGATGGTGCCAATCAAGCGGGCTGCTTTGTCCTAGATTCTGTCCAGCTTCTTGTGTTGTGGACCTGCACCCACTCAGGCAAGTAGGGAATATTCCATCATACTCCTGACATGTGCTTTATAAATGGTGGACAGGCTTTGGCAAGTCAGAAGGTGAACTGCCATTGTAGCCACTTCATTTACTTGGTGAGTCCAGTTGAGTTTCTGGTCAATGGTAATTCCCAGGATGTTAATTAGTGGAAAATTCAATGATAGTAACATCATTGACTATCAATGGGCAGATATTAGATTGTCCACTATTAGAGATGGTCATTGACTAGCATTTGAGTGGAGCAAATGTTACTTGCCACTTGTCAGCTCAAGTCTGGACATTGTGCAGATCTTGTTGCATTTGAGTATTGACTGTTTCAGAATCTGAGGAGTTGTGAATGGTGATGAGCATTGTGTGATCATCAGCGAACATCCCATTTCTGACTTTATGGTAGAGGGAAGATCATTGATGGGGCAGCTGAAGATAGTTGGGCCTAGGACACTACCCTGAGGAACTCCTGCAGAGGTGTCCTGGAGCTGCGATGACTAACTCCTAACAACCACAACCATCTTCCTATGTGCTAGGTATGGCTCCAACCAGTGGAGAGTTTTCCCCGATTCTCATCGTTTCCAGTCTCATTGTCTCATTCCTGAAGAAGGGCTCATGCCCAAAATGTCGATTCTCCTGCTCCTTCGATGCTGCCTGACCTGCTGCGCTTTTCCAGCAACACATTTTCAGTCAGTATTGTAAGGCTTGGCTAAGGGAGCAGTACGTTTTGGAGCACAAATCTTCAGTGCTATTGCCAGAATGGTGTCAGGGCTTACTGCTTTGCAGAATCCAGTGCCTACAAATATTTACTGTTAGCACATGGAGTGAATCAAATTCAATGACCATAATTCTATAGTTTTAAAATAGTGATGGAAAAGGATAGACCGGATATAAAAGTTGAAATTCTAAATTAGAGGAAGCTAATTTTGATGGCAAGAACTTTTAAAAGCTGACTGGGGACAGATGTTCACAGGTTAAGGGACAGCTGGAAAATGGGAAGTGTTCAAAAATGAGATAACGAGAGTCTACAGACAGAATATTCCTGTTAGGGTGAAATGAAAGGCTGTTAGATGTAAGGAATGCTGGATGACTCAAGAAATTGAGGCTTTGGTTAGGAAAAAGATGGAAGCATATGTCAGGTATAGACAGGAGAGATCGAGTGAATCCTTATAAGAGTATCAAGGCAGTAGGAGTATACTTAAGAGGGAAATCAGGAGGGCAAAAAGGGGACATGAGATAGCTTTGGCAAATAGGGTTAAGGAGAATCCAAAAGGTGTTTATAAATACATTAAAGACAAAAGGGTAACTAGGGAAAGAATAGGGCCCCTCAAAGATCAGCAAGGTGGCCTTTGTGTGGAGCCGCAGGAGATACTAAATGAGTATTTTGCATCAGTATTTACTGTGGAGAAGGACGTGGAAGATATAGAATGTGATGATATCTTGAAAAATGTCCATATTACAGAGGAGGATGTGCTGGATGTCTTAACGCATAAAGTGGATAAATCCCTCGGACCTGATTAGGTGTACCCTAGAATTCTATGGAAAGCTAGGGAAGTGATTGCTGGGCCCCGAGCTGAGATATTTGTATCGTTGATAATCACCGGTGTGGTGCTGAAAGGCTGGAGGTTGGCTAATGTGGTGCCACTATTTAAGAAAGTGGTAATGAAAAGCCAAGGAACTATAGACTGGTGAGCCTGACAGCAGTGGTGGGCAAATTGTTGGAAGGAATCCTGAAGGACTGGATTTACATATATTGGGAAAGGCAAGGACTGATTAGGGATAGTCAGCATGGTTTTGTATGTGGGAAATCACGTCTCACCAACTTAACTGAGTTTTTTTTGAAGTAACAAAGAGGATTTATGAGAGTAGAGCAGTGCATGTCATCTACATGGACTTCAGTAAGGTGTTTGACAAAGTTCCTTATGGGAGACTGGTTAGCAAGGTTAGATCTCATGCAATACAGCGAGAACTAGCCAGTTCTGTATCCAAATGGCTCAAAGGTAGAAGACAGAGGGTGGTGGTGGAGAGTTGCTTTTCAGACTTGGAGGCCTGTGACCACAAACTTCAAAGCCAAGTCCACTATTTTTTGTCATTTTATATAAATGATTTGGATGTGAGAAAAAGAGGTATAGTTAATAAACTTGCAGATGACACCAAAATTGGAGGCGTAGTGGACAGCAAGGAAGTACAATGGGATCTTGATCAGATGGGACGATTGGCTGAGGAGTGGCAGATGGAGTTTAATTTAGATAAATGCATGGTACTGCATTTTGGAAAGGTACATCAGCGCAGGACTTAGACACTTAATGATAATGTCCGAGGGAGTGTTGCTGAGTAAAGAGACCTTTGAGTGCAGGTTCATAGTTCCTTGAAAGTAGAGTCACAGGTAGATAGGATAGTGAAGAAGGCGTTTGGTATGCTTTTCTTTATTGGTCAGAGTATGGAGTACAGGAGTTGGGAGGTCATGTTGTGACTGTACAGGACGTTGGTTAGGCCACTGTTGGAATATTGCATGCAATTCTGGTCTCCTTCCTATCGGAAAGATGTTGTGAAACGTGAAAGGGTTCAGAAGAGATTTACAAGGATGTTGCCAGGGTTGGAGGATTTGAGCTATAAGGAGAGACGGAATAAACTGGGGCTGTTGTCCCTGGAGCGTCAGAGGCTGAGGGGTGACCTTATAGAGGTTTATAAAATCATGAGAGGCATGGATAGGGTAAATAGACAAAGTCTTTTCCCTGGGGTGGGGGAGTCCAGGACTAGAAGGCATTAGTTTAGGGTGAGAGGGGAAAAATATAAAAGGGACCTAAGGGGCAACTTTTTCATGCAGAGGGTGGTGTGTATGGAATGTGCTGCCAGAGGAAGTGGTGGAGACTGGTACAATACAGAATTTTAGCCATCTGGATGAGTTTTTTAATTAAAAGGGTTTGGAGGTATATAGACCATGTGCTGACAAATGGAGCTAGATTAGATTAGGATATCTAGTTGGCATGGATGAGTTGGACAGAAGGGTCTGTTTCTGTGCTGTACAACTCTGACTCGATGGCTGAAGGAAGACTGGTATCTGTGATGCTGAGACCCCTGGAGGAGGCCGAAATGGAACATTCAACTTGGCACTTCTGATTGAAGATTGCTGCGAATGTTTCACTCTTATTCTTTTGCATTGATGTATTGGTCTCTTCCATCATTGATAGTGGGGCTATTTGTGGAGCCACCTCCTCCAGTTAATTGTGTAATTGTCCATTATCATTCACGACTGGATGTGGCAAGACTTCAGAGCTTAGATCTATCTTGTGGTTGTCAGATAGTTTAACTCTTTCTATCACTTGCTGATGGACAGCTTTAAAAAGTGCTCTGTTTGTTTGAGGGACAGGCTGTTGTTCGGCATACTGTTTCCTTCCCTTCCCTTTCAGTCATGTCTTGTAAAATATGGTGTGATCTATGTGAAGATGGTGCTAAATGTACTTGCTTAGTAATTAATATACATGTCAGCTGGAGCATCTTCTATCATTCATTTTTATTATCTTTCTTTGTTAAAATGTCATCAGCCTTCAGAAAATTCGAAAGGAAGCGGATAATCTCTACTTTAATGCCCAGTTGCCTTGGAGATGGTGCGATTTCACAGCTCACCCACGAGTTTATATGTATGCTGACAGAACCGGCCTTGACTTAACTGATGTGAGGGTAGGTACGCTTTTTAAAACAGATTTAGGACTCTTGGGACTTAAGTTGACGAATATTCTGTATTTTCAGAAATTGATTGTTGATTGCTCTTTCCCTATCTCTCTCACCTCCAATAACGATGTTGAGAAGTATGTCTATTGGTGTTATGATGTGTCTATAACGGGAGTTTTTTATTGCATGTGCAGTTATCATCCCTTGCTTCAGTACTGCATCTCTGGGGTTTTACAGAAAGCTTTGTGCAGAAGTAATTCAAATGTCCAAAAACAAGAACCTCAGCCATTGCAGATGGCCATGTGTGTGTAGTAATAGATGTTGGCAGCTGGCAACACCAACTGAAATATTCTACAAAAAACAGTAAACCTGTTGTAAACAGTTATTGGACATTTGCCTTGGATGCTTCATGAAGGCAGTATTTGACTGAATATGGAATCAAGGAGGCTTAGCCTAGGCAGAGTTATTGGGAGCTGGGACAATCATCCCCAGGATTTCTCTGCAGGAGGTCCTCAGGGTAGTGTTCTTTCTGTAATCATCTGCAGTTTCCTTAATGATCTTCCCTCTCTCATAAATTCAGAGGTGGGGATTTGTTACTTCCCAGATACTGAAGCAGACCGTGTCCTAGTGCAGCAAGATCTGGACAGTATCCAGGCTTGGGCTGTTAAGTGGCAAGTACCATTCACTTTACTGATGTGCTAGGTAATGGCCATTCCCAACAAGAGTAAATCCAGCAACTGGCCTTGACATTCAATGGCTATGCCATTGCTGATTCCCCTCGGAATTCCTGGGATTCTGAGAGCAGGTCCAAGACTGGGAATTCTTCAGCTGATAGCTCATTATTTGACTGTCCAAAGTCTGGCCACCATCTACAAGGTACAAATCCAGGACTGTGATGCAATACTCTATTTACCTGAATGAGGGCAGCTCCAGCAATACTCATGAAGCTTGATACTATCCAGGGCAAAGCAGTCTACTTGATTGTTAGTCCACAACTTGTGAAGTGTGTATTATCCCAGGTTTCCCTGATATGTCAGGTTGTTCACTGAGATAAGGGAGGGGCACTAGCAAAAATGTTCATTTCCTTTCTGACCAAAGGGGAGGTATCCAAGGACTGGAGGACAGCCAATGTGGTACCTTTATTCAAAAAGGGATAAACCAGAAAACTACAGGCCAACCTTGATGGTGGGGAAGTTCTTGGAAACAATTCTGAGGAACAGAATTAATCTGCATTTGGAGAAGCATACATTCACCAAAAGCAGTCAGCATCTTTTTGTTAAGGGGAGATCAGGTCTGACCAGCTTGATTTAATTTTTTTTGAGGTGGTGACCAGATAAGTAGATAACGGCAATGCTTTTGATTTGGTCTACTTGACTTCAGCAAAACTTTTGATAAGACTGATCGCATAGGTAAGTCCTCATGGGATCCAAAGAAATTTTGGCAACTTTGATCCACAGTTGGCTCAGTGGCAGGATGCAAAGGGTGATGGTTGAGGGTGTTTTATGACTGGAAATTTGTGTCTAGTGGGGTCGTGCAGGGATCAGAGTTGGGGAGGCCTTGCTGTTTGTGATTTATATAAACGATTTAGACTTGAATTTAGGGGGGTTGATCAGTAAGTTTGCAGATGCTACAACAATTGGTGAGGTGATACATAGTGAGAAATATCACCTTCAATTAAAGGAGGATATAGATGGGCTAGTCAGGTGGCCTGATCAGTGGCAAATGGAGTTCAATCCATATAAATGTGAGGTGATGGATTGGGGCAGGCAACCAAGGCAAAGGTGTATATGTGAACAGTAGGACCTTGGGAAGCACCAAGGATCACTTACCCCTTAGTGTGAGTGTTCTCTGGTCCCTTAAGCTGTCAGGAATAGATAAAATGGTTAAGAAGGCATACGGGATACTTGCTTTTATTAGTCAAGGGATCAAATTTAAGAGCAGGGAAGTTATGCTGGAACTGTATAAAATGTTGGTTTGGCCACGGTTAGAGCTTTATGTGCAGTTCTGGAATCCACATTATAGGAGAGATGTGATAGAACTGGAGAAGGTGCAGAGGTGATCAACCAGGAGGATGCAAGGGCTGGAGTGTTTCAGTTCAGATGGGGTTGTTCTCCTTGGAGCAGAGGCGATTGAGAGGAACATGATTGAGATGTGTAATGCTAAGAGGGGAAATAATAGGTAGACAGGAAGAAACTTTTCCACGAAGTGATCAAAGACCAGGAACTTTAAAAAAAAAAGGTTTAGAGGAGATATGAGGAAAATCACTTTCACCTAGAAGGCGATGTGAATCTGTAGCTCACCCTCATAATGTTTAACAAGTATTTAGATCAACACTTACAATGTCAAGACATATAAGTCTATGGGTTGACTGCTGGCAAATTAAAATAATTAGGTGATTGTTTTTGACGACATGGATGTGATGGGCTGAAGAGTCTTTTTCTGTGCTGTGGAACTTTTGTCTCTATGACAACTGACATACAGTGGCAGCAGTTTGTACCATCCACAAGATATGCTACAACAACTCTCTGGGGCTTCTTAGACAGTGTCTCCCTCCTAGAAGGGCAAGGACAGCAGCTTCATGAGAAAACAACATCTGCAAATTCCCATTAAAGTCACATACCATCTAGTGATACAAACATTAATGGAGTTGTGGATAGCGAAGTGGGTTGTCAGAGGATAGGGCAGATATAGGTCAGTTGGAGGCATGGATAGAAAAATAGCAATTTAATGCGGCCAAATGTGAGGTGATGCATTTTGAAAGGTCAAATACAGATTAAAGTTATACAATGAATGGCGGAACCCTTAGGAGTATTGATATGAAGAGGGACCTGTGTATGCAGGTCCACAGATCAATGAAGGTGGCAGCTCAGGTAGATAAGGTAGTAAAAAAAGGCCTGTGGCATGCTTGCCTTCATTGGAAGGGGCATTGGGTATTAGACAAGCTATGCTGCAGCTTTATAGAACTTTAGTTAGGCCACATTTTTGCATGCAGTTCTGGTCATCACACTACCAGAAGGTTGTGAATGCTTTGAAGAGGTACTGAAAAGGTTTACCAGGATGTTGCCCAGTGTGGTGGATTTTAACTATGAGAAGAGGTTGGATAGATTGGGTTTGTTTTCACTGGACAACATGTGGTTGAGGGGCGACCTGATAGAAGTTTGGATTGTGAATGGCGTGGATAGAGCGGAAAGTGTGAGGCTTTTTTCTCAGGTGAAGGGGTCAATTACTAGGGGACAGGGGTTCAAGGTGGGGAGAGGAGTTTAAAAGAGATGTGCGGGGCAAGTTTTTCACACAGGGTGTTGACTGCCTGGAACGTGCTGCCAGAGAAGGTGGAAGCAGACACAATAGCAGTATTCTAAAAGCAGTTGGACAAATATATGAATAGGAAAGGAAAAGAGGGGCACAGATCCTGTAAGTGATGGCCATTTTATTATGCAAGGGCAAAATGTTTTGGTGCAAGCTTATGGGCTGAAGGACCCGGTCCAGGAATGGATTGTTCTTTGTTCTGACATGTAACTAAATTGCCATTCCTTCATGTCCCTTTAAGCACATCCATGGAGCCTTCTTGGACTGCGATAGTTCAAGTGGCTCATTTCCACTTTCCTGAGAGCAATTAGAGAAAGGCAATAAATGGTAGCCTGGCCAATGATGCCCACATCCAAGAATGAATACTAAAACCAAAGCCTCAAGACTGTATTTTGTTCAAGCATATTGCACATCATATCTATTTGCGCATCATTTTCTAATTCTAAACTGCTTTTGAATATGCACTTTTAGGCTGGCAAGACCTGTGACCAAACCTTGTTTAAGATAGGAGCGACTGCCAACTGTCAAAAAGGTGAACGTGTAATTCTTCCCAAACATCTGCAAGATGTAAATCCATATCATTATCTTGTTACCACTCAGGTTTGTGCTCTTGAATCTTTTTTTGTTTTTGATTATCTGATTTTGTTTGCTTCTTTGACAATTGATTAGTGAAAAGGAAATGAATACCTTAGCTTCAAGTCATGAGAGCCACTGTTTTCTGCAAGAGACTTTAAACCAAACTTCTGTGTGCCTATTCATAGAGTCATAGAGCTGTACAGCATGGAAACAGACACTTTGATTCAATTCATCCACGCTGACCAGAAATTCTAAATTAATCTAGTCTCATTTGCCAGCATTTGGCCCATATCCCTCTTAACCCTTCCTATTCATATATCCATCCTTTTAATGTTGTAATTGTACCAGCATCCACCACTTCCTCTGGCAGCTTATTCCATACATGAACCACCCTATGTGTGAAAAAGTTGTCCCTTAGGTTCCTTTTTAAATCTTTCCCCTCTCAAGTTAGATCAATGCCTTCTAGTTTTAGATGTCCCCAACCTGGGGAAAAGACCTTGGCTATTCACCCTATCCATGCTCCTCATGATCTTATAAACCTCTGTAATGTCACCCCTCGACCTCAAGCTCCAGGGAATATAGTCCCAAACTCTGCAGCCTCTTCCTATAACTCAAACCTTGTAAATCTTTTCTGAACCCTTTCAAGTTTCACAAAATGCTTCCATAGCAGGGAGATCAGGATTGAAAGCAGGATTCCAAAGTGGCCTAACGAATATCCTATCCAGCCGCTACGTGACCTCCCAACTCCTATATCCAAATTAATTGAACAAGCATACCAAATGCCGCCTTCACTATCCTGTCTACCTGGAACTCCACTTTCAAGAAACTAAGAACCTGCACTCCAGGGTCTATTTGTTCAGCAAACCTCCCAGGACCTTACCATTAAGTGTGTAAGTCCTGCTCTGATTTGCCTTTCCAAAACCCAGCACCTCACATTTATCTAAACACCTTTTGCCACTCCTTGGCCCAACTGATCAAGATTCCATTGTACTCTGAGGTAACCTTCACTATACCGAGAATTTTGGTGTCATCTGCAGACTTAGTAACCATACGTCCTATGTTCACATCCAAATTATTTATATAAGCGGACTGAGCACCGATCCTTGAGGCACACTGTTGGCCACAGGCCTCCAGTTTAAAAAGCAATGCTCCCCCACCACCTTCTGTCTTCTATCTTCAAACCAGTTCTTCATTCAAATAGCTAGTTCTCCTTGTGTTACATGTGATCTAACCTTGTTAACCAGTCTACTGTGAGGAAACTTGTAGACACCATACTGCCACCCATATAAATCATGTCCAGCACTCTGCCCTCAACAATCCTCTTCACTACTTCAAAAATTCATTTAAGTTAGTGAGACACGATTTCCCAAGCGCAAAGCTATGTTGACTATCCCTAATCAGTTCTTGCCTCTCAGTTCAGGTCCAACCTGTCCTTGTACAGGTCACTTCTTCCCCAGAAATGATCCCAGTGATCTAAAAATCTGAATCCTGCTCCCTGCACCAGTTCCTCAGTCAGGAATTCACCTGCCATCTTCTCCTATTCTTACCCTCAGTAGTGTATGGTGCCAGGAGTAATCTAGGGATTATATCTCTTGAGGTCCTGCTTTTTAGGCGAGTGGTTAACTCCTTATATTTTTCCATCTATGTCATCGCTACCAATATTTACAACGAATTCTGGCTGTTCATACTCTCCTTTGAGCAGTTGCAGCAAATTCTTAGAGATGTCCTTGACCTTGGTACCAGGGAGACAGCACACCACCCTGGAATCTCAGGTGTGACTGTAGACACGCCTGTCTGTGCCTCTGATGAGACAGTTAGGAGTTAGGTCATGTTGCGGCTGTACAGGACATTGGTTCAGCTATTTTTGGAATATTGCGTGTAATTCTGGTCTCCTTCCTATTGGAAGGATGTTATGAAACTTGAAAGGGTTCAGAAAAGATTTATTACAAGGATGTCGCCAGGTTAGGAGGGTTTGATCTATAGGGAGAGGTTGAATAGGCTGAGGCTGTTTTCCCTGCTGCATTAGAAGCTGGAGGGTGACCTTATAGAGGTTTTAAAATCATGAGGGGCATGGATAGGATAAATAGACAAAGCCTTTTCCCTGGGGTGGGAGAGTCTAGAAATAGAGGGAATAGGTTCAGGGTGAGAAGGGAAAGATATAAAAGGGACCAAAGGGACAACGTTTGCACGCAGAGAATGGTGCGTGTATGGAACGAGCTACCAGAGAAAGTGGTGGAGGCTGGTACAATTATAGCATTTAAAAGGCATATGGGCCAGGTGCTGGCAAATGGGACTAGATTAGGTTTGGATGTCTGGTCAGCATGGATGAGTTGGACCGAAGGGTCTGTTCTGTGCTGTACATCTCTATGACTCTGAGAGTCCCCCATCACAATTGCTCACTTGGATTTTGCCATACCCAGCTTTACATTATAGCCAGTCATGGTGCCAAAGACCTGGCAGCTACTGCTGCTATTTTCCCCTGAGAGACTATTCCCCCCAACAGCATCCAGAATGGTATACTTGTTTGAGAGGGAGATAATCACAGGAGACTCCTGCACTCCTTGCCTATCTCTCCTGGTTGTCACCCATCTACGTGGCTGTACCTGCAGAGTGACTACCTCCCTGAAACTGCTATCTATCACACTCTTTGCCTCCTCTGTGCTCCTGATTGCTTCCAACTGCTGCTCCAACTGATCCATGGTGTCTAAGAGGAGCTGCAGGGAGATACACATCCTGCAGATGTATTCGCCATGGACAGTCGACTGCTCCCTGATTTTCCACATCTGACTGGAGGAGCATACCACTCCATTGACTGCCATCTCTGCCTCTTTAACAACTAGCAGACTTAGGGTAAAAATGAGTCTCATCCTCACCTTGTTGCTGCTTGTCCTCTTCTTCAACAAAGTCTGGTATTCACCTCGGGCTGCTCTTCAATCTAACCTGCAGCACCTTGACCACAAAGCAGCCCCTTGTAAAAATGGCTGGAGAAAGACACAACAATACCTCCTTCCAGCACTTGTCTGAACTCCCACACTTAGCTCAACTCCAAGAGTTTGCACACTCTCTTTCTGCACACTCCAACATTTGTATTGAGACATACCCATGAAAAATAGTCACTTTGTCAGTCTGGTTGACGTCAATAGATTTTATACCAAAATGTATCAGTTTGGCTTTCGCGGTGGGAAGAAAATGGTGGTCCAAAAAAAGATTATTTTGTGTCAATGTTGAGGTCATGATCTAAGCATTTTAAAACATAATATCTAATTATGAAACCTGTGAGAGATTTTAAATAATATTTAGTAATTGATACTTGTGGTGCTAGAATACTAAATCAATATTTTACTTTTCAAATATAGTATTCTGCCTACATTGTAGATGAACGGTTTCCAACTGTACCTGTCCTAAAATGGGCTCACATGCTGAAGTCACCACCGATGTTTGCACAAGTTGCATGTGGGGCAGCCAAAAAAAGAGCAAACAAGATTGTCCTGGGGACTCAGCGTACCCAGGAAGTCTTACTTCTGCAGTATTCAGGTGATTAGTAAATTCTGACTTATTATTAGTGAGATTTTGTTTGTCTGCTCTGTAACAACAAGATGATAATGATTCAAAAAAAAATAGCATGCTTTGGGAGATTTTAGGATGTTCAAGGTGGGCTGATGGGGAGAAAGGAAAATATTAAAGGGGCACCCAGAAATCTATGGCTAGTCAAAGATATTTAATGGCAGCTATAAACAATTTTCTGCAAGATAACAATGTTTGGTAGCTTATCTGGGATTTGGAGAACATTTTAAATTCTATTATAAATGCTGCAAATGAATTGGATATGAACTCGGAAGGTATAGTTGGTAAGTTTGCAGATGACATCAAGTTGGAAGTGTAGTGGACAGCGAAGAGGGTTACCTCAGATTAAAACAGGATCTTGATCAGATAGGCAAATAGGCTGAGAACTGGCAGATGGAGTTTAATTCAAATAAATGTGAGGTGCTGCATTTTGGGAAAGCAAATCTTAGCAGGGCTTATACACTTAATGGTAAGGTCCTATGGAGTGTTGCTGGAGTGCAGGTTCATAGCTCCTTGAAAGTAGAGTCGCAGGTGAATAGGATAGTGAAGAAGGCGTTTGGTATACTTTCCTTTATTGGTCAGAGTATTGAGTACAAAAGTTGGGAGGTCATGTTGTGGCTGTACAGGACATTGATTAGGCCACTGTTGGAATATTGAGTGCAATTCTGGTTTCCTTCCTATCGGAAGGATGTTGTGAAGCTTGAAAGGGTTCAGAAAAGATTTACAAGGATGTTGTCAGGGTTGGAGGATTTGAGCTATAGGGAGAGGCTGAACAGGCTGTGGCTGTTTTCCATGGAGCATCAAAGGCTGAGGGGTGATCTTATAGAAGGTTTATAAAATCATGAGGGGCATGGATAGGATAAATTGATAAAGTCTTTTCCTTGGGCTGTGGGAGTCCAGAACAAGAGGGCATAGGTTTAGGGTGAGAGGGGAAAGATATAAAAGAAACCTAAGGGACAACTTTTTCACACAGAGGGTGGTACGTGTATGGAATGAGCTAACAGAGGAAGTGGTGGAGGCTGGTACAATTGCAACAGTTAAAGGCATTTGGATGGGTATATGAATAGAAAGGGTTTGGAGGGATATGGGCCAAGTGCTGGCAGGTGGGACTAGATTAAGTTGGGATATCTGATTGGCGTGGACGAGTTGGACTTGAAGGGTCTGTTTCCGTGCTGTACATCTCTATGACTCTGACTAAGTGTGTTAAACCAGTGTCCTTTGTTGGAGAAGTTGTGTTAAACTGATTTTAGGAATAGTATTAAGGGAGAAGAGGGATTGAGAGTTGGTGAAATGATGGAGCAGAATATGTCATCACAAGTGTAAAAGCTGATCCAGGGTTACCAAGGTGCTGTGGATAACGTGGTTAATCGAGTGGGGGTCTAAAGATTGGTGGTCCCTAAAAGTACAGTAAAGGGTCAGAAGAGAAGTCATTGATGGTGGTGCCTTGGCTCAATTACCTGGGATTTGCAGTTAACAGTAAAGCAAAGACACTCACTGCTGACCCCTCAGAAAACGGTTAGATCCAGAAATTTCTGTGGAGAGAACTTTAACTTAGCTATACTGCATTTCAATGGGGATTACGGGTGTCTCACTCCAGTAATGTCATCAAACCCTCAAAGCACTAATCAGATTAAAGTATCCTTAGCCTACCAGGAAACAAAAAGCACTAATACTGAAATCATTTTAATTTCACAATTTCATTGAGTAAATTAAAGATTGGAACATAGACTTGGATTAAACAGACTTCTTTAAATATTTTTTTTTTAATTATTTAAAAGTCTAAGTCACTGGAGATATTTAACATAATTTCCACAAAAATAAAATTTAAGATTGGTTGTACAGTAAGGCTGAATTTGTTGCTGCTGTAACTACAGAGGTTGCACTCTGACCTCAGTGCCTCTGACATCATTGCCAACATTTTCATAGGTAGCTGCTGGCATTAAAGGATAAGACCATCCACGATTGAGCAACTCAAATATATTTTAACAAGTGTAACACCAATAAAATATATTTTTCAAATGTTTCTCCAATATGCAGAGTCATAAATGTTGTGTTGTCGCATCTGGCAAACTTAAACCGTACTTAAAGATTGCAGTTTTCAGAGGGTGTTGAATCACAAAACACCAGATAAAAATCCTGGGGTCACAATTTAATCTCTGCCCCACTTGTAACCATTGGCTGTCTAACCCACTACATTATAACTGGTTATCTAACTCCAAACCCTTCACTGTCTCCCTACTCTCCTGAGGACTGAGGTAAGTGAGCTGGACGGCTAACGTAAGGTAGTGAGACAGATGAGCAATAGGGTGGCAAGCATTCAATGGGTGCACAAAAATGTCGTCTTCAGCACCAACCTCCTATTAGTGTGAGAGCAGGAAGTGCAGTGATTAGTACTGAAATCACAATAAAGCCCACACATCTCATTGACGATTTGTTGTAAACTGCACAAGTTTCAGGCCAATTAAGTGGTAATGCAGGAATATAATTATTATACAATATTCAATTTCATCAAAACATTTAAAAATTCATTAGGTGGATCTCAGCTTCCTTGCAAGTCACTTGGCCCACCACTGAAGCTTTCTAGTATTTACGATATGATGCAGCATTTACCGGTCAAGTTACCTCGGCAACATGAAGCAGTTGTTGAGAGACTTCACTCCCCTGGAGCAGGTGAGATGTGCATCTTTCAAAAGGTTGTATTAAAATAGTCTGATAACCAGCGTAGTTGTTTGTAAATTTGTTTACCATTTCACAATGACTGATTCATATATGGGAAATATAATTTTTATGAAATCTTACAAGATCTTCGCTTTATAATCATTAAGGTAGCATGAAGGTATGTTGCAGTTTTTATGTACCCGTAGGTTTGGAACAAGATGAGAAATAGATGCAATTTAAATTTACAACTTGGTGTTTGAGGTCCTGAATGAATTTGATAGGAAGAAAAACCCTTGTTCTTATTTTACAGGACTCGCAACACTTTACCATTGTTGTGGCAAAAAGTCCCTGTCAGTGATTCAGCTCTCTGCAGTGGGAGACCTGTTTTACCAGATGCTAATTCATAAGAATTCATCAACAAGTAGAAAAACCTCTAGAGTGAGGGTTGGATGTGATCATGAACCAAATAACTCAATTTTGACTGAAAGGGTACAATCATCAAATCATTCTACAGAAAGTAGGGATGAAGGAGCAGAAGATTTGGCACAAGGTGAAACTGAAAGACCAGAAGGAAATTCTTCACGAAGTGAAGTAGATGAACAAAGTTTCCAATGTACTAATAAACCTTTAAAACCCAGTTGCACTGCTCTTGCCACATGTTCAAGATGGGTAAACTCATTTTTAAAGAAGCAAAAAAGCTTTCAAAGTGCCTCCAATATGCTCTACAAACGTACTGGTATCAGTTCAAAACGTTTGTTTCCATGTAAAACATTTAAGAAGGGTGAAGAATCAACTGACACATGCAGGGAACTGTGGAATAAAATGAGTGCAGTTATGGAGAAGCAACAAGTCCTTTGTCACAGTACGTTTCCAATACTGGATCCTGTTAGTGTCCCAGATGTTGTGGATGCCTCAAATTGGAGAGATGAACTAAGTGAAAGGCTGACAGCTGCGTGGGAAGGAAAGTGGAGTCAGTGGTGGGAAGAAAAGCTAGGTATGAACCGGGATAAGAAGGTTCAAGCACTACGTGCGAAAAGACGACGTGAAAAATTAGCCCGGATAAGGCAACGGAAAGAGCTCTCGGGCAGTTTCACTTCCTCAGTATCTGGCTTGTCTGACTTCAGTGATTTTTCAAGTTGGAGTACTTTCTCTGGAATAAATTCAGAACACAGTGATTATTTGTCTGGTACAGAAAGTAATGTTACATCCAATAAATCAGCTGAGGCAAATCAATCAATTAGGACAGTTGCTAAAGAGTCTCGTAGAGAAATGGAGGCTGAGTCCAGTGCGGCTGTAGTGGAACAAAGCCAGGCACCCATACCAATTTTTTCACAGGAAATGCAGTTAGTCAGTATTCCCAAGGAACGGAAAAGGATTCTTCAAAATTACTTAGCCGCCCTGGAAGACCATTCATTCCAACCTTCTCAAGAGGGTGATGAACCAAGTATGCCATTATCATTAACTTCATCCATTCAGATGTCTTTTCCTGAACCATCACAAGTTGCATCTTCTTATGAAGTACCCTGGCGACCATCCTCTCAGAGTCAAGTTGGATCATCTCAGCCAAAGAAGAAAAGAGCCAAGATGGGATTTTAAGAATTTAAACCAAAACTATTGAGTCTTCATTTTTGAGAGAATTACCTTGCACACATCCCATTTAAATGTAGATTTTGACTACCTGGATAGTACTTGTATTTGCAAGATGATTGTTAGTTCCTGTTTGGAAATTTTCAGTCCAAAATTGATATAGTTTTCACCTGGATGATTTGTTTTATTATTTGTTAAATTTATACTTGAAAAAATATATAACATAAATAAATAAATATTTAAAGTAATGTTTCTTCAGGTTTTTGTTAGCCAAATATTGGAATATGTCTGTTCACAAACTGGTCAATTTATAATGAGGCATGTGATGAGCAGAGTAGACTTTTTCCTCCAAGCTCCAGTATGTAAATGTCTTCCATTAGTTAGGTGCTTCATATCTAAACCATTTCAGTGCACAGATGCTAACATTGTAACAAGTGAAGCTTCTTCATGTCGACCAGTCAATGAGAAGTCTCAGTTATATTCAGTCTTCCTAGTTTTAGTTCTTTAACACTGAACATGTAAGGAGTGTATACCTCCTAATTTTTATTTTCATCTGTAGGGATCTCCAAGGCCTGTGAGTAGCAGTAACTTCTGGAACCGAAGTCAGTGCCACAATTGAGATGCTGATCTCTGTGTGCGAAATGTTGGAGTAGATGTATACACACACCCTCATGCTAACGCAACTAACCAGGGAACGCTATTGAAAACGTTCACTGATACGGAGTGAAACTTAAAGGGTGTTGTTGTCACATGCTCAAGGAACTCTGCGGTATAGACACAGCAAACTGGGATGCATATGAATGACAGTCATGAGCGAAGGGTCAGGAAGGATAGGAGTGGTGAACACAATGGGGGAAATTGTGTACTCTGGTGAGGGCAAATGAGCAGGTAAACTAAGAAAGGAATAGTAAAAGCCTAAGGCATAAGGATCTTTGTGGGAGTGGGGACAGTGGGAATGAGGTGGAAAATTGAGGATGATAGTGAAAGGGCTGATAGTCACAAGGGTGCTGAAGAAGGACAAAGAGACACCAGAGGAAAGAAGACTATTTATAGTTCTAGGAGAAAAGAAATAGAGGACAAGGAGTTCATGACTTGAAGGAAAAGTTTGCCATCACTGTTTTTCTCCAATTCAGTTTTCAAAATACATTTTCTCCAAAAATGTGCAGTCTAAATGGGAGGGACCCCCAGATTTGTTTGCATTTCTTCCTACACAGTGCAAATACCAAACTGAGGGAAGCAAAGCAGAAATTGGGGGAAAAAACTGTTCTGTAGGCACTCTTAATATCGTTGCATTAATGGAAGCAATTCTACAGAATTAAATCAAAGAATCTTTATTTAGGGCGGCACAGTGGTTAGCACTACTGCCGCACAGTGCCAGGGACCCGGGTTCGATTCCAGCCTCGAGCGACTGTCTGTGTGGAGTTTGCACATTCTCACCATGTCTGCGTGGGTTTCCTCCAGTTGCTCCAGTTTCCTCCCACAGTCCAAAGATGTGCTGGTTAGATGAATTAGCCATGCTAAATTGTCCATTGTGTTTAGGGATGTGTAGGTTAGGTGCATTGGCTTAGGTAAATATAGGATAATAGAGTAGGGGGACGGGTCTGGGTGGGTTATTCTTCAGAGAGTCAGTGTGGACTTGTTGGGCCAAAGGGTATGTTTCCACACTGTAGGGATTTTGATTTTAATCTCTTAGAACTCCAAACACTAATGTGTTTAGGGATGTGTAGGTTAGGTGCATTGGCTTGGGTAAATATAGGATAATAGAGTAGGGGGACGGGTCTGGGTGGGTTATTCTTCAGAGGGTCAGTGTGGACTTGTTGGGCCAAAGGGTATGTTTCCACACTGTAGGGATTTTGATTTTAATCTCTTAGAACTCCAAACACTAATGTCCCAACAATGTCCCTTCAAGAAAGGCATCTAAGATTCACCAGCTGAGGGGATCGTGCTGGGGACATTATTCCACATTCAGACATGCAGGAGTGTACACAGGGCAGTATACCTGATAGTTAACAACATGACAATGAAATGGTAATGCAAAGGGTCAAGTACAAGATTATTGGGCTGTATCACAGGCTATTGTGAAGGTCACCAAGAGTCACATTGCTTTCTATGTGGCAGCACAATGTAAAGATCGAGGCTGCCACTTAAAGAAGGGAAAACTTGTGCACTTTATCATGTATATATGGCAATGGGACAGGCTTTCAAGACATGATCTGCCTGATAATGGCTCAAAGGTTAGATTGATTATCTCAACTGGAAAACATGCATCTCGTTCCTGATATTTCTTCTTGGATCAATACACCTGTGCTAAATGTTTGACTGCCTTAACCCAGTAGCTGACTTGACTTTACTAAGGTTAACACTCTCATCCTGGGGGTTACCATTGACCAGAAGTTGAACAGTGCATTTAAGGAAGGAGAGCAATGATTTTGATCCAATGACAGTGAAGAAACAGCAGTATAGTTCCAGTCAAGATGGTTTGTGGCTTGGGGAATTTTCATGCGATGATGCTCTGAACAGACTGAATGCCCCTTTTCAGCAATTTCTCATGGATCTGTCCATTTGGTAGAACACAACATACCCAAAGATGGTGTTGGTAGTGTCTAGGACTATAATGCAAGCAGTGCTTCATCTGTGGTTGCTGTGAAGAGACAGACATTAATGAGGCAAATGATGGAGGAGATACTTGCCAATCAGTGATATCCAGACAATGTAAGGAGCTTGAAGCATTGAGCAGAACAGTGGTGCATACATCATGGAACAAAGCTAGTCATTCATTCTTTTGTGGCACTGGACCCAGGTTCCATTGGAATGATCAGGATGATCTTGCATTGCTAGCCCTCGTAAAAAGCACTTCTTTATGGGTTAGACTTCAGGAGATCTATAGGAAAGAATTACTGAAATGTTGTGCTTTTCAGTTGGTTTCTGGCATCTCCAGGGGTGGGTTGAGGTGATGACAGGAAAGGTTAAGTTGAGGAGTAGTCCTGGGTGGTGGAGAATCAAATATGCTGCCTAAAGGTTCAGCTGAGAAGATCCCATCAAGAAGCAGAATGCGTTTCCCATGAAATTTGTCATTGTACCCATACGTGAATATATGATAAGCTGAGAGGACTAAATTCTTGCAAGAAACTCCATCTTGTCCCTGAATTGGAATACCTCCCGCTTTTTGAGCCTTTCTTTACACTTGAGGACTTTTGTTCTTCGGTTGTGTGATTGACATGTCATCATTGAACTATAGATATGAATTTTCTGTGGATTATTCGTGTGAAATAATCCCCATATGATTATTTGTGTGAAATATTTTACATCTTCATTTGTAAAATATGTATGCAACTACAGTTATATTCAAAATTGCCTCCTGAAACAATTATATCCAAAAAAAGTGGGAATTCATTGAAGTTTACTGTTTTTACTTTTGTTCATGCAAGTGGTTCCATGTTAAATACAATTGTTAATCTTATATAGATTTAGTTAGTGATGCGTAGGCCAGGGCTTGGAGTGTTATTTCTAAATTTGTTTTTAAAACTATGAAACATTGAATTTATGTAGCATTTTACAGAGGAACCTTGATTATCCGGCGTTCGATTAACCAAACGAAATACTCCCCGCCAGTGTCCTTCGGATAATCGGGGTTAATGTGGTGTACCTGGACTTTCAGAAAGCTTTTGATAAAGTCCCACACAGGAGGTTAGTGAGTAAAATTAGGGGGCAAAGTACTAGATTGGATTGAAAATTGGTTGGCTAATAGGAAACCAAGGGTAGTGATAAATGGCTCCATTTTGGAATGGCAGGCAGTGACCAGTGGGGTACCGCAGGGATCCGTGCTGGGACCGCATCTTTTTACAATATATGTTAATGATATAGAAGATGGTATCAGCAATAACATTAGCAAATTTGCTGATGATACAAAGCTGAGTGGCAGGGTGAAAAGTGATGAGGATATTAGGAGATTACAGGGTGACCTGGACAAGTTAAGTGAGTGGGCAGATGCATGGCAGATGCAGTTTAATATGGATAAATGTATGGTTATCAGTTCTGGTCTCCAAATTTGAGTAAAGACATTCTGGCTATTGAGGGAGTGCAGCGTAGGTTCACGAGGTCAATTCCTGGAATGGCGGGATTACCTTACACTGAAAGACTGAAGCGACTGGGCTTGTATACCCTTGAGTTTAGAAGACTGAGAGGAGATCTGATTGAGACATATAAGATTATGAAAGGATTAGATACTCTGGCAGCAGGAAACATGTTTCCGCTGATGGGTGAGTGCCAAACCAGAGGACACAGCTTAAAAATACGGGGTAGACCATTTAGGACAGAGATGAGGAGAAACTTCTTTACCCAGAGAGTGGTGGCTGTGTGGAATGCTCTGCCACAGAGGGCAATGGAGGCCCAGTCTCTGGATTCATTTAAGAAAGAGTTAGTTAGAGCTCTCAAAGATGGTGGAATCAAGGGTTATGGAAATAAGGCAGGAACAGGATACTGATTAGGAATGATCAGCCATGATCATATTGAATGGCAGTGCAGGCTCGATGGGCTGAATGGCCTACTCCTGCACCTATTGTCTATTGAAGGTGTTCCTCAAATCTTGTGCAATTGTGTTTTTCTTGTTGAACTAATAATTATGAAAACTAATGAATGTCTCGACAGGCATTAAAATTATACTCCACCGAGCACCAAATGAAATTATGATGTGGGGTTCTGTAAAAGTTCTTGTACAGCTTGTTTTCCTGTTATTCCAGAATCAGATTGAAACATTACTCCAAGTAATGCAGGTAATTTTGGTTATTGGCACTGAAAGGTATTTGGCAGTAATGCAAGATCACACCCCTAACCAGTTGTACTTAAGAGTGTCACTCACTGCATTTTAAAAACTGAGATATAAGTTTGCTAAATCCCCTGATCATTCTGCTAATGAGTAGAGTGATACAGGTCAAGGTGTGCCAGGTTTGGTTTTCTCAGTTGTGCAATGTTAGCAGGACGCAGTACAGCTTTTAGAATGGCATCGGTGCCCCAAACTTTCTCCTGATTGCCATCAGGTGATTCTACTGGAAAAGCATTTATACAATTCTACGTAGACACTACGGTGGCTTGGCTACATTGCTTTTTCTCCAGATTCTCTTAGTCTAGACTAGACTGGCAAAGCACTAGAGGGAGCTGATCAGTTGTGAAAATTGAATTCAGCCTGTCCTGAACACCTTCATAACAGAAAGAGAGGGAAAGAAGAAAAACGTATCAAAATGCTGATAAAGGATCTTACAAGTTGTTACCTAGTCAAGAAATGTATAAGCATGAATCAAAGTAAACCAAGATTTAACGTATTTCTTAATTTTGATTGTGTTCAAAACACTGCTTTGATAAGACATTACCAAGATTTATTGTTATATATGATTTTGTCAAGTGTCAATGTAATTCTGGACTGTTGCCACTAGGTGTTTCTGAGATCTGCTAAATCACAAAAATCTATCATAGTTTATATTTATAAATATAAACTAAGTATTTATGTAAACATTTAAAATCAAATTTGTACATATTGAAAGCAGCATTATTGCCTATGCTTATAATTCTGAAATGTAAGCTGGACTCCAATAAATTAAGGGATGCCATTACTGCAACAAAGCAAGGACAGTCATTTAAAAAAAAATGAAATAACTCCCCTAAAGAAGAGGTGAGCAGTGTTTTAAAAAAAGCTTGCCAAGTGCCCCACCTTAAAGGCACACTGAGTAACAAGCACTATAAGGAAGGAAATGTTTTGGGTTGGAAGATAGACTCGAGAGAACAGGCAGTCTCAGGATTACCTTATTTTAAACAGTGTGAACTCGTACTTTTTTTTGTGTGGTACATCATGCAGTACAGGCCCTTCCCAGTGTTAAAAAAAAACAGAATGGTGAGGCATTTTGGCTCTTTATATATAGAGAAGTTACATTATTTTGCTCAAGCTAACAAAATTGAATCAGATATAGTTGCCCTTGCATTCCTAAGGATCATGGGGGGCACAACTTTTAACCTCCTGAGAAGTCTGATACAGCCAAAAAAGTCGTGTTAAAAAAGCTCTGAATAGTAGGAATCCTACAAATTCATTTTTCACCAAAACCAGCAGTGACTGTTGATGGGTTCAGAATCCTGAGACACAACCAGTACAATCTGTCTTCAGTTCATAGAAATTTTAAAGATGTTGGCAGGAATTTTGGAATTTGGAGACAACCGATGCTAACAGAGATAGTCTTGATGGAACTTGCAGCCAAGGAAGCTCAACAGCTAAGCTTGAGCAGAGAGTTCACAAAATGGTGGCTGAAAGAAGAGAACCAATACAGACTCAAAGCTGCCATCAGTATGGAACAACAGTCACAGCAGGAAATTACTGATGTTGGGAAGCTGTATGTAGAATGTGTAGAAAGAAGGGCATGTTGAATTAGCATGTTTGAAGAAGAAACTTAACATCCAAGTGCAGAAACTTGAGTAGGCGAGTACAAAAAGGGCATGGGAAAAGCCCACCCACTCAATCTGAAGAGGAGGTTCCGATACTGGGTCACTCCCTTAGTAAATATCAAACTTGTAAAAAATGGCGGTAGATATGAGCAGAATTTTCATTGAATTAAAAAAAAATTCCTTAAAAATTAAAAGTTTTTTTTAATCCACCTGTTCAAGGATGTTATTACACAGCTCTGGAACAGGTGGGACTTGAGCCCTGGCCTTTCGGTCTAGGATGAGGAGCACTACCACTGAGCCACAAGTGGGCCCATATTTTTATTAATCCGTCAATGTATCAGAAGCACCTGAGTCATATTGTGCTGCAACCCTCAAAAAATGTATTAAGAATGTGCACAACCGAAGTGATGCCTTTAAGGAATTGTATCAATGAGAATGTTTGGTTACCCTGAACACTTCTTAACACACTACCAAAGGAAAATTTCCAGTTTTATTAGGAAGAAAATCAAACTCATTGGGCTTAAGTAAATTGCTTGTCAGATGCAGAGACTGATCTATCAGAAATTCTAAGGAAACATACCATCGTTTTCAATAGGAATATGGGAAAGATCTCTGTCAAATTGAAAATCAAGCAAAATATTGCAAGGCTAGATCAATACTTTCAGCAATCAGACCAAAGATTGAGGCAGAAATCAATTCAAACAAGAAGTATGAGTTGAACCATGATGGTACTTTCCTAAGCCTTACAATTAATATGCTTGAAAAGATTCGCAATGTCCACTGAATCTGTGACATTGGTAACGCACAATCAAGAGCTCATCTGACAATTGCAGCCTTTTCTTTGACCTTCAAGTAAAAGTTTAAGGATGAAGAAGATGATACACCATCATGCAATGTGAAATTTGCAGATCAGATACAGTAGTGCAGTTGTATTAAGGACATACACAAGCGAAGTGATGCTTATAAGGAATTGTATCATTGAGAATGTTCAGTCACACAGTCCAGTCCAGCCTTTAATGCCAAATGAGCAATGAAGCAAAGAAGGATCTGAGATTGAGATGATTGTTGACAAACTTAAACCAAAGGATACTGGAAGGTATATTTGTACATTGGAAACTAACAAACTAGCGCCTCCTTGAAAGTTAATGCCCTTCCTGTATTTCTCAAACAAGTGCCTCAGAACAAGGAAGCTGGTGAAGCTATCACCATTACTCTATGTTGTGAGTTAACTAAGAGAAAGTGAGGATTGCAGATGCTTGAGAGTTAGATGTTGAAAAGTGTGGTGCTGGAAATGCACAGCAGGTCAGTCTGCATCTGAGGAGCAGGAGAGTCGACATTTCGGGCATAAGACATTCATCAGGAATGTTTATGAAGTCTGAGTTCACTAAGCCTGATTCTCCCATCCAGTGAGACAGCGAACTGTGGAGCTTCATCCTGAGGACAACTATGAAGTAAAGCAAGTGGGTTCTATTGCTGAACTATCAATCTGCAATCCAAAACAAGTGGGAGAATATACCTATGATTCAGATCAACAGACCACATATTCCCTTAAAGTGAAAGAAAAGCCAATGGCTTTCACAAAATCCTTGAGAGAGGGAGAGTTCTTGGTCCAAGTGACAAATATGAATTATTGAATGCTGAAAAATCACTGTTTTACAGCACATGACCTCAATAAAAGTGATGCTGCATTTATACAGTATATTTGTCTCATAGGCACTAGAGAGCAAGTGCTAGGGTCATGATCCAAGATATGAAAATGTAATCACAAGAGCACAGGGATTAAAGAAGGTGAAAATGGATGTTTTGAATGCATACTCTCACAAATGTATTGATGAATGTTACTGGACTGTAAATAGGCTGTTAGTGGCAGGCAATGAATGATTTGAGAAACCTACATAGTTTTTCTGTACAAGTGCTGACGTTTGGAGCTCTGACAAGTGATGCTCCACAGGTTTGCATTTCAGTTCAATTTAACTTGCTGTGGAGAATAGCAGTGGAGGTCACACTCTTTCCTGCAGAAAGAGAACATTATAGAAGTTATCCTGAGCAATTATCATGTACCTCCTAATAATTTCATTTGTTACCTGTATTAGTGCAGACCTGACCCCAGCCCACCCTTCAGCCAGAATTTAAAGCTTAGCATAGCACGAAGGGAAAAAACTATCCACAAGAATAAATGTAAAATCTTAAAACAGACTGGTGGTACCATTGTTGATAGGATGAGCATATGTATTCCTTCATTATTGCTGCTCTTAATTGAAAAGTGTTTTTTTAAAAAAGAGTTGATAACCAAAACAAATACTTTGATTGAACCGTGGGTAGATCAGGATTAGACTATTCAAGCTTGCTGTACCACCCAGTTGATCGTCCAGTTAGAGAGTCATAGAATCATAGAGATGTACAGCATGAAAACAGACCCTTCTGTCCAATCCGTCCATGCCAACCAGATATCCCAACCCAATCTAGTCCCACCTGCCAGCACCCGGCCCATATCCCTCCAAACCCTTCCTATTCATATACCCATCCAAATGCCTCTTAAATGATGCAATTATACCAGCCTCCACCACTACCTCTGTGAGCTCATTCCATACACGTACCACCCTCTGTGTGAAAAAATTGCCCAGTAGGTCTATTTTATATCTTTCCCCTCTCACCCTAAACCTATACCCTCTAGTTCTGGACTCCCCGACCCCAGGGAAAAGACTTTGCCTATTTACTCTATCCATACCCCTCATAATTTTGTAAACCTCTATAAGGTCACCCCTCAGCCTCTGAAACTCCAGGGAAAACAGCCTCAGCCTGTTCAGCCTCTCCCTATAACTCAAATCCTCTAACCCTGGCAACATCCTTGTAAATCTCTTTTGAACCCTTTCACAACATCTTTCGGATAGGAAGGAGACCAGAATTGCACGCAATATTCCAACAGTGGCCTAACCAATGTCCTGTACAGCGGCAACATGACCTCCCAACTTCTGTACTCAATACTCTGACCAATAAAGGAAAGTATACCAAATGCCTTCTTCACTATCCTATATACCTGTGACTCCACTTTCAAGGAACTATGAACCTGCACTCGAAGGTCTCTTTGTTCAGCAACACTCCGTAGGACCTTACCATTAAGTGTATAAGCCCTGCTAAGATTTTCTTTCCCAAAATGCAGCACCTTGCATTTATCACTCCATCTGCCACTTCTCAGACCATTGGCCCATCTGGTCCAGATCCTGTTGTAATCTGAGGTAACCCTCTTCGCTGTCCACTACACCTCCAATTTTTGGTGCCATCCTAACTGTACCTCTTGTGCTCGCATCCAAAGTATTTATGTAAATGACAAAAAATGGAGGGCCTAAGCACCGATCCTTGTGGCATTCCACTGATCACAGGCCTCCAGTTTGAAAAACAATCCTCCACCACCACCCTCTGTTTTCTACCTTTGAGCCAGTTCTGTATCCAAATGGCTAGTTCTCCCTGTATTCCGTGATATCTAACCTTGCTAATCAGTCTCCCATAGGGAACCTTGTCGAATGCCTTACTGAAGTCCATATAGATCACATCTACCGCTCTGCCCTCATCAATCCTCTTTGTTACTTCCTCAAAAAACTCAATCAAATTTGTGAGACATGATTTCCCACGCACAAAGCCATGTTGACTATCCCTAATCAGTCCTTGCCTTTCCAAATACATGTACATCCTGTCCCTCAGAATTCCCTCCAACAACTACATCAAGCTCACTGATGTATAGTTCCCTGGCTTGTCCTTACCACCCTTAAACGGTGGCACCACGTTAGCCAACCTCCAGTCTTCCGACACCTCACCTGTGACTATTGATGATACAAATATCTCAGCAAGAGGCCCAGCAATCACTTCTCTAGCTTCCCATGGAGTTCAAGGGTACACCTGATCAGGTCACTGGGATTTATCCACCTTTATCCGTTTCAAGACATCCAGCACATCCTCCTCTGTAATATGGACATTTTGCAAGATGTCAGCTTCTATCCCTGCAGTCTATATCTTACATATCCTTTTCCACAGTAAACACTGATGCAAAATACTCACTTAGTATCTCCCCCATTTTCTGCGGTTCCACACAAAGGCCGCCTTGCTGATCTTTGAGGAGCCCTGTTCTCTCCCTAGTTACCCTTTTGTCCTTAATGTATTTGTAAAACCTCTTTGGATTCTCCTTAATTCTATTTGCCAAAGCTATCTTATGTCCCCTTTTTGCCCTCCTGATTTCCCTCTTAAGCATACTCCTACTTCATTTATACTCTTCTAAGGATTCACTCGATCTATCCTGTCTATACCTTACATATGCTTCCTTCTTTTTTTTAACCAAACCCTCAATTTCTTCATTCATCCAGCATTTCCTATACCTACCAGCCTTTCCTTTCATCCTAACAGGAACATACTTTCTCTGGCTTCTCGTTGTCTCATTTGTGAAGGCTTCCCATTTTCCAGCCGTCTCTTTTCCTGCGAACATCTGCCCCCAATCAGCTTTCGAAAGTTCTTGCCTAATACTGTCAAAATTGGCCTTTCTCCAATTTAGAACTTCAACTTTTAGATCTGGTCTATCCTTTTCCATCATTATTTTAAATCTAATAGAATTATGGTCACTGGCCCCAAAGTCCTCCCCTACTGACGCCTCAGTCACCTGCCCTGCCTTATTTCCAAAGAGGTTTTGCACCTTCTCTAGTAGGTACATCCACATACTGAATCAGAAAATTGTCTTGTATGCATTTAACAAATTCCTCTCCATCGAAACCCTTAACACTATGGCAGTCCCAGTCGATGTTTGGAAAGTTAAAATCATAGGAGAAAGTGAGGACTGCAGATGCTGGAGATCAGAGCTGAAAATGTGTTGCTGGAAAAGCACAGCAGGTCAGGCAGCATCCAAGGAGCAGGAGAATCGACGTTTCGGGCATGAGCCCTTCTTCAGGAAAATCATAACCGCCTTATTATTCTTACAGATAGCTGAGATCTCCTTACAAGTTTATTTCTCAATTTCCCTCTGACTATTAGGAGGTCTATAATACAATCCCAATAAGGTGATCATCCCTTTCTTATTTCTCAGTTCCACCCAAATAACTTCCCTGGATGTATTTCCAGGCATATTCTCCCTCAGCACAGCTGTAATGCTATCCCTTATCAAAGATGCCATCCCCTCTTCCTTTCTTGCCTCCCTTTCTATCCTTCCTGTAGCATTTGTATCCTGGAACATTAAGCTGCCAGTCCTGCTCATCCCTGAGCCATGTTTTTGTAATTGCTATGATATCCCAGTCCCATGTTCCTAACCATGCCCTGAGTTCATCTGCCTTCCCTGTTTGGCCCCTTGCATTGAAATAAATGCAATTTAATTTATTAGTCCTACCTTGTCCCTGCCTACCCTGGTTTGACTCACTTCTGTTCTCAACTGTACCTGTCTCAGATTGATCTCTTTCCTCACGATCTTCCTGGGTGACACCCCCCCTCTTCCCCCCCCCCCCCCCTTACTAGTTTAAATCCTCCCGAGCAGCTCTAGCAAATTTTCCTGCCAGTATATTAGTCCCCTTTCAATTTAGATGCAATCTGTCCTTCTTGTACAGGTCACTTCTACCCCAAAAGAAATTCCAATGATCCAAAAGTGTCAATCTTTCTCCCATACACCAGCTCCTCAGCCATACATTCATCTGCTCTATCCTCCTATTCCTGCCCTCACTAGCTTGTAGCACTGGGAGTAATCCAGATATTACTACTCTCGAGGACCTACTTTTTAAATTTCTGCCTTTCTCCCTATAACCTCCCTTCAGAATCTCAACCTTTTTCCTTCCTATATTGTTGGTTCCAATGTGGACAATGACTTCTTGCTGGCCGCTGGCCCCTATCCCCTGTGAGAACATTCTGAACTCTCGCTGAGACATCCTTGCCTTGGGAGGTAAAGGTTCAGGTAGACCAGTGGTCTGTTGAGCGTGCTCTGCCATTCAGTACAATTACAGCTGAGCGTGATTTCAACTTTACTTTCCTGCCTTCAATTCTACCTTTCTGCACTGTATAAAAAAGAATGCTACAAGGAAGAAGTAATGATTTGAAGGTTTTCTATATTTTCTCTTTTGTCTCCGTAAGTTAAAACGCCCTCTGGGGCTCTCTAAAGAGATTTTTTTTCCAGTATAAGACTTTTGGAACTACTGTCAAACATGGCAAAAACCAAGTTGTACTCTGTGTCTTTTGTTTGGGAGAAATGCAGTAAGTCTTTTTCAAATGTACAGCATAAAGCTGCAAGACTGGTCATGGCAATTTTAGGGTCCTACTGGCAGCAACCTAAGCAATCATACGTGGCATCACAGACCAAAGCTATTTTCATTTGACATCCATTTTTGGAACTGACTGTATAGAAAGTTAAGGGGGGCTACTTAAACTGTTGTTAAAGAGAGCGTGGACATGAATGGCGGAATGGCCTCCTTATTTGCTGTACTGTTCTACAATTATTTTATTAATACTTGTAAAATACATTTTCACTCAGCAATATTTTAGCAATTGAAGTGTCTCAAAATACAGGTAACCCACACATCTGTGCTATTCTTTTTGCAAAGAATAAACTTTATTCATAATATATCTAACTAAACAATTCAAGTCAGACATTACAAAACATCGAACAAAAAAATCGCATTTCTCAAATGAGCACTATGTAATCTTAGATGCCTCAATTCAAATGCAAAATTGGAATATTTACCAAATATGAAAATAAACTATATACAGGACAATATAAGCTAAAAACGGTTTTTAAAAAGTCCGTTGGTACATGATGGCACAAAGAATAACTGGCGACTTTTCGCTACAATTGCTTCTGCAGCTGTTGGCTATGCTACAGTGCATCGGCCAGCATGTGGTCCTGAACTTTAGAATGTGCCAGTCTGTAAAACTCAGTTCAGGACAACTAGGTAGACCAAAGTGTTTCAGCCAAACTTAAGTGTTTTTCAGAAGGTTAATGGCCATCCGTGCCCAGGCATATTTGTGCTATATTATTGAGGGGCGGGGGACTTTAAAATCGGTTTTGTTCCGATCTACTTCATCTTCCTGGTCGTAAAATAGGAGTCCCTGCTACAGCTCACTCACTGTTTCAAACCACATGGTTAGAGCTAACCAACCAGAGGCTGTAATACAGAATATATTGTTGTTGTTGTTATTGAGAGGAAAGCATCTGAGTGCAGGGAGCCTGAGCTTTAACCTGTGTGAGAGACGATGAGCAGACTGTTAGCATTGAGGCTGCCCAGGCGCTTTTCAGAGCCGGACTTTGTGTGTGTGAGGCGGGCGCTGCTGGAGAGAGGACTCGGCGGCAGCTGGAAGCAGGTACGGAACAAAGGCCTCGTGTTTACAAAAAAGGGGCGGCTTTGATTGACAGCTACTCCGACCACTCACCAGTCAAACAGAGCTGTCCATCACAGTGCGAGGGCCAATGAGAATGCAGCGTTTCCTCCTTCTCCAGGGGTGCAATGGACTGCAGCTCAGATTTTAACATCCTGAAGCCGAGGGGAAGCAGAGCTCATTGCTGACCTGAGTTCCTTCCCAGTGGATAGGCACCTGCTGATTGTTATTTGTGAGCAGAAATTCAATGTCAGTCGGGGTGGTTTCATTTTTGATGCTCAAGTCGAAATCAAACCTTCAGAGGGTAGACGGTGACTGAACAGACGTTGGAAACAGAACTTGCAACGAAACTAAAACAAAGCATAAAGTTAACAGGTTGGGCAGCACTTGAGGGGAGAGAAATACAGTTCACATTTTGAGTCCAGTATGATTTGGAGATACCGGTGTTGGACTGGGGTGTACAAAGTTAAATATCACACAACACCAAGTTATAGTCCAACAGGTTTAATTGGAAGCACACTAGCTTTCGGAGCGACGCTCCTTCATCAGGTGATTGTGGAGGGCTCGATCGTAACACAGAATTTATAGCAAAAATTTGCAGTGTGATGTAACTGAAATTATACATTGAAAAATTTGATTGTCTGTTAAGCCTTTCATCTGTTAGAATACAGTGATAGTTTCACTTCTTTCATGTGTAAATCGCAAAACCCTTTTTTGTAAAGTTGCATTCTCGGGTTAGCTGTTAACAATGGTGATAGCTAGACAATATGTTGAAGGTGTTAGCCCCTTGTGTTCTCTATGACCTGATGTTTAGATTGATTCTAATCTAAAAAGTGAGATAACAGAGTTTTACATAAATTCATGCAGATTTTGAGTTCAGAGTTCTACATCAATGTATGCAGTTTTTGAGCAAAGTGCAATGTAACTCTGCAAGTACAAATTCACCACACAAAATATGTGTGCATGTGAGTCTTTGTCTGTCTGTGTGTGTGTGTCTGTCTGGGGTGGGGGTTGTGAGTGTGAGAAAGTGTGTGTGTGTAGTGAGTGCAGAGTGTCTTAAGCCTGTGAGGGGGTGCATGTGTGGGAGTGTGTGTGTGTCTATAAGGGTGTGTGTGGGTGTCTGTGTGCGCGTCTGTGTGTACCTGTGTCCGTGTGTATGTGAGAGTGTGTGTGTGTAGCAATATGTGTGTGTTTAGTGCAAATGGTGATCACCTGTAATGTGACATGAACCCAAGGTCCTGGTTGAGGCCCTCCCTATGGGTACCGAACTTAGCTATCAGCCTCTGCTCGGCCACTTTCCTTTGCTGCCTGTCCCGAAGTCCACCTTGGAGGATGGTCACCCGAAGGTCCGAGACTGAATGTCCTGGACCACACATGCACCCCCTCACAGGCTTAAGACACTCTGCACTCACTACACACACACACTTTCTCACACTCACAACCCCCACCTCAGACAGACACACACACACAGACAGACAAAGACCCACATGCACACATATTTTGTGTGGTGAATTTGTACCTGCAGAGTTACATTGCACTTTGCTCAAAAACTGCATACATTCATGTAGAACTCTGAACTCAAAAACTGCATGAATTTATGTAAAACTCTGATTCTAATCTAAAAAGTGAGATAACAATCTAAACATCAGGTTATAGACAGAGGACACAGGGGGTTAACACCTTCAACATATTGTCTAGCTATCACCATTGTTCACAGCTAACCCGAGAATGCAACTTTTAAAAAAAAAGGTTTTGTGATTTACACCTGAAAGAAGTGAAAGTATCACTGTATTCTAACAGATGAAAGGCTTAACAGACAATCAATTTTTCAATGTATAATTTCAGTTACATCACACTGCAAATTTTTGCTATAAATTCTGTGTTACGATCGAGCCCTCCATGAAGGAGCGTCGCTCCGAAAGCTAGTGTGCTTCCAATTAAACCTGTTGGACTATAACCTGGTGTTGTGTGATTTTTAACTGAGTCCAGTATGGCTGCTTCAGAATTGAAAGAAGCTGGAAAATTGTGGTTTCAGGGCGGTGACGTTGTGCTAGATGCTGCTGCTCGCAAGTTCTAGGTGTGAGAAACAGAACTCACTCATAAATCAGCCTTGGAAACAAGAACAATTTATTACAGCCTTGTAAATACCGGACGCTTCTGCAATCAAGCAGAAATGCCCGTGAAAACAGAGCATGTAAGCAATCTTATTCATTTACAAGTTGCGGAATCATGCCTCCCTTTTCCCATCTTATCATAAGCCGATTACCTCACTTGTTTTTTTCTCTCTCAGTTATTTTCTTATCTGGCCATCCTGCTGTCCTTGTATGTCTGCATTCTTTGTTCCTTGTTTATTACAGCTTGTTCTTTTATCTAGTTTCTCTTATACTATAAGCTTTATTGTGAAATGCCCCTGCTGCTTCTTTTTGTGGTCAACTACAACACTTTAAAGTTATTTCCTAGCTTAAAAGTATTTTCTTTAAAAGACCCTCTATATTCATTAAACTGTTAGCCATAAGTATGCTACATGCTACAAGAATTCCGTGACTGTTTGTATAATGTCCCCCCCCCACCTGCAGAAACTACATTTCTAACCTCCCACATAGGTTTCTTCAGCACTTGTTTCTGTAACTGAATGTTTTGTCCCAGCTACTGAATCTGCTCCTCCTTGGTAACTGTTCAAGGCTGATCCAATTTATAAATAACCTTAGTTTTGTATCAGACCTCAAGATGACCTTCCAATCACTCATGTTATTAAGATTGTGTATTCAACACATAGAAAAGTACAGCACACAGAACAGGCCCTTTGGCCTACGATGTGTGCTGAGGTTTAATCCTAATGTAAAATATAATAACTCAACCTGCACACCCCTTGACTCACCACATGATCCAGTTCAATCATTGCTTCAGCTCAGGTGCTGATAATATCCTCAACTACTTTTTTTTTTCATTCATTCATTCATTCATTCATTCATGGGATCAGGGTGTAACTGACTGGCCCAGTGTTTATTGCCTATCCATTACTCACCTTTGAGACTTTCTTCCCGTTGTCTTGACTATTCCAACATATTCTTGGCTGGCCTTCCCCACTCTTATCCTGTATAACTTGAGGTCATTCAAACCTCTGCTGCCATGTCCTAACTCCCATCAAGACCCATTTACCCATCCACCACTCCTGTGCTCACTGACCTTCATCAGCTCCCTGTTAAGCAACACCCAGGTTCTGAAGAACAAGAATAAAATAATAATAGCACCCATGAAAACTGCAAATGTTAAACCATGGAATGAATATTGTGGGGAAGCTGTCGGCAAAGATTACACACAGAGTGACTGCAGCAATGTATACATACTAAACTCTGACTTCTCTTTCAATTTTAGAAAGACTGTTGTTTATCTAAAATCAATGGCATGGATGTTCCCAAAGCAACATTGGCTGACTATGCAAATAAGAAATACGGAAACCAGCCACCTTCATTATTCTCAAAAATTATTGATAAGTCACTTCCAGCTGACATTATATATGAAGATGATCAGGTATATTTACTCTACTGAATGCCATTTCACTTGTAATAAAAGCCTCCTGGAGTGGACTTCTTTCCACAAATTATGGATGTTTTATAATACAAAGGAAGATGTCTTGTGAAATTTTCAGGATGTCCCAGTGAATCACTTTACAATTGAGTCCTTTCTATGTAGACAAATTGGTGAATTAAATGTCATAGGTAATTAGAGAATGCTGGAAATGCTCCACAAGCCTGACAACATCTGTGAAAACAAAATGAAGATTAACTGGTTGAATATTGCTAATAATGTGCCGATCCTGTTATCAGGATCATCTTTGTTGGGGTCTCAAATCGACTGTTGAGAAATCTGATATAATCTTCCTGGAGGCAGACAGTTAGCAATTCACTTCCAAGAACCCAGTCTAATTTGAGATTCCAGCAGTGAGAATTCCAAGCAGTCTGCCCTCTGTGGAGGACTGGCTTTGCAGTGTGGGTAATGCTTGGTCAGGACCAGCAACTTCAGTGAGACGGAAGCAGCAACTAATTGAGCAGGGCAAGAGTTAGGAAACACAACAGTCTCTGCGAAGTGGTTGCTGCTTGGGATTAGTTCCTTTTAATAAATTACTGATGGCAAAAAAATATGAATCCTCAGTTGGGTCAGAGCTTGGACCTACTGTGAACCATCCACTTCTGTGCTCCTGACACAGCATAGGTCATGTCTAATGCTGGAAATGTGCAAACCCCACACAGACAGTGGCCTGAGGTGGAAAATCGAACCCAGGTCATTGGCGCTGTGAGATAGCAGTGCTAACCACTGAGCCACTGTGCCACCCTAGAAGCACATCAGCAGGATTGGCAGATCATTGTCATGAAACTATATTTCTGTGCACAACTACCTCACTAGCCGAGTATTGCTAGCATTTGCAGATTGTATTTCAGATCACTAGCATTTGCAGTGTTTTGTTTTCACCTAGAGTTATTACTGCGGGTACTGTACTCCTTATTCCATTGTGATAAATTATTTCACTGTGTTAGAATCAAACTATTTTGATCATGTAAGAAAACAAGTGCTTAAGCTTTCTTCCCCCTTAGGACCAAAAGGTGGGGAAGAGGAACTTGATTTTAAATTGCCCCTTTATTTTTCTTGATGTTGATTTTTATGCTACTGTTTGTTGACTTTGTTCTTCTCTACAGTGCCTGTCTTTCAGAGATGTAAATCCTCAGGCTCCAGTTCATTTCCTTGTGATACCCAAAATCCCTATCCCACGAATCAGTGAGGTAGCAGATGATGACAAAGAGGTAGGGAAAGATGGTTAATATATGTAGAATATAATACTGTTACGGTTTGTTGATAAGTGGAAACATTTCAGACCAGAACAGTTTGATCCCTGATCTGTGCTGCACTAGCTTATCTCTACAAAAGCTGGTACACTTGGCCTTAAAGTGAGTCTGTGTAGGAATAATTGGCTAGGGTTTCTATTTCCAGAATTACCCATCAAATTCAGATACCTGCATGATCCCAGTGAGGACTACTGCAAGGTTGAATATTGAGAGGCATCCACCAAGCTTACGTTTGTGCTTACAATGTATACTGCAGTTGAACAGGTTGTGATAGGCCTGCAGACACTCAACCGAGGATTACACATGAAGAATTGGGCACGGTAATGGAAGGTTTCTTATGCCTATCTGAAGTTATTGTAGCACATTTCAGAAGGGCAGAACGTGAGAACTGTTGCCAACAATGTAATTAATTGTAAATGTTGTTTCAGCTGTACTTTGTGATAGCCAAAAGGAATGGTTTACGTAAGCACAGAAATCTTGTGATTGTTTTCAAGTATCTACTGCCATTAAACATTTGAAAATTGAGTCTCAGTTCACATTAAGTCCTATTTATCAACCTTATGCTCAGTAACCTGTCTTGGCTTTCAGTGTTGCAACCTCTTTGCATTAAATTTCACATAATTATCTTGAAACCTTCCATTTCCTGCGCTCCAAACCCATCCTCTTTCCTACCCCAAACCTTTGAGCCTCCCTTTCACTGCAGCTTTTTCAAGCCCTAATAACTTTTAGAATATCCGGATTCCTCCTGTACATCTTTCAGTTGCCTAGGTGCTAGGCTGTGAAATGTCCATATTAAACTTCTCCGTCTCTCCCTCACTTTTTACCTTCAGGGCACATCGTTGACCAAGCTTTAGGTGATCCATTCGTACATCTCCTTATGTGGCTCAATGTCAAGTTTTGCTTGGTAGCAAAGGACTTTGAAATGTTTTGACAGCTTAACGTGTTGAAAGATTATAGGGAGCTGGCCGATGAATGGACTTGAGGCCAAAATGAGATCAGCCATGGTCGTATTTAAGAGTGGAGCAGGTTCAAAAGGGTGAATTGCCTACTCCTTCTCCTAGTTCTTATGTTCCTAAAGGCATTGTATATTGTTCAAAGTAAAGAGTATTGTCAGAAGTTTGTGTAGGTTTGCTTACAGCAGAAAGGACAGGCTGTAGCAGTGAAATAAATTAGTTATTTTATAGTAATAGAGATGTACAGCACAGAAACAGACCCTTCAGTCCATCTCGTCCATGCCGACCAGATATCCCAACCCAATCTAGTCCCACCTGCCAGCACCCGGCCCATATCCCTCCAAACCCTTCCTATTCATATACCCATCCAGATGCCTTTTAAATGTTGCAATTGTGCTAGCCTCCACTACTTTCTCTGGCAGCACATTCCACACACGTACCACCCTCTGCCTGAAAATGTTGTCCCTTAGGTCTCTTTTATATCTTTCCCCTCTTGCTCTAAACCTATCCCCTCTAGTTCTAGATTCTCCCACCCCAGGGAAAAGACTTTGTCTGTTATCAAATGTTAAAATCTGTATGAATTTAACCAGTGGGCGATGTTTTTCCTATGATATAAAGTTGATTATCCTTGTTGTGCAAACAGCTGTTGGGGCATCTACTGATAGTGGCTAAAAACCTTGCAAAGAAAGAAGGGCTCGCAGACGGGTACAGAATGGGTAAGTCTACTTTATGAATAAATCAAAATGTTTCTTCAAGGAATGGAGGATATAATATTTTTCAAATATCTGATGTAGTAAACTTAATAGTTTTACAGAATTCCATTTTGGCCACAAGATAGGGACAGGTACATAATTTTATCTATTGTTCATTAATCTGTCCAGAAAGTAAGATAAGCTGTTTTAAATGGAAACTGCACCTACAGGCATACACACACACCCCCACAGAAAGATGTAGATCAGTGGCAGCTGGTACAGGCGAGTAGTAAAGGGTACGTTTTGGTAATTAGTGATTTGTTAAAACTGTAAGATTTGTAACACTCAGAAGAACTTGTTGAATTTGTTTTCATTAATGCGTTACCAGCTTTCATGAACATTGCACTTTGTACAGGCAGTCAGTTAGTTATACCTCCTAAAGTATACACAGATAACAAACTGGGAAATTCTCTCTCTTTCTCTCTCTCTTCCCTCCTCCCTGCTTATTTTCACCATACTTGTCATTTAGGAGGATATGGGTCAGAATGGCACTCTGTCATTGAGTGTTGATTTTGTGATTCAGTCTATTAAAACATTTACTTTGAAACACTTTCTTGGAAATAAATAACTAATTTTTCTATAAATGCAGAAATTGTATCCTATTCCGTCATTAGCGTTTTAGATTATAAAATTAGAAAATTAAGGTTGTGATTCCTCAGTATGAATAACATCACTGTTGTAAGTGTGGGCTGGATTATACTCTAGGGGCTCTCGCGTAAGCATCAAGACCAAGACAGTTTCCTCCTTGCTAGCTCACTCTGCTTTAATATTTTGAGTGGCTGCCATTTAATTAATATAAGGTGGGACTTCCATCTGGCCAATTGGGCTGAAAACAAATTCCACACAGACTCCAATAGAAGAAATAGAGGATATATCGCTGGTGAACAAACGGACCTGCCATAAGTTAAGTGTTAGGGGTTTTCTTTGTTTTACATAAATGTTGGGATTATACGTTCTGAAAATGAAATCCTCGGTGTCCTTGCGTTTAGCATAATGTTATGGGGGCCTTTATCCATCATTATCAGTGTATGGATTGGAGGTAAAAAAAACTTCTGTCTGGGGGCCTCCGGGTCTAGCTTGCTTGGAGGAAGTGAGGGCTTCAGATGCTGGAGAGTCAGTTGATAAAGCGTGGTGCTGCAAAAAGCACAGCAGGTCAGGCTGCATCTGAGGAGCAAGAGAGATGACGTTTTGGGCATAACCCTTCCTCGGAGATAAATACGGGGATGGGACTAGGAAAAAGGTAGATGGGATGGTGAGAGGTAGGCGAAGGTAGGAGGTGATACGGAGGGCAGTTTAAAACAAAGTTCCAAATTACTGTTTGGATTACATTATTAATCCAGTTAGACTGTCTCTTATGCTGACATGTGTTGTATACCCAGAGGTTGTGGATTTATTTTTTTGTTAGCTGTTAACTCACAGATAAATGATATAAGCAAAACAGAACACAGCTTTATGAACAAGTTTTTGCCCCAATATTTCCTTTTCCTTTGAGTGTTTGACTGTATTCCAGGAGCAGTTATCAAGACAACTGACGATAGGATTAGGTTACAATGCAGTGTCCCATTGTTGATATCTGACACATTGTTGTTGATCAGCACGTTATACTGGCTTCTCTTATACATGGACAATAGTGAATGGGTAACAAAGGGCTGATTTAATCTATAAATGTAGATTCCAGCACAAGTCATTTCCTCGAGAAAAGTATTGGAGGGAAACTCCTTTTGGTTCACAAAATGTTACTGGAGAAACAAAGTACAACTAACACAAATGACCGCTTCACAGACATGAAATAGATCTAAATAAGAGCGCATGGTGTTAGGGGTAAAGTACTGACATGAATAGTGAACTGGCTGACTGGTAGAGGGAAAAGAGTGAAGATAAAGGGGCCTTTTGCAGATGGCAGCCAGTGACCGGTGGAGTTTCACAGGAGTCTTTGTTGGGACCACAACTCCTCCGATTATACATTAACGATCTGGATGAAGGAATCCAGAACATTGTTGCTAAGTTTGCAGATGACACAAAGATAGCTGGAGGGACAGGTAGTGCAGGAGGCTGCAAAGGACTTGGAAAGACTAGGAGAGTGGGCAAAGAAGTGACAAACAGAATACATTATGGAAAAGTGTCACGTTATGTACTTTGGTTGGAAGGATAGAGGTGTAAACTGTTTTCTAAATGGGGCAAGGCCATTTAGGAACCTGAAGAACAAAGGGACTTGGGACTCCTCCTTCAGGTTTTTCTTAAAGTTAACATGCAGGTTCATTTGGCAGTCAGGAAGGCAAATGAAAAAGTAGCATTCATTTCAAGAGGGCTAGATTACAAGAGCAGAGATGTACTGCTGAGGCTGTATAAAGTTCTAGTCAGACCACATTTAGAATATTGTGAGCAGTTTTGGGCCCCGTATCAAGGAGGGATGCACAGACAGTGGAGGGAGTCTAGAAGAGGTCCCCAAGAATGATTCCAGGATGAAGGGCTTGTCATATAAGGAGCAGTTGAGGACTCTGAGTCTGTACTTAAGCGTTTAGAAGGGTGAGGGGTGGCCCTGATTGAAATTTCCAAAATACTAAGAGGCCAGGATATGGTGGATGTGGAGACAAGGACCCGAAGCGCAACCTTAAAATGAAGGGACAATCCTTTAGAATTGAGATGAGGAATTTCTTCAACCAGAGGGTGGTGAATCTGAACAACTCATTGCCACAGACTGATGCAGAGGCCAAGTAATTGAGGTGTATTTAAGACAGAGAGGTTCTTGATTGGTAAAGAGATCCAAGGTTATGGGGAAAAGGCAGGATAATGGGGTTGAGAAACATATCAGCCACGATCAAATGGCGGAACAGACCTGATAGGTTGAATGCTGAAACTTTATTGCTGGAACAGCACAGCAGGTCAGGCAGCATCTAGGGAACAGAAGATTCGACGTTTCGGGCACATGCCCTTCTTCAGGAATGCCCTTCCTGAAGAAGGGCATGTGCCCGAAACGTCGAATCTTCTGTTCCCTAGATGCTGCCTGACCTGCTGTGCTGTTCCAGCAATAAAGTTTCAGCTTTGATCTCCAGCGTCTGCAGACCTCACTTTCTCCTGATAGGTTGAATGGCCTAGTTCTTCTGTATATTTAAATCATACACTACAATCAATAAGTGTCACTCAATGGGAGGCATGTGCTTTTCAGCCAACCCTCTCCTCCCTCTCCCTCCCCTCCCCACTGATGCCAGATACCTTGATTTGCATCCAAGTGATGGACAACAACGAATATCTCTCTTTCCTGACAATGCTGTTACAAAGCTAGTTTTTTTTTCTAAAAGGTGTTCCTTTTCTCAAGGGTACTGTGTCCTTGATTTTTTTTTTCTGAGGGGTCATAAAACAGTCCGGGCTCTGAAGTGGCTGGGTGGTACAGAGATGAAAAGGGTATTGGGAGGCCTTTTTGTTTATACCTCAGCAGATGAAACTTTAGGCCACAGCTTTCATGTTTTAGAAGTAACCTGTAGAATGAAAGGAGAGTGGTCAGTCCTGGAAACTAAATTCTTGTTAGTTGATTCAGTGCAGCACTGGGGTGTGTGGAAACTCTCTCTCCTTCTGCCCTTCTAACTCGGACCTGTAAGTCTTTATCTCATTTTTGCTCTATTTAAGGGGTTTGTTTACTGGAACTGTTGCATGTATTTTTCGGAACAGCGTAATTAAATCTAGTTTGTGTAGACTGAGTTCTATGGGTATTGCATATTCTGTCTGTTTCATTCTGTAATTTTGTAAATAAATTGTTGTCTGTTTTAACTTACTCTGGGTAATTTTCACTGTACACTTACCAAAACAAATTGCAAAGTTACAGTCTGGGCTGCCTGCTCAAGAATGTTTTGAGTGGTGTAGTCTAGTCCATAACAATGCCAGCAGAGTTTTCTAGGAGGCTTTCAGGAGAGACGTGAATCTCATTTCATTCTAAAGTTCCAGGGTTCATGGATGTCAAAGGCTCATTAATGAGCCTAATAAACATCCGCCACTGAAAGGCAAGATGCTCATATGGGACAGTTTTAATTGAGGGCATTAACCACAATGATGGATGCCTGAAGCATGTGCTGTAGTCATATTTTCCCAACACTACCTTTTTCTTAAAGCAAATTCTTTTTGTTGTTTGTTAGTGATTAACGACGGGAAGAATGGAGCGCAGTCTGTTTACCACCTACACATCCACGTGATTGGAGGACGTCAGATGAGGTGGCCACCTGGTTAGAAGCATATGGGATAGACTGTCTGTCTATCATTGAGTCCTGAATTTGTGTTTCATTCTATTAAAACATTTATTTTGAAACACTTACTTGGAAATAAATAACCAATTTTTCTACAAATGCAGAAATTGTATCCTGCTTTGTCATTATTGAATTCTGGACTATAAAATTTGAAAACTAAGGTTGTGATTCCTCAGTATGTGTAACGTCACTGTTGTAAGTGTGGGCTGGGTTATACTCTGTGGGCTGTAGTGTGAGCATCAAGATCAAGCCAGTTTCCACTTTGCCGGCTTGCTCTGCTTCAAAATTTTGGGTGACTGCCCTTTAATTAATATGAGGTGGGAGGGTTGCACATACAACCCTATCTTCCTCTCTTTACCACTGTCCATCCAGCACATCATAGAAAGGTAGAAGAGAACTCAGACCTCATTCTGGGCCAGCATTTGTTGCTCATCCCAAATGAAAAGGTGGTTTAACAGTTGGTATTGAGCTGTTTTCTTGAACCACTGCATTCGTTTGTTGCAGGTTCAGGGGCACAATCCTTTATCTAAAATTCTCAGGACCAGCTGGTTGTCGGAATTCTGAAATTTTTGAATTTCAGAATAAGTGAGAGTTTGATAGTGAAATTTTAAAAAATCTTACTGGAGGAGCAGACTCACTGAGTAAAACGGGGTCTTGAGACAGAATTGAGGCCTGCTGGTGCTGGGTCACGCCCCTTCCCCCCCACGTCACATCTGAGTGACATGCAACAAGTGGGTGTCGACTTGGATTAACTGTTTGCACACCAAACAAACTTGTTAATGAAAAAAAAATTCACAAAAAAGACCTTTGGACTTTGGAGCTTTTCGAATTTTGACATTTCTGATAAAGGATTGTCTACTTGTACAACAACATGTTATTCAAGTGGAAGTTCCAACATATTGACCCAGTGACAGCGATAGAATGGCATAATATATCCAAACCAGGATGGTGGTAGCTTGGAGGGGATCTTGAGGCTGATGGTGTTCTCATGTATCACCTGTCTTTCTAGATGTAGTGAGCATGGGTTTGGAAAGTTCTATCTAAGCAGCCTTGGTGAATTTTTGCAGTGCATCTTGTTTCTCTGCTTATCCTTCAAAGTTCTGGATAATCATTTTATTGTAACATTCTAATGAGACACTGATTTTATTTCTATCTTTTATCTATCCACTAATTCTCTCAACTGAGCTTTAGTTAAATGTTTCAAATAATCCACCAATAAATTCAAATATTCCGCTTAGAAAAGTCTTCACAATAGTCAAAGCAATTTAAAGATTCCAACCCATGTAATGTACTTCATTGCAACTCCTTTACTTTTGCTAGTACCTTCACTTGTTTGCTCATAAGAACCTCAAATTCAAGGATTTCTGACAAGCTCAAACTTTGTTACAATCCCAACTGGTGTTAATACTGGTCAAGTCAGATCCTTGATTGAAAACTGGATTGATAACCACTAACTTCGAAATTTTTTTAACCGTGGAGCTCTTACTGAACACATTATGAAAGTCTGTAAGACTACTTTTAGTACGAAGAATAAAACATGAAAAAAACATGAACAATAATATACTAGAGCAGTGGTCTCCAACCTTTTTAAGTGTAAGGTCACTTTTGAAATTTATTTACAACCCAGGATCAAATGCTAAGAAATCACTACCACCACCACCTTCCCCCTGATTGATTGATTGTTTACCTCCTTCAGTTAATGAATTTATGAATCAGTACAGCTTCATGTTGAAGGCTCCTTGCAGGAAGCTAAGAGTGTCAAGGACACAGTATATATTCTATGCATAGGCTTCAACATCCATCATCAAGAGTGGCTTGGCAGCATCACTACTGACAAAGCTGATCTTGTCCCAAAACCTGCTAGATTGTATTTGTTGCAGGTGGTGAAGGAACCAATAAGAGGGAAAAATTCAGTTGACTTCTTTCTCGTTATTCTGCACTGTCAATAGGCCACTCAGTAGGAGTGACCACAGCACAGTCCTTATTGAGGTAAAGTTCCCTTTTCATATTTCATTGTATTGTGTGGCATTAACATTGTGTTAGTTTACTAAAAGGGATAGATTTTAAACATTTAAATGATTTGAATGTGAATAAATGAGGTACGGTTAGTAAGTTTGCAGATGAAACCAAAATAAGTGGTGTAGTGGACAGTGAAGAAGGTTATCTCAGAGCACAATAGAACCTTGATGAAATGGACAGATGGCCAAGAAGTGACAGATGTTCTAACTGTGCTGCCTTGGCTATCTCTGGCAGCCAGACATACCATCATTGAATTCTGTTGCTGGTGACAGTTGTTGCAGCCTCACATCCAGTGGATGCAGGTTTTGAAGTAGCAGGGAAACAAGCCAAATCATTCAAAATCAGGCAAGAATTACATACAAACACATTCATAAGCAACAAGAAATAGCCGCAAGTACATTGGTAATTAATGATTCTGCATGCAGTCACAAATACAACTGATGAGAACAATCCATTGATCAATAACTCATGAATAAGTACACTGAGGAACATGGTTAAAATGAAACACATAAACCAATAAATGATCCTTTAAATAGCACAGTACAAGTAAATTGACTATGAACACGCAAGTGCTCACAAAGACATTAGAAATTAATAGTTAGAGCCCAGTCCATTTCAGTGTTGCACAAATTACATTAATAAACAGATAAAGTACATATTAATACATTAACATGATGAATCAACATCTCATCCTTGCCTAGCATCCGATGGCTGTGAAGTTGAGCTTCTGCATCTAATATCTTTTGATGAAAGCTGCATGGCCTCCGAGAATGTGGTGGGCGGAGGGGAGGTGGTGGGTGAGAGGGTTATCATATCCAGAAAGGAGAATTTTAAAAAAAATTATAAAGCATTTTCAGATGTATTAATGTTTTTATAAGCAAATCTGACCTGTTAGAGTATGCAATTGTTGAGATTTATAAGCAGCTGTTAATATATAAAAATATGTATTTTTCTTCAACCGCAACTTATATATCTCAAATCTCATGACTTTTATGCATTTTGCTCATCACTCATGTAGGATAGTTGTTTGGTATTATCGAACTTACATTTGTTGAAAAAAAACCTCATTTTGTTGAAATTTTCATCTTGCACATATCATGACAATACACATGGATTACCAAAGTAAGGGGAAACAACATTTATACTATAAAATATGCTGATTAAATGGACTCTGATTTGTAGATGCATTGCCATGAAGAATGCACCAATTAATGATGACTGACAGTTCACTGCCAAGCTTTGTTAGCACAATTTTTCTGTCTGCAAAGAACAGGGTTCTGTGTATTAATATATGTAGTTTCCAATGTGTGCAGTATGCCAGACCTCAAGCCTGATCTAGTGTTGTGAATTTTGTAAGCAAAAGCTGTTTGGATACGGTCAGTACCTTGCTTGATGTGAACAGCTGAAGGGATTTGTGGTTGACTTGCCAGTCTTTGGGATGTATGGCTTATGTACATAACATTACACTAGCACTGAAATTTGTATACCATGTTATTCATTTGTGTGGTATGGCCTGAGCCAGTCATCATGTAAACTTGATGTTGAAATAGGGTGCATCAAAGCCATCCTGTAATAGCTGTCCTGATCAGATCATCTCTCTCTCTGTTCTACATATTAACCTAACATTTGCTGGGTTAGTTGAAATGAAGTTAATTGAAATTGAATGAAATGTGGAAAAAACATGTTAATCCTAGAGGTAATCTATAGAATGGAAAGGTCACTAGTTTTAAAATATTTCTGTGTTTCGCTGAAGGAATGTGTATATGTTTATTGAGTCATATAACATAAAAAAGACCCTTTGACCCACCATGTCTATGCCACCTAACAAACACTAAACTATACTAATCCCATTTACCTGTACTTAGTCCATAGCATTTGTTTCTTGGCATTTATTTGCTCATCCAGATGCTTCTTAAAGGATGTAAGAGTACTTACCTCTACCACTCTCTCAGGCAACATATTTCTGTTTTCCTCAGACCTCCTGTAAACCACTTATGCATCATCTTAAACTTATTCCCTCTGGTCTTTGACGTGTTTTCCTTTAGGAAGGAATTCTCACGGTATACCCTATCTTTGGCTCTCATAATTTGTATATCTCAATAGATCCTCCCTCAGTCTCCTCTGCTCCAGGGAAGACAGATCCAGCCAATCCAGTCTCTCATCCTGAGATTTTCTTATTCCAGGGAATATCTTGGTGAATCTCCTTTGCACCCTCTCCAGTTCAATCACACCCTTCTGATAATGTGGTGACCAGATCTATTGTAGCTCAATAGAAATTAACTGAACTGTATGATAGTAACTCTGGAAAAGCTGATGTTTTGTTTCAAAACAGAGTGAATAAGATGTCATAATATGGATTATTTACTAGTGATTATCATAGAATTGTGCTGTGTAAATATCATACTGTTGATTAGATGACATTAAAATGCTGAACAACCTGAGCAAGCTCAAGTTGAGGTCAAAGTTTATTAGAGCAAGATGTAATCCTTTTTTGAGGGAGACACAGGCGAGTCCTAATGAGTTAATTTATCATAAAAATCCTGACACATTTCTGATGTTTGCTAGTGATCAAACCCATCATTGCTGGAGATGTGTCGAACTTTAATACACACAGCTTCTTTGTAATGGATGAGTGTATAAGAAAGCTTGCCTCACAATGCAATTATCCAGCTCAGGAATAACATGCTCTGAAGAAAGATCACTGGGCCCGAAACCCTGACTCTGCTTTTTCTCCACGAATGCTACCAGACCTGCTGAGTTTCTCGAGCAATTTCTGTTATGTTTCAGATCTCCAGCTTCTACTTTTTATGAATCAGAAAGGAGGACATTGTAATAGACGGCAACAAGTTGGGATATAGTGGGCTGATCATCTGTTCTGGCCCGATCTTCAGGCAAGTATATGTAAAAGGGTTCACTTCTGATTGTAAGCATTGTACGAGTAAGATTTTTGTAGTGTACCTTGCCTTAATAAAGAATACTAAGTATATTCAATTGTTAGAACTATGTTCAGTTATTGAACGTTATAACAAACTTGGTGGACCAGAGAAAATTATCATTGCTGAGTTAGTCAGGAGGGTTAACGGCAACAGAAAGAAGAATTGAGGTTTACATGGCAAATAAGGTTTCTTCTAAGGAACAGTGGGTCCATACTATTTTGAGGAGTATGGACTTGATCCAGGAAACCATCAAGTAGACTTAGGAGTCTACTTGTAAGGCAGCAATGAAAAAAGCCATTTAGTTAATGGCATGTCAAAAACAGAAATTCACAACAAGAGACAGAGGAATTGAAATAAAAATTAGAATACAGAGAGGCAGCTGTTGAAACAACTTGAGGAGGACAGATAGGGATGAGAAGATGAAACAGAAAAATGAATTAGGAAGGGGCTGAGATCTAATTTTCTGCAATTTGTTGAAAGACAATGTGTCAACAACCAACACAGTGTGACAGTTTGACAAAAAAAGGAACTTATGCAGAGCTCAGGAAGCAGAACTGCAGTGTTCAGTACTGAAAATTGCTTTACAGAATCTGGTCAAAGAAAAGTCCTGAATCCTGGCCCTTGACAGGATTACATAGACAGGGCACAGGAGTCTCTGAAGTGAACAAATGTGTGCAATAGAAGGGTGAAGTGGGTATTAATGATCTCAAGGATAGTAAAAGAGATATACAGAACATGGGGCATTTGAGTGTACGGCCCTACCCTGAATCTTGATGTAAATATCCATCGATATCCCTATGATTGAAAAGCAATATTAGCTGGGTGCAAACAGGAAGAATGAAGAAATACAACACTAATACGCGTTACTATATATTCCCGACCAATTGGGGAATGGTCAAAAAACCTCCTTAATTAAACTTTGGGAAGTACCCATATGGGCATTTCTAGGAGTTGGATCAGACGGCTACCCTCCATAATTTGGATGGGGGAAGGGTAACATGGAAATTGTTGTTATTTACTTTATCTGTTAGAATGTTTCCTGCCCTCCCCACTGTATCCAAACAGAGAACAAGGAACTGAATGTAGGTTTGCTCGCTGAGTTGGAAGGTTTGTTTTCAGATGTTTTGTCACCATACGAGCTAACATCTTCAGTGAGCTTCTGGATGAAGCACTGGTGGTGTTGCCCACTTTCTATTTATATGTTTGGGTTTCCTTGGGTTGATGATGTCATTTCTTGTTATTTTTCTCAGGTGGTGGTAAATGGGATCCAAGACAATGTGTTTGTTGACAAAGTTCCAGTTGGAATGCCATGCTTCTAGGAATTCTCGTGCGTGTCTCTGTTTAGCTTGTCCTGGGAGGTTGTGTTGTCAAACTAGCGTCTACAGGAAAACAACACATACGGACCAAATATTGAACTACAGAAGCAATCATCCCAACATCCACAAATGAAGCTGCGCTTGAACATTATTTCAACAAGGAACCACACACTGCAGCACAGAGTAACTGCGCAGAGCAGAGGAAAATCACCTATACAGTGTATTCAAAAAGAATGGATACCAATGAACACAGTCAGCCGATTTCTCAGCAACAAACCCAAACAAGCAGACAAAACATGTCCAGAAATGTTAGCCACTCTCCCCTACATCAAAGACATCTCGGAAATGACTACCAGACTGCTCAGACCTCTTGGTATCATGGTAGCCCACAAACCCTCCAACACACTAAAACAGCAGCTAATGAACATGAAAGACCCTACACAGACAACAAGCAAAACTAATGTCATTTACAAAATACCATGCAAGAACTGTAACAAAAACTACATTAAACAAGCAGCCTAAAACGTAGCCTCCAGAATACATGAACATCAACGAGCCACAAAAAGACATGACTCACTGTCACTAATATCCCTACATACGGATGAGGAAGGACACCACTTTGACTGGGACAACACATCCATCCTAGGACAAGCCAAACAGAGAAATGCACGAGAATTCCTAGAATCATGGCATTCCAACTGGAACTCTATCAACAAACACATTGACTTGGATCCCATTTACCACCCCCAGAGAAAAAAAACAGGAAATGACATTACCATATGAAATGATGTCACCACAGGAAATTGCATCACCAACCCAAGGAAATCCAAATATATGAATAGAAACACCACCAGTGTTTCATTCAGAGGCTTACTGAAGATGTTACCTACTATGGTGATGAAACATCTGAAAACGAATCTTCCAGCTCAGCAAGCAAACCTACATCCAGAAGGGCAAATCATCCGCTGTTGGCTTTTTTTCTTCAACAAAAGCTTCTCAAAACTCGCAAAGAGAACAAGGAAATATGCTGCATTCCAAAATGGCATGCTAGTTGCCATAGGTAGCACATGGGGAACACTGATTAAGCCCTTAATCTGCAGTAATGACCTAATGAGTGCCCTGCCTTGTATGCTGTTCAAATTGGGCGGCTTATAAAGTGGTTATTCCCAGGGTTCCTGAGCACTGAAATGACATTACAGATGTTGCCTTAACTCACTAGTTGAGGATTATGATAGGCCAATTCTTCCTGCTTAGTCAAGCAGCATTTGATGAGTTTGACTGTAAAGTCAATAATATGGGAACTGCAGTGTTGAGGAAAATTCCCCTTCGCTTTGAAAACATGCAATAGGAAAAGGAAGTTAGACTAGGACAGAAGCCTAGGGTTAAAGTGTATGAAGCGAAAAGCTTTATCCTAAACGCACAGAAGCAAGCTGTGATGAATAGAGAGAGTAATGGAGTACATGGAACAGGATAGGAATTCTACAGTTGTGACAGAAAGGAACACTTTAAACAGTATTACAGAGCCCAGGAAACTCTTCCCCAGTAAAGAGGGAAAAGAAAGAAGGTATGTTTGACTATCGAAAGATAGAGGAACTCTACTAAGTGGCAGCTGAACTTAGAACATATTGGAGTGGGAAGGAACCTCTCCCTCCGCTCCACTCCTAGTGGCACACTGAAGGGATTGTGTCCATACCAAACGTCTGTGCCCAAATTTGCATGATGAATGGGAAAGACCCTCTCTCCTTATGTGTGTGGACATGGAATGGGATACATATTGGTAGAGACTGTTGTGTCTGGAATGGTGATCCATTCATTGCAAACACTGGGATCGCCCCACTCCAGTGGATGACCATGTCAACTGGAGAGTTTCACATTGGGTTTCACACAAAATCATTAATGGCATGACATTTTTGGTCCTGGTGAGTGTCCAGTCCATCTCAGATTATCCTGGAAGAAGAAGGTATCTCAAAAGGTTGAGCAACAGGTGAAGCCTGCTAATATGCAATAGCTAATGGCGTTGCCAGTAAAAGAATACTGCCTCAAGGCAAAAGATGTTCTGCTTGTCACACACACGAGTAATGTGATGTGTAAACTTAACTTGCAAATGAAATCTGTTAATTGTTACACTGACCTGTCACAAACATTCAGTACCCACCATGAACTGAAGTCACACAGCCAGAGGGCCTACGAGCAGAAAGGTGACGTCCGGCAGCCATTGGTAATATGCTTTCACACCCCAATCCTACTCAATCTTCAGGCCTTTGGGGTGAATTCTGCACCAACACATGGAGCGGTGCAGCTCCAGATTTCAGCTGCCGGTGCCGGTTGGAATGCAACCCGGAGGAGTGCGTGAATGAGACAATGAAGAGCAATAGGTTATTGACAGCTATCCCCTGGAGCAGCTAATAGTGGCCAGAAGCTACAAACAAGTGTGTTCATCAGTGAAGGAATTGTTCGTGTTTTGTACAAACTGACAACTTACCCAAGAAATTGTAAACTGTTTTCAGCAATAATAAGGCTCGAGAGTGTGGTGCTGGGAAAGCACAGCAGGTCAGACAGCATCCGAGGAGCAGGAGAGTCAGGATTTCGGGGATCAGGATTTCCTGATGAAGGGCTTATGCCCAAAACGTGGATTCTCCTGCTCCTGAGATGCTGCCTGACCAGTTGTGCTTTTCCAGCACCGCACTCTGACTCTGATCTCTAGCATCTGCAGTGCTCACTTGCTACCATTCGACAGTAATTAGTTTAGTTTGAAGTTTGGGTATAATTCAGCTGCTTACAGCTGAGTTAAGCTTTTGTTTGTTTTAACTGATTGTGGTTCCTGATTCTTCAGTTTTATCCTAGTTACTATTATTTTTGTTTTCGTTTTATCTGTCCCTCACTTATATAACTGGGCAATGTTTGTGGGTGGAGGGTGGGGAAGGGATGGGTGGATCATCATTCCTTCCTTTATAGTTAACAATCTTCAATCCTATTTGAACTTCTCTGATTCGGTTTTGATATGATGGTTTTCTCACTGTAACTTTAAGCAATAAGTAATGCCCCACCAATAGGGCTAAACAATGAGAATCTGGTGAACCATATTTTATATCTATCTAACATTAATCCAAGGCATTTTTACTTTGTATATAATAGATACGCGAAGTGTGTCTTACGTGATGTACTTATTTGATGCTCTTCCATTAACATCTGATGTTATGGTATGAATTAAACATTGATCTGATCACTAATCTCAGATTCTTGTGTCGTTCGAGAGCAAGAACATGGTTTAGCAGGGTGTTGCTGTAAGGGTAAAATAAACTCCTGTCTTGATGTAACCGGTTAATTTTCTTCTTCCGATGTAGAGAAATGGGGAAAAGATTTAGAGTCATTTTAGCAAAGTAGATCTGTTTTTGATGCAGTTTATACCTTTACGTTTGTATAGCTGTGTGCCACATAAAATCATGCCTTTGTGTAAACTTGAAAGCAGAATCGATTTGTTACTAAAGTATTTGAGTGAATATTAACTTTCGCTTCTAAAGCTTTTATTTATTTAATATTGAACCTATCAGGCCAATTAAAATGTCATAGCGTTATAGAGATGTACAGCATGGAAACAGACCCTTCGGTCCAACCCGTCCATGCCGATCAGATATCCCAACCCAATCTAGTCCCACCTACCAGCACCCGGCCCATATCTCTCCAAACCCTTCCTATTCATATACCCATCCAAATGCCTCTTAAATGTTGCAATTGTACAAGCCTCCACCACTTCCTCTGGCAGCTCATTCCATACACATGCCATTGTCTGTTTGAAAAGGTTGCTCTTTAGGTCTCTTTTACATCTTTCTCCTCTCACCCATACCTATGCCCTCTCGTTCTGGACTCCCCCCCCCTTCCAGGGAAAAGACTTTGTCTATTTATCCTATCCATGCCCCTCATGATTTTACCACTCAGCCTCTGACACTCCAGGGAAAACAGCCCCAGCCTGGTCAGCCTCTTCCCATAGCTCAAAACCTCCAACCCTGGCAACGTACTCGTAAATCTTTTCTGAACCCTTTCAAGTTTCACAGAATTCTTCCAATAGGAAGGAGACCAGAATTGCACGCAATATTCCAGAAGTGGCCTAACCAATGTCCTGTACAGCCGCAATGTGACCTCCCAACTCCTGTACTCAATATTCTGACCAATAAAGGAAAGCATACCAAACGCCTTCTTTACTATCCTATCTACCTGCGATTCCACTTTCAAGGAGCTATGAACCTGCACTCCAAGATCTCTTTGTTCAATAACACTCCCGAGGACCTTACCATTAAGTGTATAAGTCCTGCTAAGATTTTCTTTCCCAAAATGCAGCACCTCACATTTATCTGAATTAAATTCCATCTGCCCTTCTCAGCCCATTGACCCATCTGAACAAGAACCTATTATAATCTGAGGTAATCTTCTTCGTTGTCCACTACATCTCCAATTTTGGTGTCATCTGCAAATTTACTAACTATACCTCTTATGCTCACATTAAAATCATTTATATAAATAACGAAAAGTAGTGGACCCAGCACCGATCCTAGTCACACTCCACTGGTCACAGGTCTCCAGTCTGAAAAACAACCCCACACCACCACTCTCTGTCTTCTACCTTTGAGCCAGTTCTGTATCCAAATGGCTAGTTCTCCTTATATTCAATGAGATCCAACCTTACTAACCAGTCAGGAGAACCTGTCGAATGCCTACTGAAGTCCATATAGATCATGTCTACCGCTCTGCCCTCATCAGTCCTCTTTGTTACTTGTTTAAAAAGCTCAATCAAGTTTGTGAGACATGATTTCCCACCCACAAAGCAATGTTGACTATCTCTAATCAGTTCTTGCCTTTCCAAACACATGTTCATCCTGTCCCTCAGGATTCCCTCCAACAACTTACCTACCACCGACGTCAGGCTCACTGGTCTATAGTTCCCTAACACTTGTCCTTAACACTTTTCTTAAATAGTGGCACCACATTAGCCAACCTCCAGTCTTTCAGCACCTCACCTGTAACTATCGATGATACAAATATATCTCAACAAAGGGCCCAGCAATCACTTCCCTAATTTCCCACAGTGTTCTAGGCTACACCTGATCAGGTCCTGGGGATTTATCCACTTTTATGTGTCTCAAGACATCCAGCACTTCCTCCTCTGTAATATGGACATTTTTCAAGATGTCATCATCTATTTCCCTAATTCTATACCTTCCACGTCCTTCTCCACAGTAAACACTGATGCAAAATACTCGTTTAGTATCTCCCCTACCTGTTGTGGCTCCAGACAAAGGCTGCCTTTCTGATCTTTGAAGGGCCCTATTCTCTCCATAGTTACCCTTTTATCCTTAATGTATTTGTAAAATCCCTTTGCCAAAGCTATCTCATGTCCCCGTTTTGCCCTCCTGATTTCCCTCTTAAGTATACTCCGACTGCTTTTATACTCTTGTAAGGATTCACTCGATCTCTCCTGCCTACACCTGACATATACTTCCTTCTTTTTCTTAATCAAACACTCAATTTCTCTCATCATCCAGCATTTCCTACACCTGCCAGCCTTTCCTTTCACCCTAACAGGAATATACATCTCTGGACTCCCATTATCTCATTTCTGAAGGCTTCCCATTTTCCAGCCATCCCTTTACCTGCAAACATCTGCCCTAATCAGCTTTTGAAATTTCTTGCCTAATACCATCAAAATTAGCCTTCCTCTAATTTAGAACTTCAACTTTTAGATCTAGTCTATCCTTTTCCATCACTATTTTAAAAGTAATAAAATTATGGTCGCTGGCCCCACTGACACCTCAGTCACCTGTCCTGCCTTATTTCCCAAGAGTAGGTCAAGTTTTGCTTGTTTTTACTTCTCTATTGGGTACATCCACAGACTGAATCAGAAAATATTCTTGTACACACTTAACAAATTCCTCTCCATCTAAACCCTTAAAACTATGGCCGTCCTAGTCTATGTTTGGAAAGTTAAAATCCCCTAACATAACCATCCTATTCTTCTTACAGATAACTGAAATTTCCTTATAAATTTGTTTCTCAATTTCCCGCTGACTAGTAGGGGCGTCCTAATAATACAATCCAAATAAGGTGATTATTCCTTTCTTATTTCTCAGTTCCACCCAAATAACTTCCCTGGATGTATATTCGGGAATATCCTCCCTCAGTACAGCTGTAACGCTACCTTTTATCAAAAGCGCCACTCCCCCTACTCTCTTGCCTCCCTTACTGTCCATCCTGTAGCATTTGTGTCCTGGAACTTTAATTTGCCAGTCTTGTCCATCCCCAGTCATGTTTCATAATTGATATGATATGATATCTCAGTCCCATGCCATGAGTTTTCTGCCTTCCCTGTTATGTTTCTTATATTGAAATAAATACATTTTAAATTATCAGTCCTCCCTTGTTCTCTGCTTTGTCCCTGTCTGCCCTGACTGTTTGACTCGCTTCTTTTCTCACCGGTATCAGATTGATCTCTTTCCTCACTATCTTCCTGGGTCCCACTCCTACCCTAACCCCCCCACCTTACTAGTTTAAATCCAGCAAATTTCCCTGCCAGTATATTAGTCCCCTTCCAATTCAGTCCTGATGAGGCTTTCTTTTATTGCATGTAAAAATGTTAGGACTTTAACGTAGTTGTTTTATAATACTTGAAAGCTTTACACAATACAGTTCTTTTGTGTAACCATCACAGTGGCATGGAATCTAAGAAAAATTCTGGTTTCTTGCATTAATTTGATAACCTCATCTACTACAAATTTCTGATGGAGGGAAGGTGTGTTGTTTTCAATGTAAATTTAAGACAAGCATTACTCTTTGAAGGGAAATTGAGCTTTTGAAGTTCACTTCAAAATGCAAACACTTTGGCTTATGTACATTTGTATGAATTTTTAACCCAGATAGTGTTGCAAATTTACAATGGAATTATTTATTTCACACTTTGTGGATAGGGTTGCAGGTGATTTGAAATACATAATGTCTGGTTTGATGCTAGCAATTAGCTTCAAAGAAGAGTTTGTCATTGCTTATGTACAGAACATGTTCAGTTCAGGGTTACATTTCTGTTAATACAGGCCTTTGAAAAGTCATGGTTCAAAATGTTATTGCAATGAGAAGAAACAAAAGTTGTTTACATTTGCCACAATCATTAAGGAAGTGTTATCATACCATTATTAAATTTCCAAATATAGACTGTGCTGTAAGAAATACCTGTATAGCTAGCACTGACTGGACTTATATGGATTGTTTTAATATTATTGCTATTATTGTGGTGCTATAAAATATTTATTTTGTAACCTCAACAAACACCTTATTTAAAGAGCATTTCAATGTTGCCTCAAGATGCCATACAGCTGCAAAATAAAGCAATATGTTTTAATCTATACTGGCTTATTCACATATCACACAGTTAGACTTAACCCCTTATACTGCAGTTGCCATCTGTAAAGTAAATAACAATAATTACCATTCTTTGGTGTGGATTAGTTAGGCAGAATCATCACTTTCTACGCTGTAATGATTCTATCCCTTTGCCCTGTTGTGGGGAAAACTTATTTATCTGAAGAATAGATTTAATGTGTAAGGTTCATTTTTATTGTGTAAAACAATTCCATGGAGAAAGTAGCCATGCAGCTGCTTCCATGTAAAGAACCACTGCTGTAACTTCCTGTTTGGATACCAGCTCACCTATAAAATTCCCCTCATTTATTTTGATTGAAGAAAAATCATGGGTCAGGTGGTCAGAGTTAGAACCTTCACCATCACCTTAAAATAGGTTTTTTTCCTTCTTATTTTGTTTGCAAGGAAATATATCTGATGTAATCTAAATTTTATGATCTAACCACATGTTTTCCACCTACTGTAGTTGAGAACCTACTGTAGTTGAGAACCTACTAAGTACAGATGTAATGCTCCTTTATTTACTGTACACAAGGAGTTGAAGAACTTCTTCAAAGATAAAAAAAAACCTTGGGAACAGTGCATGTGCAGACACGCACAGCCCAGGATACATCAGATTGGTATGTTAATGTGCATGTTGCTTAAGCTGATGTTGCTAATACAGTACATATATATGATATGTACTTAATGTAATTCAGATAACATACTTAATGCTTGCACTAAGAGCGTGACACTGTTGGTCTTGTTTTGACTTGCCCTTCTCCTTTCCCCCACTTTGGCCCTTGAAGAGTTGTACCGTACTTGGCTTGCAATGTGAGTTATTGTAGCTGCAGGAGGCAAAAAACCTTTTGCATGCCTGACCTGATGGAGTTTAAACCAATACTACAATTTATAAACCCAACTTTGGAAAAGAAAAGTAACTAAACATGTTTCTGTCAAAATTCTTGATGTTTTTGAATAGCTTGTTTCTTGAGTTACGAGATTTTAAGGCTGGGATTATTGCCCGTTTATCAGTTTGAACTTCCCTGACTCCAGTCTATCTTTATTGGAGACCACTGCTTCATTCCCTGCATCCGACCTCAGCAAGTTGCAAGCTTAACTTGATGTTGACCACACTGTTGACTTTGCACCCATGCTTTTTAAAAAATCTCATACACTGTGGATATCACAGACAAAATTCTTATCCCAAAGGGGCTTGCCAGGCCATTTTCAGAATAGTGAAGAGTCAACCACATTGCTGTGAAAGTAACAATGTTATAAGGAGTTTGAGTCACTGCTGATGTTGTGTTTAGGAAAACTGTATGTGCCTCTTCACATCTTCACATTTTCTGGCTTAGTCACATCATTTGTTATCTGATTTTTAACCATATATATGAGCTTTTCTAACATTGTTGATTCTTAGATGAATTTCCGCTTGAGTGCTTAAAGTACCCAGGTTTTGAATTTGAAGCTTTCCATCTACTTTTTGAATTTAATCCACATGTTGTTTATTAGTTTCACGTGTAGAACTCATTTATATGTTACAATTACATGTAAATTTCTGTTGAAAGACAAATTTGCATGTTCTAAAATGCCTTTTGCAATGTCAAGATGGCCTAAAATGCTTTGCATCCAATGAAGTATTTGTGCAGAATACCCTGCTATACTATAGAAAATGAAACAGCCAATTTACATACATAAAAATGTAGGAAAGGAGCAGGGATAGGTCATTCAGCCATTTGAGCTTGCTCCCCCATTCGTTATCAACATGGCTAATCATTCAATTCAGTTCCTGTTTTCTCCCGATACACTTTGATCCCTTTAGCCCTAAAAACTATCACTGACTCCTTTTTGAAAACATTCAGTGTTTTGGCCTCAATTATGTTTTGTGGCAGAAGCTTCCATAGGCTTACCACTTTCTAGGTGAAGAAAGTTCTCTTTATCTCAGTCCTAAATGGCTTATCCCATATTCTTAAACTGATTCTGGACTCCTTATCACTGGAACATCTTATCCACATATTCCTGTTAGAATTTTATGGGTTTCTATGAGATTTCTCCCCCCAATTCATCCAACCTCCAGTGAATATAGTCCTAACTGATCCAGACCCAAATCATGAATCATGTAACAATGTGATAGTGCTCATAAAGAGTGTTTGCAAAAGAGATAGGAATCAGCCATTTTAAGCCCATGCTGCAATTAAATAAATATGATCTTTTACCAAAAACACACTGCTGCCTCCAGCATTCCCTTCCCAAAATCTAATCTTAATTAAAAGACATTCTAATCAAAGGCAACCGAACTGAAACTTCTGCATTGATTTTCTCTTCACAGGCGCTGCCAGATCTGCTGAATATTTCCAGCATTTTCTGTTTTTAATCTTTTGAATGTGTTGAATTTACAGAATGACGAAGATCATGACACCCTTTTGCGATAGAGAATTCCAAGGTTCACAATCTTTTTGAATGAAGACATTTCTCCTCATCTCAATCTGAAATGACTGACATCTTGCTACCTCTGCCACTCAGGTTGGGTGGTGGTAATGTTTTTATCCTATTTGTAATTTCTATATCTTATGTACTAATTACACAGTTTATTTCACATAGAACGACTGATGTAGTTTTGGTGAATTTTTAGTGATCAGTTACAGTTGTGAAATAGGGAAAATTCATTTTTAAAAGTGTAGTGGGCTGTGTTAGCTGCTATAGTGAATTTTTCACAGTTGAGAACATGTGACAGATTTGCCTGAAGCTTCCTCATGAAGAGGAATGAGTTCACCTTTTCATGTTTTATAGTTACGGATAATTAACTGAGCAGGAAGAACTCCAAGAAAGAGAAGCATAATTGTGATGATGTCACGTTAGTGCAATGTGGCATAGGTGTGTGCACTATTGAATGATCTGTTCTTGTGTTCGAAGGCTAACCCCTTAGTTCGGGATTCTCTAACAAGGGAAAGTATTCAACCCGTCAAACACTGATACATATTTCAAGATGATCATTTCTTATTATACCAAACTCTGTTTCGCACTCGCACTGTCTCTCTCTTCAGAAGAATTAGCATAAAGAACTTTTGTACGCATTCCAAATAAGTCTATCTTTCCATCCCTTTCTGATTGTCCACTTAGCTATAAAATGCACATATGGTGTCTGAATGTATAAAACCAGAATTTCCGGATGCTGGAAATCTGAAACAAGCACAGAGAATGCTGAAGAAACTTAGCAAATCTGCCAGCATATGTGTATAGAGAAACAGAGTTAACATTTCGAGTCCAGTATGACTCTTCTTCAATCCTGCTGAGTTTCTCCAGCATTCTCCCTGTTTCTGTTTATTAATGTTTAAATGTAAACTTTTCAGTCTATTACACCCCATAAGCCATTACTTTGTTGAACAGACTGAGAAATGTTTCAATGAGAATTCTGGCTTAATTCTGATCTACTCATGGATTGTTCATTTTGGCAATGGAATGTTTACAATGTGGCTACAGTGATCAGGCACAGTACTGTAGTGTAGTCATATTTGCAAATGAGATTTGCAAGCAGAAACAATGAGAGAATTTTGACAAATCCACAAAATCATTGCAGACCATGTCTGACCTAAAATGTGTTGTTGTGAATGAAGATGACTGGCACATTTAAGGGGGTCTTATCACCAATATGACGTGCAAAGTTGGTTATAGGGATTGTACAGGAGCAGTTTTGGAATTCTCACAATATTTGTAAATAAGGAAGACACTGTGGTGCTGCAGTATGTGAAGCAAGAGAAGAGTTTTGAAATCCAAGCTGGAGGTGATTAAGGTGACATCTAGTGAGAGAGTAGGAACACAGACTGAGGATGCCATCCCACACTGGTGAAATGCAGATAGCCTGAACACAAGCAGTAAGTAATCGGGTACTAAAGGAGAGTGAATTGTAATGTGAGTGAGTAAGACTATTTTTCATGGAGGAAAGAAGTTGAATTGCTTTCACAACTTGAGGAAATCCCAAAATGCTGCTTAACCAATGGATCACTTTGAGATGTAGGCTCTGTTCCAGTGCAGGTAAACATAGCCAACTTGAGCTCAGCAGAGTTGTACAAGCGTCAGCAAGATATTTGATCATTTAACCTTTTCTAACATTGTTGGCTGATGGATCAGTCTTTACCAAAACTCTGGAAGATCTTGCTCTTGGAATTCGGCCTTGGAATCTTTTGCATCAGCCAGAGTGTGGGAGGGAAGGGGAGGGGTGGGGGAAATGGTGGAGGGGTTGGAGAGGAGGTGGGGACAGGTTGTGTGGGCTGCAGAGGGAAGTTGAGAAGTTGAAGGGGGTCGTGTAGTGGTGTTTGGGGGCAGGGATAGGCTGGGCAGAATGAATTCGGCGTTTCAGCCAGATGATGAGATTGAAAGAGTCCTGGCCAGATTCACATTGGCGCTGCTAGAATCTGAACAAGATATTAAAGGTTATGGGGCACAGGCTGCTGCATGGATTTGGGTAGCAGGTCAATCATGTGTACAGTTCTGCTCGCCACATTACCCAAAAGGATGTGGATACTTTTGGAGAGGGTGCAGAGGAGGTTCACCAGGATGTTGCCTAGTATGGAGGGCATTAGCTGTGAAGAGAGGTTGAGTAGATTAGGATTATTTTCATTCGAAAGACAGAAGTTGAGAGGTGACCTGACTGAGGTCTACTAAATTATAAGAGGTATAGACAGGGTGGATAGCAAGAAGCTTTTTCCCAGAGTGCAGAACTCAATTACTAGGGATCATGAGCTCAAGGTGACAGGGGGAAAGCTCTTTACACAGAGGGTGGCGGGTGCCTGAAACATGTTGCCAGCAGAGTTGGTAGAGGCGGGCACGATAGCATCATTTACAATGTATCTCGACCGATACATGAATGGGCAGGGAGCAGAGGGATACAGATCCTTAGAAAATAGGTGACAGGTTTAGATAGAGGATCTGGATTGGTGCAGGTTTGGGGGGGGCTGAAAGGCCTGTTCCTGTGCTGTAATTTTCTTTGTTTTTTGTTCTCGAATGGTGTCAGGGGCTTGAGCACTAAATGGCATACTCCTGTTCGTGTGGGTACTACCTTTTTGAATCATAACACACCTGGACAGGTTGATGTGTTAAAGTCTGAGGTCTACTAATTTATAAGAGGTATAGACAGGGTGGATAGCAAGAAGCTTTTTCCCAGAGTGCAGAACTCAATTACTAGGGATCATGAGCTCAAAGTGACAGGGGGAAAGCTCTTTCTGTCACTTCTGACTGTTGCAGTTTTTTTTGTTGTACCAATCCTTAATGCAGTGGCTTAAAGGTGGCCCAAACATTTCATTTGGTCATTTTAACAACACATTTTAGTTGATATTTAAGCTGTTACTGAGAACAGTAATGATAGTTAAGTAGTAGGTTAAAGGAATGCCTAATGCTTGAGTCAGAAGTTAGATTCTTTCTTTGAATGAGAGAACAACAGAGCCAAATACTGGCTTTACTTGAGAGAACTTTGCAATGCAGGTTATCTTTGGCCCTGAAGCATACTTAAGTATTCACTTCCTAAATTAATCTTTGGAATTGAATTAATAACAAGAGTGTGACTGGAAGGGACAGAGTATGCATACTTATTATGCACCAGCAAATAAGGTCAGAGTAAGCAAAGCTGTAAAAATACCTAATAAGACGCCAATTATCTGAATGCTTGCAACATTTTTGACAAATTGATTGAATTGACACAAACAAATAAATTACTATGTTATAATAGCTATTACCTGAGTGTTGTTGCATTGTGGCCAACATTGAGACCTGAATATACAGTGTGTTCATATCATGTAATTAGATTTAAGAGTTTCTTCGAGAAATATTCTTGAATCTACCAGGAACCATGCTTTTTTGGACTTTGTTATACATTTGAGGGTGGATTAATTCAGGACCTGATAGTAAAGGGTCCTCTAGGTAGGATTGACCATAAGATGGTGGATTTGAGAGTGAGACATGTGGGTTCATAATTAGTGTCCTAAACTTAATTAAAGGCAACTACAAGGATACGAAGACAGAGTTGGCTAAAATGAGCTGGTAAATTAGGTTTACTGGTAAGACAATAGAGATGCAGTGGCATATATTTCAGGATATATTTCATAACTGTCAACAAATCTATATTCCATTGAGAAAGGGTGACTGTACCAGAAGGATGCAGTATCTGTGGCCAATGAAGGAAGTTAAAGGTGGTATTAAGTTGAACCAAAAAGGCATATAAGGTTATGGAAATTAGTGATTGGAGCCAACGTTCTTGAAAATTTGAAAACTCAGACAAGGGTGACTTTAAAACAAGGGTGGGGGGGGGGCGCGAAATTGAGTAAAAGAGAAAACTAAAAAGAAATATGCTCTCATTGTTAACATTTCTGTCCTAGACCTGCTGCAGTGCTCCATTGAAACACAATACCAGCTGAAGAGACAGTATTATAGCGATTGGAACAAGGTCAGCCAGGTTGATCTCACAGAATGAGTTCCCTGATTGGACCAAGTTAAACAGCCCCAATCAGGGAGCTCTGGCTAGCATATAAACAGGCGTGTCAGGGGTCCTCTTCACCCTATGAGGCAGCACTGAGCTCGTTAGTCAGTGTCCTGTACTGTACACATGTAAATCAAGGGTGACTAGTTACAGGCCTTTGAGGAATTATTTCAAGTACTTCATTTTCCATTTCGGCATTTTTCAACCTTCAGGACTCAACATTTGAGTTCAATAACTTCTGAGCATAATGCTCTTCTATTTTGATTACAGCCCTCACCCCCACAGTCTGAGATATTCTTTACAAGGGCTTTGGTTTCAACAGAGCCAACTTATTTTGTTATTAATTTCTACCGTCAACACTTATTTCTGTCCCTTTGAGCTCTCCTTTGTCTTTTCTGGATACCCTCTCTCAATCTTTTACAAAACAAAAAACTATGGACATTGGAGATCTGAAATGATAAATTGCTGGAGAAACTCAGCAGCTCTGAAAAAAGTAGAGAAGAAAGTATTTCACATGCTTCGTTTCATCAGTTAGAGCATTGAGTATGGGAGTTGGGATGTCATGTTAAAGCTATACAAGACAATCGATAAGGCTAAAGTTGGAATACTGCATACAATTCTGGTCCTTTCGCTGTAGGAAGGATGTTATTAAACTGGAAAGGATGCAAAAAATATTTACAAGGGGATGTTACCAAGATTGGAGGGTTGGGTTATAAATGGCTGGATAGGCTGGAACTTTTTTCCCCTAGAACATAGGAGGCTGAGTGGTGACCTAATAGAGGTTTATAAAATCATGAGGAACATGATTTTATAAACCAAGACCATTCCCCAGGGCAGAGGAGTCCAAATCTAAAGGGGATAGATTTAAGGTAAGAGGGGAAAGATTTAAAAGGGATCTGAGGGCATTTTCTTCATACAGAGGGTGGATGTATGGAATGAACTGCCAGGGGAAGTTTTAGAGGTGGGTATAAATATAACACTTAAAAGACATTTAGACAAGAACATGGATAGGAAAGGTTTAGAGGGATATGGGCCAAATGCAGGCAAATGGGACTGGTTCAGTTTCGGAAATCTGGTTGGCCTGGATGAGTTGAGCTGAAGAGTCTGTTTCCATGCTCTATGACTTGCATTATTGATTGAGAAAAACACAGTTAATATTTCGAAGAAGCACTGAGGGTAACGAGGGTATGAAATGTACTCTGGGTGGTGGATTTCAATGTCTACCAGCAAGAGAGGATCAGCAATAGCACTACTGATCGAGTTAGTTAGGTCCTAATGGACATAGCTGCTAAACTGGATTTGCAGCAGATGATGAGGGAACTAATAAGAGGAAAAAACATACTTGACCTCATCCTTACCAATTTGCTGGTTGAAAATGTATCTATCCATGACAGTGTCAGTAAGAATGACCACCTCACAGTCCTTGTGGAGACAAAGTCCCACTTTTGCAATAAAAATCCCATCCATGCTGAGTAGGAATCAAATCAAGTTAATGTTCATCACCAATGGAGCAAGTTGATATGTCCAGCATGCATTGTCTCTTGTGTGAATAGAGTGATAGAGGTATCAAATTTGACTCAAATAATGACATAATCTAAGAGTTATCAGTACATTGATCTAAGATACTTCCGCATGATTTTGTATTCGTTCTTTAAGAGGAAGTTTCTTTTCAGGAATGCACTTTGCCATCTGGAGAATTCTTTTTGTATTCATTTTTACAACACCATTTTACTTAACTGTCCTGTACCACATATCAGAGTCACAGGAGAAAGTGAGGTCTGCAGATGCTGGAGATCAGAGCTGAAAATGTGTTGCTGGAAAAGCGCAGCAGGTCAGGCAGCATCCAGGGAACAGGAGAATCGACGTTTCGGGCATAAGCCTGAAGAAGGCTTATGCCCGAAACGTCGATTCTCCTGTTCCCTGGATGCTGCCTGACCTGCTGCGCTTTTCCAGCAAACATTTTCATATCAGAGTCATAGCCAACATTAGCAGCACCCTAAAGGATGAACTTTTCATTTGGTGATTATTTTCCAGAGTTCGATAGATTCGGGGTCGGTTCCTGAGGATTGGAGGGTGGCTAATGTTATACCACTTTTTAAGAAAGGTGGGAGAGAGAAAGCAGGAAATTATAGACCAGTTAGTCTGACCTCAGTGGTGGGAAAGATGCTGGAGTCAATTATAAAGGATGAAATTACGACACATCTGGATAGTAGCAGCAGGATAGGCCAGAGACAGCATGGATTTATGAAGGGGAAATCATGCTTGACTAATCCTCTTGAATTTTTTGAGGATGTAACTATGAAGTTGGACGAGGGAAATCCAGTAGATGTAGTGCACCTGGACTTTCAGAAAGCTTTTGATAAAGTCCCACAAAGGAGGTTAGTGAGTAAAATTAGGGCGCATGGTATTGGGGGCAAAGTACTAACTTGGATTGAAAGTTAGTTGGCTG
>NC_057710.1:56916758-56942334 GCF_004010195.1 Chiloscyllium plagiosum | reverse complement strand
GGGTAGACCATTTCGGACAGAGATGAGGAGAAACTTCTTTACCCAGAGAGTGGTGGCTGTGTGGAATGCTCTGCCCCAGAGGGCAGTGGAGGCCCAGTCTCTGGATTCATTTAAGAAAGAGTTGGATAGAGCTCTCAAAGATAGTGGAATCAAGAATTATGGAGATAAGGCAGGAACAGGATACTGATTAGGAATGATCAGCCATGATCATGTTGAATGGCGGTGCAGGCTCAAAGGGCTGAATGGCCTACTCCTGCACCTATTGTCTATTTGGAACAATAGTGTTGACTACATCAACATCAGAATAGAACATCTTCTTTGGAGTCAAGAATGTAAGCACTGGTAGCAGATTTGTTATCCTGCACAGGAAGTTCATGAGCTTATCGGTCCATCCAAGTTCCTTTTCTGGCTAGCAAAACCAACTCCACACAACAAGGTTTGCTGTTAGCTATTCCAGTAGATGATCTATCTGTGTTCCTTCCTCTCCAGAATAAAAAGCGTCCCAGAGCAGACAGCAATATCATTCTGGAATCTTGGTACCTCACACAGTACAATTGTAGTTCTTCTTTCTTGATGATCACTCAAGATTATCTGAGTGTTCTAACATTCCAAATTATAACTGTAACATAATGTCTAACCTTTTAAATTGTCAGTCCTTGAGATAAAACATTCAATTGTTTAAAAATAAAACTTAATTTTTTTTTGTTGATTGATAAACTTATTTAAAAGTTTATCATATTATCCTCTTATCCAGCTTTTTTCCAAACTGCTCAGGGAAGTCATCCCCTCAGTTCCAATGCCCTGTGATCAGTGCTTCTCATTTAGTTAAAAATCTAAGTTAAGGACACAGAGTAGCAAACCTTACCGCTAGAGACCTGGGATTGGGAACTGATTATGACAAATTATCTGCTTTTATGATGGAATAATGTCACTCTCTTGTACTGTGTGACTGAACAATTGGTATAGGCCTGAACAATTGGTGAAGGCATGTACTTGCTTTAATCTTGTTAATTTCTAACCTCCTCTAGTTCTGATGGAATTTAATAGATGTGAAAATTTAACTGTTTGTGAGTGTTTCCACCATTTTTCTGTTTGTAATTCGTAGTTCTGTATTGATATTCGTTCTACTCTATGGATATAACAAACTACCCAGCATAATATAGTCCAATTCTAACAATTTTGGGGCTGTTTCCTTTTGCTTCCAATCCTCTGTTTTAGGGATGTTGGTATACCCAAGTGAGAGTATTAAAATACTTTCCTTTTTTTTTAATATATCCTTTCTGATGTTGAGTCTCAACACATACTAACTTTATCATTCAAAAACGTTCATCTATGTTATACTATTCTCTGTAATACTTCCCTAAACTCTCCAACCTTGTTGCTTGTCCCATAGATAAAAAAAAACCCTGTTTTTAAAATTTATTCGATGTTATGGAATGTGGGCATCACTGATAAGGTCAGCATTTCATACTTATCATTAATTGCCATGGAGAAGGTAATGATGAGCTGCTTTCTTGAACTGCAGTAGTACATGTAATGTAGGGACACTCACAGTGTTGTTGGGAAAGGATTCTAGGTTTTCGATCCAGTGACGTTCCAGGTGATGGTCCAGTACATCTGCTGCTCATGTCTTTCTGGGTGGTAAAGGTCACAGGTTTGAAAGGTGCTGCCGAAGGCACTTTGGTGAGTTACTGGAGTACGTTTTGTAGATGGTACAATTGTTACCACTGTGTGTCAGTGATAAATAGGTGTCAAATGTGGTGTTAATCAAGTGGGCTAATTTGTCTTGAGTGAAGTCAAGGTGAAGTAGTTGGACTTGTAATTCAGAATCCCCAGCCAATGCTGTGAGGATTTGGGTTTGAATCCCATCATCATGGTGAAATTTGGATTCAGTAAAATCTGGAATTAAAAGCAAATCTAATTGTGGTCATGTAAGCACTGTCAATTGTGATTTTAAAAATCCATCAGGTTCATAAATATTCTTTTTTTAAGGGAAGAAATCTGCCTTCCTTACCTGATCTAGCTTATCTGAGTCCAGAACCACAGCAATGTAGTTCATTTTTATTGCCTTCTGAAATAGCAGACAAGCCACTTGGTTGTCTTAAATTGCTGCGAAGCTTAAAGAAAAGAATGAAACTGAATGGAGCAGCAGAATTGACATGGACACCAGAAATGGCAAAATCAATATGTCCTATTGACACTGCAAAGATTACCATGCCAACATGTGGAAAACTGTGCAAAACTAGGAGAGCTGTGCAATAGCGTGACATATGTACGGTTTGATTGCAGGGGTATGAATGTCCCAGATACCACCATCACTATATCTGAGTATGTTCTGTTGCAGGACAGACTCAAACGATGTTGGTATAGTGGTATACATTCAGGAAAGAATTGCCCTGGGGGTCCTTAACATTGACTCTGGAACCCATTTATTCTCATGGCATTAGGTCAACATGGGCAGGGAACTCCACCTGTTGCACCCCCTCCCCCAAATGATGAATAAGTACTTCTCAATATCAAACATCACTTGGAGGAAGTACTGAAGGTGGCATGAACACTGAAGTCCTCCACCCAGAATACATTCTATGTTCGTCATCAATAATGGCTTGGTAGTGTCATTACTGAGTTGGCAGAGTCCCAGTGAAAATAGCTGTTAGATTGGGTCTTTAGATTGTGAGGAATTCAATAAGAAGGAATAATCTACTTGTTTCTGTCCTCTGTAGTCTACCTGTTGCAGATGTCTCTGTCCATAGAGTATCAGTAGGTATGACCACTGCACAGTAATTATGCAGATGTCCCATCATTGCATTGAAGATGCCCTCAACATGTTATGTCGCACAACCACTGTACTAAATAGGACAGACTTTAAGCAATTGTAGCAACTCCTTGATGTGCTCTGGGCTATAGTAGCAGAACTGCATTTAACCAAAATCTGTAACTTCATGGACTGGCATAACCCCAATTCTGCCATTACCATCAAGGTTGGAGATCAAACCTGACTTCATGAAGAGAGCAGGAGGACATGCCAGGAGCATCACCAGGCACTCCTAAAAATAAGGTGTCATCGTGGGGCGGCACGGTGGCTCAGTGGTTAGCACTGCTGCTTCACAGCACCAGGGTCCTAGGTTCAATTCCAGCCTCGGGTGACTGTGTGGAGTTTGCACGTTCTCCGCATGTCTGCGTGGGTTTCCTCCGGGTGCTCCTGTTTCCTCCACAGTTCAAAGATGTGCAGGTCAGGTGAATTGGCCATGCTAAATTGTCCATAGTATTAAGTGTGTTAATCAGAGGGAAATGGGTCTGGGTGGGTTACGCTTTGGAGGGTCAGTGTGGACTGGTTGGGCCGAAGGGCCTGTTTCCCAACTGTCTAAAATTACCATGGTATACAATAGAGGACTATTTACACTTGGGGCAGCATGAACAGAATGCATTAGAGAGGGCTTAAATCGCAACCAGTGGGTAATATCTGAACTCTGCAGTCTTGCCACATCCTGTAGAGAATAATAATGAATAGTTGAACAACTAAGAGGAAACTCCATTAATAACTTTCTCTTCACTGTTGAGGAAGTCCTGCATATCATTGCACAAGATAAAGCTGAAACATTTATGTCTAAAATGTTGAGTGGATGATTCATTTTGGCCTCCTCCATTACAGAGCCCAATCTTCCACCAATTTGATTCACTTCACATGATCTCAAGAAACCATATGATTTAGGAGCACAAGTAGGTCATTCAGCACATCAAATCTGCTTCACCATTTAATGACATCATGGCTGATCTGCTAAGCTTCAAATCTAATTTATTGTATTTTCTTTATAATCTTTGATTTCCTTACTGATTTAAAAATCTGTTATCTTAGTCTTGAATGCATTTAATGACCCTGACTATACAGCCCTTTGAGGTAAAGAATTCCTCAAATAAACTACACATGGAAGAAATTCCTCCTCCCTTTTGTCTTATTTGGGTAACCCTTTACTTTAAGATTATGCACTCTGGGGCTAAACTCTTCAATAAGACAACCCCTCAATACCCAGAATAAACCAAGTGAACCTTCTCTCGACTGCCTGTAATATCAGTATGTTTCCTTAAATAAGGAGGCCACTGCTGTTAAATAAAACCTCTTCTATTCTTCCTGCCAAAGTGCATAATCTCACCTTTTCCCATCTGGGAAGCTTAACCTGTCTTTGAAAAGATCTGACTATGAAAAGACCTGTGTAGGTAAAAAAAGAATAAAATGAAATTGCTGAACTTTGCTATACATGACCTTCAGAATGCCAGCATATCTCTGAATTTTAGGTTCACTTTTCAACTTTTAATTGCTGGTGGAACACCTTTTAAAGATCAATGATGAATCGTATTCACTGAACCAACTTTTTTTTCTGCATAAATTATTTTGTTTGTCCTGTTGAATTATAAAGTTAGTTTTTAAGCTTTAATTATTATTACTTTTCAACGACTGCCCTTTTTATTTTGACCTACCCTTCTAAAAAAATCATTTTTGATTCTAATGGATTCATGAAGTTTATGATTCCTGTTTATTTAAATTGAAACTCAATGTATATAGCTGCCAAAGAAATTGTGATTTGGAATTATTCAGGAAGGACTGGTGTGATGAGCTTGAACAACAGAACATCTCTTTAACTAAAAACAAACACAGAGAAAAAGGAAACAAACATAAGATTTGGGACATGAAGACCGAGCTCTCGAAGATTATAAAGAAAGCAGGAAAGAGTTAGGAGGACTAAAAAGGGCCAAACAGGATTAAGGAGCAAGAGAGTAGTCAGGGAAAGGGTATGTCCACTCGGGGACAAAGGAGGGAATTTATGACTGGAGCCAGAGGATGTGGGTGAAGTTCTTAATGAAGGAAATTCACAAATGAGAAGGACATGTTGGATGGCAAGTCTAGAGAAGCATGTCAGTATAATTAATGGAAGAGGTCTTTGTTGTTTTGAAAAGCATTAAGGTAGATGAGACCCCAGGACCTGATGGGAACTATCCTGTTTTATTGGGGAAGGAAATTGCTGAGGCCTTGTATGAAATCTTTGCGTCCTTTTTAGGCACAGGCGATGTCCCAGAGGACTGGAGAATAGCCAATGTTGTTCCTTATTACTACTAATAGATTGTGTATTTTTTATTTCAATTTGATGCTACCTTAAAGTTTCCTAGTTGGCTTACCTCCTTCCTGGAGGCCTTCTTTTTCTCTGAGATATATCATATTTGCTCTGAGATATATCATATTTTCTCTGGGATATATCATATTGTGAGCCATGAACTATTTTCTTCGATGTCTTCCCTAATTTCTTAACTCATCTTTACTACCTTTCCCTGTCCACTCTAGCTAGCCATGCCCTCATTTCTTTGTAATTATTCTGGTGTAAGTTTAGCACAGTTGTTTCCAACCCAAGCTTCTGCCTTTCAAACTGAATGCTAAATTCCGTCATGTTATGGTCACTGTTTCCTAGAGTATATGTTACTCTAACATCATTTATTTAAACTTGCCTAATTACACATTGCCAGATCCAAATTAGCTTGATCTCTGGTTGGATGCACGCATTTTTTTTTATTACTTATTCATGAGATATGGGTGTCACTATTGCCCATCTTTAATTGCCCAGAGGGCAGTTAAGAGTCATTCACATTGCGACTGGAGGTACATGTAGGCTAGACCAGGTAAGGACTGCAGATTCCTTCCCAAAAGGGTATTATTGAACCAGATGGGTTTTTCCCTAGCAATCGACATTGGTTTCATGATCATCATAAGACTCCCAATTCCAGATATTTATTAAATTCAGATTCCACCATCTGCCATGGCACAGTTTGAACCTGGGACCCTAGAACATTACCAGGTGTCTGGATTAACAGTCTTGGCCATCAACTGGTCATTATTCTCAAATTGTCCAGAATACACTCTATAGATTCCTCTTTGTGGCTACCTCTGATTATCCCAATCTACATGCAGATTAAAATCACTAATGTAGCACGTTTTTTTTAGAATAGGAATACGATGCTGAGATACAGGATCAGCCATAATGATGTTGAGTGGTGGATTGTGCTCGATGGCCTACTCTTGCGCTTATTTTCTGTGTTTTCTAAGACATTAGAGCTCCTGACCCACAGTCCTGCAAAACTCACCTCATGCTGAGAAAATATCCCTATCAAGCAACTGCTGTTGCCTGTCCCATTAATATTTGGTCTGTTTGCTTCAATGGCATTACTTGGCTCTCCAAGTGCAAAAGTTAGTAATGAAAGGCTGTTGTTTCATAAGAACTAGAGCATGAGTAGGCAATTCATCCCTGTGAGCCTGTTCCACCATTTGATACACCCCTGGCAAACCTCATCTCAGCCTCAATGCCACATTCCTGCCCATTCACCATAACCTTTCAATCCATTATTCATTAAAAGTCTTGCCTATCTCCTCCATAAATTTACTCAATGTCCCAGTGTCCATTTTATTCCACTCTTATGAGAGAAATAAGAGTTCTAGATCGCTCCATGAGAGGAAACATCCTTTCTATTTCCACTTTATCAATTGAGCGGCATGTTGGCACAGTGGTTAGCACTGCTGCCTCACAGCGCCAGTGACCTGGGTTCAATTCCTGCCTCGGGCAACTTGTCTGTGTGGAGTTTGTATTTTCTCCCCATGTCTGGGTGCTCTGGTTTCCTCCCACAGTCCAAAGATGTGTAGGTTAGGTGAATTGGCCATGCTAAATTGCCCGTAGTGTTAGGTGTAGGGGAATGGGTCTGGGTGGGTTACTCTTCGGAGGATCGGTGTGGACTTGTTGGGCTGAAGGGCCTGTTTACACACTGTAATAATCTAAAAGTTCCCTTTTAGCATTTTGTATACCTCAATTAAATTTTGTAATAGGCTTTTTTCCCAAATGGTCACATGTGTACATGCCAACTTATGTCCTGCTGTTTTTGGATATTAAAACAATAAAATACTTGAAAATGTAAGTTACTTTTGTAATGGTTTCAAATTTCCTGTGATTTCAGTGCATAATTTGCATTATTGCTGTGTTCAAGCACTTTATATTAATGTTCTGTATTGCTACAATGTGATTAAAGAGGTCAAAATATTTGCTATTTTACTGTGGTTAATAGTCTTCATCCTAAATACTATTTCAAGCTCTATTTAGACCAAGTGACAGATGGAGTTTAATTTGGGTGCATTTTGGCAGGGCAAGACTTATATATAATCATAAGGTCCAGGGGAGTGTTGCTGAACAAAGAGACCTTGGATTGCAGGTTCATAGTTAGTGCCTGGTCGACTGGATAGTGAAGAAGGCGTTTGGTATGCTGGTCTTTATTGGTCAGTGCATTGAGTATAGGAGTTGAGAGGCCATGTTGCAGCTGTACAGGACATTGGTTAGGCTTTTGGAATGTTGTGTACAATTTTGGTCTTGCTACTATAGGAAGTATGTTGTGAAACTTGAAAGAGTTCAGAAAAGATTTCCAAGGATATTGCCAGAGTTGGAGGGTTTGATATGTAGGGAGAGGCTGAATAGGCTGGTGCTTTTTACCCTGGAGTGTTGAAGGCTGAGGGGTGACGTTATAGAGGTTTATAAAATCATGAGAGGCATGGATAGGGGAAATAGCCAAGGTCTTTTCCCAGGGTGGGGCCTCCAAAATTAGAGGGCATAAGTTTAAGGTGAGAGGGAAAAGTTTTAAAAGGGACCTAAAGGTCAACCTTTTCAGAGGGTGGTGCGTGTAAGAAATGAGCTGCCAGAGAAGTGGTGGGGGTAGGTACAATTACAAGATTTAAAAGGTAATTGGATAGGTATATGAATAGGCAGGGTTTTGAGGGAAATGGGCCAAATACTGGTAAATGGAGTTAGATTTTAGTTAGGATATCTGATCAGCACGGGTGAGTTGAATGAAGTGTCTTTTTCCAGGCTGTATAGCTGTATGACTTTAAGTGTTCTAGAAATTTAATTGACTGGAATAACTACATCAGCTGCACTTGAATCAAATTAATATTTTATACGTAAATAATTTTGAAATTTCTATTTTTTTTGTCTTGATTTAAAATGGTGCATTTGGCCAGACTATCAAGTACTTGTCAATGTAGATTTAATATAACTTTACAGGCAATGTCATTCCCTTTCCTCACTCTTACCTATCCCACTCCCAATCCTACACCCTGTTGAGTAGAAGCTGAATGTGGTTTGACTTGGCCACGATGCCCTAATCCAGGAGATTTTTCAATCTATATTTTTTAAGGGTTGTGTCAAGAATATAAATTGAACGATAATCTGTATAATTGATACTACAATCAAATCGACTTTCTCTTTTCATTATTATTGTCTTCTTACATTTTTGTGCTAAGTTATTCTTGTGGAGTAATCTTAGGAGTAATGTGAACTGCAGTAACAAATGCTTTTGAAAGTATCATATTAGTTTATATAGAAGCAAAAATGAGGTGTTTCAGCTTCACAGGTTTGTTCATCTTATTTTCATTGAAAGTGGAATAAGTTGTTAAGGCATCTGGAAGTGATGGTTTGGAGCAGTGCTGCTGTGACAACCAATAGGGTTTCTGCCAGGGAATTGCCAAGGTTTGTAAGTTATGTTATGCAAGAGGAATGCTTTTTAAACCTGGACATACTCTAACAAAGTTACAAGACAAGGAATGGATAAGACATAAGAAATGGGGACAGGAGTAAATCATTCAGCCCATCAAGCCTGTTCCACCATTGAATATGATCATGGCTGATTCCTTATGTCCACTTTTCTGCCTTTTTCCCATAATCTTCAATTCTCCAACTGATCAAGAATTTATTTATTTCAGCGTGAGCATTCATAAGGACTCTGCCCCCACAGCCCTCTGTTGCAAGGAGTTTTTTTCTTCATTTCAGTCTTAACTTGGCACCCCTTTTATTCTGGTACTATGCTCTCTTGTCTCAGACTCTCCCTTTGAGGGAAAACATCCTCTCAGCATTTTCTGTGCCAAGCTCCTTAAGAGTCCTGTATGTTTCATTGAGTAAAGTCCCAACCTGTTTAATCTTTGCTTTGTACTGGAATTTATCATAGTGAACCTTCTTTGAACTGATATCTTACATCAAATAAGGGGACCAAAACTGCTCACAATATTCCAGTTATGGTGTACAGTTGCAGCAAATGCTTTAATTGTTGGTGTTGATCGTAGCTGTATTGATCTATAAGGTGTGCTTCTTGCCTTAGCTCAGGAAAAGCATGTGTGTGTTTTTGAAGGTGTTATGAGTTAGAAATTGTGCAGAGTCAAAGGATAGGGAAAGTTATGCTGCATCACCTTTCTCTACCTTTCTTTGAGGAACAGTTAAATCATCATATAATTAAATATCAGAAAAATAATATTTGATATGGGATGTTTTCTCTTCGCCGGATCTATAAAGTCTTGAAAATTACCATGTTGAGTATTTTTAAATTACCTTTTGACTATGGTTTTAAAAATTAGTTATGATTGTTGTATTCATGTCATTAGTGATTCTAATCAAATAGCTCTTATTGTGCCCTGTTTAGTTGATAGTGATATATGAATTTCAATTACAAAATATTTCTCCAAGTAATCCATGTGTGTTTCTCTTCCACAGTCCTTTGCCCTTAAAATCTGGTTCTAAATAATATCCTTCAGATTTATTGATGGGGGACGTCTTTGATAGCAGTCTCTGGCTGAATAATGCAGGAGGGGATACAAGGCTCTTACATGATGGCAAAGGTGAGAAAGACCTACAGGAGAGTAAAAGTGAAGAACAGCAAGGATTTATAAATCAAGCTGAAATCCCACTTAGGATGGAAAATAAACATGACTCTTTGAGAAATCTTGAGCAAATGCCTTCACCTCAGAAACAACAGTCTCTTACAGATGTGAATATATTGGGAGATTTTAACAATTCAAACTCTATCAAGAAAAGTTCAAGATCAGTTGTTGGAGGAGCACACGCCTCACAAACAGGTACCTTTTATTCCGACCAAGAGAAAATTGTGAAACTTCCTCCATTTCATTCATAACATTGATGTACAAATATATAAGTGCATTGTGACTTGTTTAAAAATAGCGTAGTAATTAGAAGGTCACTAATTGCTATTCAGAAATTATTATAATAATTTTTTGATTGCGAATGATAACGAGGATTACTAGAGAGAAGGTAGGACCACTCAAGGATGAAGGAGGGAACTTGTGTTTCAAGGCAGAGGATGTGGGTGAAATCCAATTGAGTACTTTGCCACAAGAAGGATATGGAGGATAGTGAGATTTGTGTGGAGCATGTCAATATGCTGGGGCATTTTGTGTTCAAGAAAGGAGTAGTCTTGGATCTCATGAAAAGCATTAAGGTGGATAAGTCCCCAAGGCCCAATGATATCTACCCCAGGGTACTGAAAGAAGCAAGAGAGGAGTTTGCTAGGGCCTTGACTGAGATCTTTGTATCCTCATTAGTCACTGGAGAGGTCCCAGAGGACTGGCGAGTAGCTGATGTTATTCCTCTATTCAAGAAGGAAAATAGGGATAATCCAGGAGACTATAGACTGGTGACTCTTGCATCCAAATTAGGAATCTATTGAAGAGAATTCTTAGGAATAGGATTTGAGTATTTGGAAAAGCATGGCCTGATTAGGGACAGTCAGCATGGCTTTGTGCAGGGCAGGTCATGTCTTACTAATTTGATTAATTTTTTTGAGGAGGTGATGAAGATTATCGAAGCAGCTAGAGCAGTGGATACTGTGTACATGTATTTTAGTAAACTTTTGACAAGGTCCCCTCATGGTAGACTCATCCAGAAGATTAAGATGCATAGGATCCAAATGGATTCATGGATTCAGAATTGGCTTACCTGAGAAGGCAGAGGATAGTGGTAGAAGGGTGTTTTTCAGGCTGGAGGTCCATGACTAGTGGTGCTCTGCAGAGTTCTGTACTGCAACCTCTGCTATTTGACTTGCATTAAAATGGAGGTGGGTGGGTTATTAAGTTTAGAGTACTGTGTTCAATTCTGGTCGCCACATCACAGGAAGGATATGGAGACTTTGGAGAGCATGCAGAAGAGGTTTACCAGGATGCTGCCTGGATTACCGCGTATGGACTGTCAAGGGAGGCTAGAAAAAACTTGGGTTGTTTTCTTTGGAGTGGTGAAGGCTGAGGGGCAACTTGCTAGAAATCTATGAAATTATGAGTTGCGTAGATAAGGTTAATGGTCAGAATATTTTTTCCAGAGTTGAAATGTCTAAAACTAGGGGTGTGCATTTAAGTTGAGAGGGGGACAGTTCAAAGGAGATGTGAGGGGCAAGTTTTTGCACAGAGTGGTAGGAGTGTGGAATCTGTTGCTGGAGTGGTGATGGAGGCAGATAGGGGTGTTTAAGGGCCTTTTTAGCTAAGCACATGAATATGCAAGGAAGTGAGGGATGGACCAAGGGCAGGCAGAAGGGGTTAGTTTAATTTGGCATAATGTTTAGCACAATATTGTGGGCCGAAGGATCTATTCCTGTACTATACAGTTCCATGTTCGATGATAGCAGTCCATTCTGCAATGGCTGCATTGTGTTTTTATGGTCAAATTAAAGCTACAAACTCTATGACCGATCATGGCATTTTATATTTTAGTCAATCAGTCAATATCCATACTGAAAAGAGGTCAATATTGCTTTTCCTGACTCTATTTTGAACAAGTGCTCTCCACTTTATTTTCACAAGGGATAGTAACACTGAGAATGGAATCCTGGGCGTTTTCTCAGTTTTCTTCCGTTGTCTGCAGCATTCATGAAACTCAGAGCAATGAATACAATCCACTTCAATGGAGACAATACAGAAAATGGTATTGATCTACTCTAAGCAGAGAAAACTGTAGGTTAAGGGAAGATTCAATAGATAATGTACAAAATTTTGTAAAGTCTTGCTAAAAGTTGATAAGGGAAAACTGCTACAATGCTGTGGAAGAAGAATTAGTAACCAAAGAACCATTTATGTAATTATCAAAAAAAGCAGAGGTAACATGAATTTTTTTTAATGCTGTGCTATGTAATAATCTAGAATGCATAAATTGGTGGACACAGATTTTGTAATACCTTTCAAAACAGGAGTGGATAAACTCTTGGCAGGAGAAATTTGCTGGGCTATGGATAAAGGGTAGGACTTAGCCCTAATTATAAAGCTCTATCAAAATATGGCATAGGTTCAGCCTGCTGAATGGCCTTTTTGTGTTTTATCACTGTTAGTACATGTCGTTCTGCTATAACGCGCGTTTCGTCAGCACAAATTTACTATAACATGATTGACGAAGTGTGGACCTTGTTTGGATAATGCAAACTTTCTACCAGTTGGGTATAGCGATTTTCTATTAGTGATCTTCTATTTTTCTATAGTGAAAGGTTGCAGCAGAACACAACTGTTGCGTTAAAGCAGAGCGACTTGTAGTTGCTGCTAATGCTCAAAGGGGCTTATTTGTACAGTTAGCTCAAAACGATAACCTCTGAGACTATATTGGTTTGGTTTAGCTATGCATTTCTGTTAATGGAGCTCTTGGTTATACTTCATCTTGTGCTGAGACGTTAATATCAAAGGCATCATTCTCCTAACGGTCAACCTGCACAACCTTTCCTCATGAGGCAAGGTTTCATGCCAGCAATCAGCTTGGTGAACCCTTTCTCAACTGCTTTCATTGCAAATAGTTCCCTCAAAACTGAACACTCTTTGCACATGCAATGGGAGGGCAATGCCTAATGGGGATATCATTAGACTATAAATCCAGAGAGCCAGGTCCTGTTCTGGCCTGACTGTGTGCCTATGCTAAAAGGCAATTCGACTGAAGTAGTTTGAGCCTTTGGACTGTAGCTGAGAGGTAAATTGCTTAAAGCAATGTAAGGTAGGAGTATATGAGCATTTGAAGTAGGCACAGAATTAGTGAACACTGAGAGGAATCCTGAAATGGCCCCTCAATCACTTGATGAGCTGGGTGCTTGTCTCTGCCCGCAAACTGTCCTTGCAGCAGCCTTATACAGGCCAAAGTGCAGCATTAAAGTGCAGAATTGTATTTTAAGTAAATCAGAAAAGGGCCATAATGATGCGATGCTAATGTCCACAGATGTGGGGTGCATGCAGATGCTATTTATGGAGTGTCAACAGATGGGTGTCCAAGGTGGACGTCTGTAAAAGTAAGTGAGGAACTATAGTTTACCAGGTACCTGCTAAGATTTTCTTGGAAACTTCTGGCATCTAGTATCTATCTAACAGTTGGTAAGATGGAAGACTGCATACTAGTGAGGTGAGAATAAGTAGTAAAAAGGGTGGTGATAACTGCATAATAATAGGCTACACTATAGCTAGAATCTTGTCTTGATTAAAAATATCTTTTGGCATTGTTGTTAAGAATGGTCTTGCTAAATATTTCCATCAATTTTCTCAAATTCTTTACCTTAGCCCAAATCATCAGGAACTTGGAAGGTACTGCCCGTAATGATTTAGTTCTAACTGGCGGTCTTATTATTGCACATCACCCTTTGTGCAATAATATACTTTAATTTAAGCTACTTTATGGGAGGGTACGAAAGGCAGAGCAAGCCATGAATTGTCACCTTAAGACTAGAAGAAAATGTACGATGGTGTCTCCTGGGATTGGCAATATAAATATGGTTCCCGATGTATTAATTGCATGGACATGAATATGTGAGCAATTGCAAAGCTTGGTAATATACTAAAGGGTGAATGCAGTACTGCCAAACTTCACTGGTAGACTTTGCAGACACACAACAGTTGATGTTTAATGCAGAGAAGTCTGAAGTGATGTATTTTGAAGTGAGAACTGAGGAGAAGCAGTATAAATTATGTTGTAATATGTTAAGGTGACTGAGTAACGTACAGACTTTGGGCTGCACACATATGTCTTTTGAAGGTAGCAAGACAGGTTGATAAAGTGGTTTGAAAAGTTGCATGGGCTGTATGGCTTTGGTGGCATGTTGGTGGGGGATAATCTTTCAGGCAAATGCTTGTACATTAATTTGTGTTCATACAGGAGTTAAATTCATGAAATTGGAATCCCAACATCACCCTGGCACCTTCTTGTTTTCTGATATTTCCTGACTTTTCTGTATCCCACCCAAGGTCACTGAGATGACAGCGCAGCTGAAAGAGTTCTTCAGCAAAACTGAGGAGTTGGGATGGCTTTGATCTCTTAGAAAGAAGTGCGCTAGGTACGGTTAGGCAAGGGGCTGCTGGTTAATAACCACAATGTCAAATGTGGATTAATTAAGGACAACTGTCGTGGATTTCTTGAGGTTGCATGATTCTACACTCTTTGATTTGATTATTATTATTGTTGTTGTTACATGTACCTATGTCCAGTGAAAAGCCTTATTTTCCATATAGTACAGGCAGATCATAACATATAAAGGTCATAGGGTGATTGAACAGAGCAAGGAATACAAAGTTATGGCTGCAAAGAAGGTGCACAAAGCAAAATCAACATTAGATTTGAAACTTGAGAGGTCCATTCAGAATTGAAACTTTATTGCTGGAACAGCACAGCAGGTCAGGCAGCATCCAGGGAACAGGAGATTCGACGTTTCGGGCACAGGCCCTTCTTCAGGAATGAGCAGAGAGTGTTCAGCAGGAGAAGATAAAAGGTAGGGAGGAGGGACTTGGAGGAGGGGAGTTGGAAATGTGATAGGTGGAAAGAGGTCAAGGTGAGGGTGATAGGTCGGAGTAGGATGGAGGCGGAGAGGACAAGAAGAAGACTGCAGGACAGGAAGGCGGTGCCGGGCGGGAGGGACCCGGCGGAGACAAGGTGGGGGGAGGGGGGAGAAAGAAACTGGTGAAGTCCAAGTTCATCCCCTGCGGTTGGAGGGCTCCCAGTCGGAAGATAAGACGCTCCTCCTCCGACCGTCGCGTTGTTGTGGTTTGGCGGTGGATGAGTCCAATGACCTGCATATCCTCGGTGGAGTGGGAGGGGGAGTTGAAATGCTGTGCCACAGGGTGGTTGGGTTGGTTCGTCCGGGTGGCCCAGAGGTGCTCTCTGAATCGCTCCGCAAGTAGGCGGCCTGTCTCCCCAATATAGAGGAGGCCACACCGGCTGCAGCGGATGCAGTAGATGATGTGAACTTCCATATCCGCCACAGATTCACCTGCACCTCCACCCACATCATCTACTGCATCCGCTGCAGCCGGTGTGGCCTCCTCTATATTGGGGAGACAGGCCGCCTACTTGCGGAGCGATTCAGAGAGCACCTCTGGGCCACCCGGACGAACCAACCCAACCACCCTGTAGCACAGCATTTCAACTCACCCTCCCACTCCACCGAGGATATGCAGGTCATTGGACTCATCCACCGCCAAACCACAACAACCCGACGGTCGGAGGAGGAGCGTCTTATCTTCCGACTGGGAACCCTCCAACCGCAGGGGATGAACTTGGACTTCACCAGTTTCTTCATCCCCCCTCCCCCCACCTTGTCTCAGCCGAATCCCTCCAGCCCGGCACCCCCTTCCTGACCTGCAGTCTTCTTCTTGACCTCCCCGCCTCCATCCTACTCCGACCTATCACCCTCACCTTGACCTCTTTCCACCTATCACATTTCCAACGCCCCTCCTCCAAGTCCCTCCTCCCTACCTTTTATCTTCTCCTGCTGAACACTCTCTGCTCATTCCTGAAGAAGGGCCTGTGCCCGAAACATCGAATCTCCTGTTCCCTGGATGCTGCCTGACCTGCTGTGCTGTTCCAGCAATAAAGTTTCAACTTTGATCTCCAGCATCTGCAGACCTCACTTTCTCCAGGTCCATTCAGAAGTCTAGGAACAGTAGCGAAGAAGATGTTCCTGTACCTGTTGGTATGTGAGTTTGAATTTTTATATCTTCTGCCTGACGAAAGAGGTTAGAAGAGATTATAATGGGGTGAGAGGAGTCTTAGATGTCGGCTGCCTTTCCGTGGCAATGAGAAGTGTAGGCAGAGTTAATGCAAGGAATGTTGGCTTGCGTGATGGTCTGGGCTGTGTTCACAACCTCCTGTAGTTTCTTACTGTCTTGGGCAGAGCAGTTGCCCAATCTGTGATGCATCTAGATAGAATGCTTTCTGTGGTGCATCAGTAAACGTTGGTGAGAATTCTTATGGGTATGCCAAATTTCCTTAGCTTCCTGAGGAAGAAGAGGTATTGTTATGCCTTCTTGACCATCACATCTATGTGGGTTGTCCAGAACAACTTGATGGTGATCATCACTCCTAGGAACTTGACACTGTCAACCATTTCTACCTCCACTCCATTGATGTAGATGGGGGGTGGAGGGTGGGGGGTGCCCTTTTCCTTGCCTTCTGTGGTAAATGATCAGTTCTTTTGTTTTGCTGATGTTGAGGGAGCGATTGTTATCTTTGCACCACATCACCAAGTCCTGTATTCTGTCTCATCATCATTTGATATCTGGCCTACAACAATGTGTCACGAGTGAATGTGTAAATGGAGTTCAAACAAGATTTGGCCGCACAGTTGTAAATGTACAGGGAGTACAATAAGGAACTGAGTAAGCATCCTTGCGGGGCGCTGGTGTGGAGGATTGTCATGGAGGAGTGAACATTAAACAACAACAATTCACAACTCTAAGCCCCCCTTTCTCTTAACTGCTTATTACCTGCCTCCAACTCTGTAACAATATACTGTTCCAATAAAACGCTTATTAAAATTACATCAACTTAATTTCAAAACTACACAAGGACTGTCATCTTCAGTGTCTTTCTTCTTCCAGCAGAAGATCTCCCTGGCTCATCGTCTTTTTACTATAAAGATATTTCATATGAAAAGGTACCTTTGATACAGAGTGTTTCAATGTATTGGTTCTCTCTCGATGGCAGTTTCTCTGTCTGATTTTCAAACTGCCTGTCTTTATTTATCCCCAACATCAGATCATCTCATTGGTTCGATGTTGGCAAAACAATAAATTCAAACTCAATTGGGTTTTGGCTATGGGAAAGAGCCTGTGTAAAGGTCACAAGCAGACCTACAATTCATCCAGGACTAAATGCAGAATATTCTGTCCACTATACATAAAACAAAGCTGTGGTTTACATTTATGAATCCTGGTTAGTCATTACAAAGAACAATACAGGTTAGGAACAGGCCGTTCGGCCCACCAAGTTTGCTCTGACACCTGATGTATTTCTAAGGTAAAAATCTTTTGCCTCTCCACAGTTGTATCCCTCTATTTCCTGGCTATTCATATATCTGTCAAGATACCTCTTGAATGTTGCTATTATATCTACTTCTTTTGCCACCTCTGGCAATGCATTCCAGGTACTTACCACCCTATGTGTAAAACAAATCTTGAATTTAAGGTTGAAGATACAAGGAAATTTGGCAAAAGAATGAGAGATGATTTTATTTTTGCAGTAGCCTCCTACCATTTAATTTCATTCCCTTCTTTGCTGATGTTGTAATTTCATGTCATATGACGCACAACATCATGGGCGAAAGGGCCTGTTCTGTGCTGTACTTTTCTATGTTCTATACTGCTGCGGCAGCATGGTGACTCAGTAGTTAGCACTGCTGCCTCACTGCACCAGGATTCGATTCCAGCCTTGGGTAACTGTATGGAGTTTGCTCTCCCCTTCCTTGCACATTTCCACCTGATGCTCAGATTTCCTCCCACATTCCAACGACGTGCAGGTTAGGTGGATTGGCCGTGGTAAATTGCCCCATGGTGTCCAGGTGAGATGTAGTCTAGATGTATTAGCCATAGTAAATGCATAGTATCAGGGGTAGTGTCGGGGGTCTGGGTCCAGGAACCTGTTTGGAGGGTTGGTGCAAACTAAATGGGTTTCCACACATTAGTGATTCTGTGATTCTAAGCTTTCTGTTCCTTATTTTCATCTTGAGTTATTTTCTCTAATCTAACGTGCAGCATAGTATGTCAATTTTCAAATCTAAGTTTATTGAATATCATTAAACACTCCAATGTTTGGGTTTGGCTTACATTTATCTCATTATCCATCCCTGCTTATGTATTAGACAATGGAGTACCTTCTACAGGTAATCTAAAATATGTAAAAGAAATTAATCTTAAGTAGTCTGTTATCTATTTGGCTTTAGTTGAATGGAAAACATAATCTTCTTAAAACTTGTAAAGTGAAATACTGCATCTCTGCAAGAGTCTATAGTTTATGTATCCTCCTTTGCTTACTCCAGGTCCAAAACAGTATCCTATTAAACTGGCTCCTGCAACTAAGCTCTGGACCACATCGCGGGATGGTGCAGTTCAGCTCCGAATGGAGGAGAATGCTGCTGAGTCACCCCTAACTGTTGACCAAATGTTTAATCAGTCAGTGGCAAGTTATGGTAACCGTATAGCTCTTGGTTTCTCTCTGAGAAATCATTGGGAAACACTAACTTATTCTCAGTATTATAAAGAATGTAGAAAAGCAGCAAAAAGCTTCCTTCAGGCAAGTACCTCCTGTCTCTCCCAATTTATTGTTCTATGTATAAAATAGCATAAAGCATATATATGAGAACACCACCACCTTCAAGTTCCCCTCCAAGCTGCTCACCATCCAGAATTGGAAATATATCACAGTTCCTTCACTATCGCTGAGTCAAAGTCCTGGAATTCCCTTCCTAAGGGCATTGTGGGTGAACCCACAGCAGGTGAACTGCAGCGGTTGAAGAAAGCAGCTCACCACCATCTTCTCAAGGTCAATTAAGGACAGGCAATAAGTGCTGGCCAGCCAGCGGCACCCATATCCCACAATAAAAAAGAACCTTTTGTTTTAACAGAACAAAAAGGTAAAATGCAAGGATCTTCTATTTTAGTCTCCATTTGTTTCCTGATAAGATAGATTCTGATTAAATCAGCAATCTGTTATTCTTGGAATTTATTTTAAAAATAAAGTTATAATCTTGACTGGTTTCCATAAACATGACGTCAAATAGATTATTATAGAATTTTAACATAAACAGAAATACATATATTTATATAGTTCTATTCAAACTTTGGGATGGTCTAAAGCTCATTACAACCAAGCAGTTCTTTTTAAGTGCAGGCACTGTTGTAATGTAAGAAATTTTAAAGAGCGGGAGGTGAGTAAATTTCTGCTTTATATTTACAGCTAGGTCTCCAACGTTTCCATGGAGTTGGCATCCTGGGATTCAACTCTCCAGAGTGGTTTATCGCACATATAGGGGCAATTTTAGCAGGGTATGCTTTGAATAATTGCAGCTTGGTTAGCTTGAGCAACCTAATTGTCACTTGGTTGTAGACTCTGCTTGTAATAATTGATAACAAACTTCAGTCCATTTTTATAGGAGGTTTGTTGAGAACAGATGGGAATTGCTTATTTTTTTAGGAATTTATGCTGTTATTCCAAAGTTGTAATATTAATGTTGTTTATATATTCTTTTAAAAAAAATCTGAATTATTGAATTGACCTAAATAAACTGGTTAAACATTGCTACTATACCTATCAAAAATAGGTTCCAATTATTTTGCTATTAGTTATTTCAAGCTCACACCATTTTTTTCTTGGGAGTGCTTTTGCAAACTGGTCAGACTTGAGCAAATGAGCAGGTATTTCCTGTTATTGTTGTTAACACAATTTTATGATAGCCACCTACAAAATCACAAGCAAGACCACATTACATGATCTTTCTCTAAGCATTTGAATAGTTATTTGCTATTAATAATTCTGTTTTGAAGACAGATTTCAGAGGAAGGTACACCTGACTTTCAGTTAACACTTTGCAACTTTAGTCTTGTGAAGGACTCATTGTAACTATTGTTCAAAATATCTAGAATATAAATTTTGGCTTTAGAAATGAATGCTTTAACTGGTTAGGTGATGGCTGGAGTTTAGTATAGTGTTATGGTCACCACACTACAGGAAGGACATCATTTCTGTAGAGAAAGTACAGAGGAGATTTACAAGAATGCTACCAGCTTTTGAAAATTGAAGCTATGTGGAAATATTTGCCAGCTAGGGTTGTTTTCCTTAGAACAGAGGAGATTGAGGTATGTTTTAATTGCTTTACAAAATAATGAGGGCTTTTTAAAATTGATTTATTCATTTGTGGGATGTGGGTGTTGCTGGCTGGGCCAGCATTTATTACCCGTCCCCAGTTGCCCTTGAGAAGGTGGTGGTGAGCTGCCTTCTTGAACTGCTGCAGTACACCTGATGTGGGTTGACCCACAATGCCATTAGGGAGGGAATTCCAGGATTTTGACATACAGTGAAGGAATAGTGATATATTTCCAAGTCAGCATGGCGAGTGGCTTGGAGGTGGTGGCATTGCCATATATCTGCTGCCCCTGTCTTTCTAGATGAAAATTGTGGGTTTGGAAGATGTTGTCTGAGGATTTACTGAGGATTATCTTGTAAGCAGTACACGTTGTTGCTAATGAGCATCAATGGTGGAGGGAGTGGATGCTTGTGGATGTGGTACCAATCAAGCGGGCTGCTTTGTCCTCGCTGGTATCAAGCTACTTGCGTCTTGTTGGGGCTGCACTCATCCAGGCAAGTGGGGAGTATTCCATCACACTCCTGACTTCTGACTTGTAGATGGTAGACATGCTTTGCGGAGTTAGGAGGTGAGTTACTCACTTCAGTATTCCTAGCTTCTGATCTTTTCTTTTAGCCACTGTATTTATGTGATAAATCCAGTCAAGTTTCTGATTAATGGTAACTCCAAGAATGTTGATAGTTGGGGGATTTAGAGTGGACAAAGAAGACCATTGGCTGAGGGGACAAGATCAATTAGCAGAAACTACAGTTTTAAGGTTATTGGTTAGAAGGATTAGATGGGACATGAGGAAAATCTTTCTCACCACTTTAACTGGGATTTGGAATTAAGTGCCATGCTCTTCCAGCACCACTAATCCAGAATCTGGTTTCCAGCATCTGCAGTCATTGTTTTTACCTCTTTGGAATTAAGTGGCCAACTTTGTAGAGGGGCGGAGTGCAGAAATCCACTTAAATGTTTAAGTGGAATCTAGATCTCAACTTGCTGTAACCTGCAAGTCTACAGACCTGCTGGAAAGCAGGAGTAGAATGGAGGGCTAGTTTATTCTGCCAATGCAGATACCTAAATGGCCTTTTTTCTATTTGGCATTCTTTCTATCTGTGAAAGATAGTTGAGCAACTGGTAAAAGCAGCCTGAAGAGAATGCACTTAAAACAAGATGGCAGTTTATGATTTTTGGGAAGATTTGTAGCTCAGGTTGATGATAAGTATGTAAGCTAGCTCAATGAGCTGGAAGATTTGTTTTCAAATATTTCATCACCATACTAGGTAACATCATCAGCGAGAGTCTCTGGTGAAGTGCTTGGTGGTATGTCCCGCCTCTCTATTTATAGGTCTTGGATTTTTTAGGTGGGTGATGTCATTTCCGGTTCTTCTTTTCTCAAGGGAAGGTAGATAGGATCTAAATCAATGTCTTTATGGATGGAGTTCTGGTTAGAATGCCATGCCTGTAAGAATTCTCGTGCATAGTCTTTGTTTCACCTGACCTAGGATGTGTGTATTGTCCCAGTCAAACTGGGTGCCCTTCTTTGTCTGTATGTATGGAAGCTGGTAATACTGGGTCGTGCTTTTGCCCGAAACGTCGATTTCGAAGCTTTTCGGATGCTGCCTGAACTGCTGTGCTCTTCCAGCACCACTGATCCAGAATCTGGTTTCCAGCATCTGCAGTCATTGTTTTTACCTCGTGTCATTTGGTAGCCAGTTGGTGTTCATGTATCCTGGTGGCAAGTTTCCTGCTAGTTTGTCTGATGTAGTGTTTTTTTACAGTTCTTGCATGATATTCTGTAAATGACATTAGTTTTGTTGATGGTATCTGATAGATCCATTAGGTTAATTAGTTGTTGTTTAAGTGTGTTGGTAAATTTATGGGCTACCATGACGCCAAAGGGTCTGAGTAGTCTGGAAATAATTTCTGTTATGTCTTTGATGTAAGGTAATGTGGCTATAGGTTTTGATTGCGTTGCATCTGCTTGTTTGGGTTTGTTTCTGAGGAATTGGCGGATTGTGTTTATTGGGTACCTATATTTCTTGAAAACGTTGTATAGGTATTTTTCTTCTGCTTTTTGTAGCTCTTAGGTGCTGCAGTGTGATGTAGCTCATTGAAATAATATCCTGCTGCAGCTCCGTTTGTGGGTGTTGGGATGATTGCTTCTGAAGTTAAGTATTTGGTCAGTGTTTGTTGTTTTTCTGTAGATGCTGGTTTGAAGCTCTCTGCTGACTGTACATTCAACTGTCACATCTCGGAATGGGAGTCTATTGCCGTTCTCCTCTTTTGTGAACTTTGTGCCTGTCAGGATATTGTTGATGTGCTGTACATTTCCTCTAATTTGTTCTGTTTTCTGATGATAAAGTTGTCATCTACAAAGTGGACCCAAGGTTTGTGTTGGATAAATGGGAGGGCAACGTGTTCAAGTCTCTGCATTACTGCTTCTGCTGTGAGCTCTAATATTGCTGGTCCCATGGGTGTTCCGTTAACTTGTTACCTAGTATGGTAACGAAACACCTGAAAACAAACCTTCAAGCTCAGCGAGCTAACTTACATGCTTAAGGTGGTAGTTTATTACAAGTATAAGTTTGAGGCTGTGTTGACCTAAGAAGTGAACAGCCAGAAAGGTTAAATCATAAAACACTGTGGTCAAATCACTAAAGAATCCTTGCAGTAAGTACAGTATAGAGAAGTATTCTGATAGAATAGAATAGAATAGAATATTACAGCGCAGTACAGCCCCTTCGGCCCTCGATGTTGCGCCGCCCTGTTATACTAATCTGAAGCCCATCCCACCTACACTATTCCATGTACGTCCATACAAATGTCCAGTGCGACTTAAATGCGCTTAAACTTGCCGAGTCTACTACCGATGCAAGCAAAGCATTCCATACCTTTACTACTGAGTAAAGAAACTACCTCTGACATCTGTCTTATACCTATCTCCCCTCACTTTAAAGTTGTGTCCCCTTGTGTTTGCCGTCCCCATACTTGGAAAAAAGCTCTCCCTGTTCACCCTATCTAACCCTCTGATTATCTTGTATGTCTCTATTAAGTCACCTCTCAACCTTCTTCTCTCTTAAGAGAACAGCATCAAGGCCCTCAGCCTTTCCTAGTAAGACATTCCTTCTATACCAGGCAGCATCCTAGTAAATCTCCTCTGCACCCTCTGCACCACCTTCTGATACTATGAGTTGGAGCTTCATTAGTTGAAAAACATTGAAGAATTTCAAAATCCTTTTTTTTTCATTGTACCAAAGAAGGAATTTAAATTTGGGAAACTTGACCTAAGAATCTATTTGAGAACATCCCAGGGAATGTTGTGTTATCATTGAGATGGATGGAGCCTATTCATTGGGTTCATTTTATCTGGGAGCTTTTGCTTTGAGAGTTCAGTTGCATCTTGGGTTGCGTGTGCAGTGAGAATAGAGCCAAGTAAATGAAAATTAGTTAAACATGCACTGCAATCATAGAGAGAAAGTCAACTACTTCACTCTCTGCATGAATGCTTTTGGGGCTGGTCCCAATTTGGATTTCTTGAGGGAAAAGAAGCTGGAAGATTGCAGGTTTTGTAGCTACTGGATAAAAAGTGCATCGATCATCAGTGTTATGGCGAAAGAAAGCAACTGGCAGATTTACTTGGAAATTTAGTCAAGGTAACTGGAAAAAAAGATTGAGGCATCCACAGTCAGGAGATAGTAAATGAAAGCCCTATCTCTGAGAATAGCTGGAATTTCAAAGAAGTTTTCAGAGGACTGTTATATACGTTAGGGGTGGTCCTGTCAGATATAAATAACTAATAAAATATTGTTGTAATCCTTAGAAAGTAAAATGCAACATCTTTACTGGTACTTCAAGTACAGAATTCCTAAGATGGAATGTGAGGTTCTTGAGCAAATTGATCCAATAATCAAGGAGGTGTTAGAGATTTAAAAGTGGACAAATTCCCATGTCCAGATGAATTGTGTCCCCGGTTGCTGGGGAGCCAAGGGAGGAAATTACAGGTGCCCTGACCCAAATCGTTAAATTGTCTCGGTCCACAGGGGAAGTACTGAAGGACAGTTATTGTTGTTCCACTTTACAAGAAAGGTAGTAGAGGTAGACCAAGGAACTACAGATCAGTGAGTCTAACATTAGGGAAACTATTCGAGAAAATAGTGAAGGAGAAAACTAATTTCTATTGAGAAAAGCAGGGTAAGATCATGGATAGTCAGCATGGCTTTGACAGAACAAGGTCATGCCTAAGAAATCTGGTGGAATTTTTTGAGGAGGTGATAAATGTTTGGTTGAGGGTAGTGCAGTTGGTGTGATTTATATGGATTTCTGCAAAGCCTATGACAAGGTCCCACATGGGAAACTGATACAGAAGGTAAAAGCCGATGGGATCCAAGGTAACTTGGCAAGATTGATCCAAAATTGGCTTCGTGACAGGAGACAGAAGGTGGTGTTTATATGATTGAAGCTTGGTGTGCAGTGGCATACCAAAAGGCATCATTGCTAGTTCCCTTTGTTGTTTGTGACATTCATAAATGACATAGATGAGAATGAGGGAGTTGATAAGTAAATTTGTGTAAGATGACTAAGATTGGCTAGGTGGTTGACAATAAGTGGGAAAGTGTGATGTTACAGGGGATATAAATGGATTGGTCAGATGGGCGCACCAATAGCAGATGCAACTTAACCCTGACAAGTATGAGGTGATGCACTTTCGAGAAAGTAACAAGATGAGGGAAAACTCAATAAATGTCAGGATACCAGGATGCTCAGAGAAACATAGGGATCTTGGGTTGCTTGTCTACCGACCCCTGAAGATGGCAGGACAGGGTAATAGGGTAGTTGAGAAGGCATACAGGACACTTACCTTTATCAATTGTGGCATAGGTTATAAGAGCAGCAAGGCTATATTGGAGGTGTATAGAACTTTGTTTATGTCACAGCTGGAGCACTATGTGCAGTTCTGGTCAAATATGATTGGAAATATGTGATTTCACTGGAGGAGGTGCAGAGGAGATTCACCTGGATGTTGACTGGAATGGAGCATTTCAGCTCTGAAGGGAGCCTGGATTAATTTGGGTTATTTCCTTCAGAGCAGAGTATGTTGAGAGGCAAGCTGATAGAGGTGTATAAGATTGAGGGGCCTGGACAAGGTGAATAAAAAGCAGCTGTTCCCCTCTGCCAAAGGATCAATAACAGGGAGGCATGTTTTAAAGGCAGGAGATTTGAAGAAAACTTAATCACCCAAAGGGACATTGGTTGGAGGTGGGAGTCTGGAATGCATTACCTGGAAAGGTAATTGAGACAGGAAGCTCTCAACATTTAAAAAATACTTGGATGAATACTTGAAGTGTCGTAACATTCAAGGTTAAGGACCGGGGCAGGAAAATGGGATTAGAGTAGGGAGTAGTGTAATCTTGGCAGAACAAACCTGATGAGCCAAAGAGCCATTTTATAAATGATTCTGTGATTCTGATATACAAAGTTATAATTCATGTGTTAATATAATTATTGGTGCTTGTTTTGTTCAAGTCTTCTATATAAAATGGAATTTTGTTTAAAATTGTGAAATCTTGAGGCCTCATTATTTTGGAGGAGAAAGTGAGGACTGCAGATGCTGGAGATCAGAGCTGAAAATGTGTTGCTGGAA
>NC_057710.1:56909313-56916585 GCF_004010195.1 Chiloscyllium plagiosum | reverse complement strand
AGTGTTGAAGTATTGGGCCACGGGGTAGTTGGGTTGGTTGGTCCGGGTGTCCCAGAGGTGTTGTCTGAAACGTTCCTACTTGCGGAGACCTCTCCGCCCCCACCCCTACTCCGGCTTATCACCCTCACCTTGACCTCCTTCCACCTATCACATGCCAACGCCCCTCCCCCAAGTCCCTCCTCCTTTTATCTTAGCCTGCTGGACACACTTTCCTCATTCCTGAAGAAGGGCTCATGCCCGAAACGTCGATTCTCCTGCTCCTTGGATGCTGCCTGACCTGCTGCGCTTTTCCAGCAACACATTGTCAGCCTCATTATTTTGGTTTAAAATAGGTTTTCAAATTTCTCTCTAAATGTAATGGCACCCGAGTGGATTGAAAACACATTGGAATGGACTAAGTGAATTTCTTTGCATAGTCATTTTGCAGACTGATTTCTTAATGATAGAAAGATTGTAGCTTTGTAGGAGAATATGATCAAATACTTTGTAGGACCTAATTTTTATTTTTTCTACTTTCATTAATTTCCTCTTTGGAACCTTAATTTTTCACAGGGTTTAATTACACAATTCTTCTGTACTTGGGCCTAGTGTCCATCTACATCCAGCGCATAGTCAATCAAAACTGCAAGTCTTGTCACTTATGATGCACATTATTGTCAGTTTAATGCTATCCTTCACATACAGGAGTCACTGAATTCCATCAAGAGCAGGAACCCGGGTTAATTTTGCTCTCTAATCCCAAGATTTTGGTAACATTTGCAATCTCTTAAATGGTATCAAAATGGAATTCTGCGTACAATAAAGATCACATTGGGATTTTTCTGACTTTTTGCAATTCAATTCGCTGCTATCTTAAGAAGTTAAATGTCAAAGTTATGGGAGAAAAAACAATTTTAATATTTAAAAGGAGAATTGTAAAGTTGCCATCTACAGTAACTGTTTTATTGGTTTACTTGTGCAATTAAATCTTCTGTCAAATAAGGTGTAACTTAGCATTTGTTGAAACATTGCACATGTTAATAGCAAGTTTCTCTCCAATGCAGTGGCTTGGCTGTTGGGATTTATACAACAAATTCTCCAGAAGCATGCAGACATGTGGCAGATCACTGTGAGGCTAATGTTCTGGTGGTGGAGCACCATCACCAACTGCTGAAAGTTCTGCAGGTGCTGGTTTTTTTTTTCATTTCAGACTATACTGTTTTAATAGTTACAAGAGACTTTGTCAAGCAAAAATAATTAATTCATTGTGAGCTGGAGAGTTGGTCATTAAAACCTTGAAACAAATATTACAAATAGAGCTGTCGCCTTTTTCAATGGCCTGTTCTATTTAATAAATTGTTTAGTAGTGTAGAACCTGTAAAACATGCAATACAGTGTCGAGCATTAGGTGATTCTGCAGTTGGACAGTATTTGCTGGATAATTCTGAATGAGCAAAGAATTATGCTGACAACCAATTTAAAGTATAGTGCACTTGCATATATTGGAAGCTACATATTCCAATATACGTAATTACGGTAATACAGGTAATTGAAGTCCAGGTAATTTATGTATATTTTAATAGGAAATAACATGGCCCCAAAACACAAAACGTCTTAAAACTTCCTTTAGTTTATTCTTTCCAATCTTCAAACATTCTCTATCCACATGTGCTGTGTGTGTCCTTTAATTCCATGATATCTATCAGCATATGTCGTTTATGAGGCTCCTTTATAATTTTGAAAATTCTTTTAAGAACATCTGTTGCATTTTTTCTTGTTGTTACATCTTCAATGAAACCTATTGTACATAGAATTACATTTAATCTGCATCAAAGAAAGAAGTGGCCTGTCTGGTCAATGCTGACGTTTCAAAGGCTCAGAGCTCCTACCCTATGCATATACTACATCATTCCTTTAAAAATAAAATACTGCAGGGTGCTGGAAATCTGAAGCAAACACAGAAATGCAGGAGAAACTCAGCAAGTCTGGCTGCATCTGTGGAGAGAGAAGCAGAGTTAAGAGTTCAAGACTATGGGCCTAGTGCAGGAAAGTAGGACTAATCTGGTAAAAGCGTATTTTTAGTCATCTAGATTAATGGCTGAAGGGCCAGTTCTGTACTGTATGACTCCATGATTAACAGTTTGAGTTCAGTATGACTTTTCCCCAGAACTCAAAAGACTCAAAACAGTTTTTCTGAATATTTTGAGTGTTCAGAGATGTGAAGAAGAGTCATACTGGACTTGAACCATTCATTCTCTTTCTCTGTCCACAAATTCTTCCTTTTGTTTACATCAATGCAACTACTCCTTAGTACAGAAATTCCTCCTAAATCTTTATTTGATTTGCTAATGGCTAATTTATATTTATAATCTCATGCTCATGTAAGCAGATACAGTGTCTCCACACACAGATCCTGTCAAACTTCTTAATATTTTTAAAGTTGTCCTTGGGCAGGAACTTTGTCTGTGTGTGTTTTTGTTTTGCTGGTACCATTACTCCCTTGAGCTATTTTGCTAAAAGCCAGTGTGTGGCGAGACCCAAAAATTGCAGATAGTGTAACATTGATCCACAACCTTAACTATTAGTTAGAGTCTGAGTAAAATTTTCCACTTTACTTGTGAGGCCCACTGTGTTTTGGTGGAGCAGTAACTGCCTGGAGATATCCTCCTGGCGTCAAACTATAGCACAGCATTCCAGACAGATTTTGAAGGCTCCTCCCTGCCCACTTGGCTATGGCTTCAGTCACATAGTGTCTCTTTTACAAAGATGCTACAGAAATGTGGCCCATATTTTTCAAATTTTTTTTTTAAAAAGGTGTTGACTGGATAATTCAAGATTAAGTGACTCCCCGCCCTGCTCTTTCTCACTCAACTGCAATGGCAGGCAGCAGCTCCTTCCATGTTAGAGGCCTCTTACTTGTCCTCTGGCTTTGAGAGCCTGTTTATCATCCTCAATTTGAAAGTGAGTAACTCCTAAATGGCCACTAACAGTCAGTTACTGCTAAACTGTTGTCAGTTGAATATTTTCAGTACAATGCAGAATCACAGTCTGTATTAGGGCTATTATGGTACAGTGGTAGTGTCCCTACTCCTGGACCAAGAGACCTGGGTTTGGTCCAACCTACTCCAGAGGTGTGTAATAACATCTCTGAACAGGTTGATTAGAAAAATAGGCTAAAAATAAATAAAGATATGTATTTTATCCTGACATTTTGAGGTTTCAGACTAAAGTCTGAAATGCTGCTCATGTTTTCCAGTGAAGAATGCCTAAGCCTGTACACTCCTCCCCCACCTTTTTCTGTGCTCTTTAAGTGCTTCAGTACTATAAAAGACCACAATTAAATGGCAGATTGTCTGACTAATACTGTACATAATTATTTTTATTTTACCTCATTTCCTGAGAAAAGAACTTTATTTTCTAATTAAATCCTGCAATGAAAATGTAATTCTTTTTTTGAGTTTTACTTGTAGATTGCACATCAGTTGCCTCACCTTAAAGCGATTGTTCAGTACAAATATGCAGTGGAAGAATACCAACCAAATATTTTTAGCGTAAGTGTTCTCAAAATAGCTTCTGGAAATCAATACTTTATTACATCTTTTAATCATCCATAATTAAATAGGAATTTAGCATAATACGCATTACCTTACTAAGAATTTTTAATTTTTAAGTATTTAAAGACATTATTTGCCTTTTTAAAAAATAAGTATTTTAATTTTGTTTTAAACTTTAAGTGGAAGAAATTTCTGGAACTTGGGAAAAGTATTTCGGATGGAGAGTTGGACGAAATTATTGAGTCTCAGAATGCCAACCAATGTTGCACACTAATCTACACTTCTGGAACAACAGGAGTCCCTAAAGCAGTGATGCTTAGCCATGATAATGTAAGTTTTGGTTAGTCTTATTTTGAATTTGATAATTACTGAGACCGAAACAGAAATTGCTGGAAAAGCTCAGCAGGTCTGGCAGCATCTGTGGTGAGAAATCAGCGTGAACATTTCGGGTCAAGTAACCCTTCCTCAGAATTGAACTTTCTTAAGTCTGAGGAAGGGACACTGGACCCAAAACATTAACTCTGATTTCTCTTCACAGATACTGCCAGATCTGTTGAACTTTACCGACAATTTCTGTTTTTGTTTCTGACTTACAGTATCTGCAGTTCTTTTGGTTTTTAATTACTGAGACAATTTTTATTAAGATTCATCAATATCTTATTGTTAGAAAGTTATTGACTTTGGAATATGAAAGACACTTGATTATAACTCCTTTAGAATATGACATTTTCCACTTTGCCAGTTGAGTTTTGTTTGTTTTGACATCCTTCTTGATAAAAATCTAAAGATACTATTTTTAATATTTTGCTTTGTCAGACATTATGCTCATATGAAATAAGTTCATATGTTTGGTTCAAGTGGGTTTTTGAGATTGAAGGCCAGAATCTATTGTTCATTTATTTGACATGCAGGTGTAGCAGTCCTTCATAGCGAGAGGATTTGAGTTTGGAGTAATAATGTTTTGCTGTGGTTATACAGGGCCTCGGAGAGGTTTCATCTTGAGTATTGTGTGCAGTTTTGGTCTGCCAGTCTGAGGAAGGACATTCTTGCTATCGACTGATTCCCGGATGACAGGACTGACATATGTAGAAAGACTAGATTGACCGGCCTGGTACTCATTGGAATTTAGAAGAATGAGGGGGGAATCTCATAGAAATATATAAAATCCTGATGGGACTAAACAGACTAAATGCAGGATGAATGTTCCCGATGTTGGGGAAGTCCACAACTCAGGGTCATAGACTAAGAATACGGGCCATGATGTGGAAGTGCCAGTGTTGGACTGGGGTGGGCAAAGCTAAAAATCACACAACACCAGGCTATGGTCCAACAGATTTATTTGGACGTACTAGCTTTCGATGCACTGCTCCTGCTTTAGCTGTTTGTGAAGCAGGACCAAAAGACACAGAATTTAGAGCAAAAGATTACAGTGTCATGCAATTGAAACGATATATTGAACAAACCTAGATTGCTGTTAATTCTTTCATCTTTTAGAATGTGTTGCAGGTTTTGGTTTATTAATATGTAAATCCCAGAACTTCTTTTAAGTTACATTCGAAAGATAACTTAAGGTTTTATAAAAAAAAAAGTGACATCTCAGCTCAGAGAATGCATTAGAGGTGTGATGTTAGACTGTGTCTGTATCCCAATCTTGAGTGAGACTGGTTCAATTTCCAAAGTAGGAATTTATAAAATGTTACATGGATTGACTGCAGGTTGTGTGCTTTTTGAGCAAAATAGAATGTATCTGGAAATACAATTCTGGTCAACGCAAATTCACCCCATAGACTTATATGTATTGTGCATGAAAGAGTGAGTGTGTGTGTATGTGAGTGTGTGTGTGTGTGTGTATGTGAGTGTGTGTGTGTGGTCACCTGTAGTGTGACATGAACCCAAGGTCCCAGTTGAGGCTATCCTCATAGGTACCGCGCTTGGCTATCAGCCTCTGCTCAGCCACTTTGCATTGTTTCCTGTCCCGGAGTCTGCCTTGGAGGATGGTCAACCAAAGATCTAGGCCAAATGTCACTGACCACTGATGTGTTCCCTGACTGGGAGGGAACAACCCTGGCTGGCAATTGTTGCGTGGTGTCCATTCATCCATTCTCTAGCATCATCTTGGTCTCGCCAATGTACCATGTCGCTGGGCATCCTTGCTTGCAGCATATAAGACAGACAACATTGGCTGAGTCACAAGAGAACCTGCCACATACATGGTGGCTGGTGTCTGGTACTATCTATGTTGACACTGAAATGTCTTGCACAAGTAGCCATTACAGGGTTGTACGGTGTTGTGGTTGATATTGTCCTGAAGGCTGGGCAGTTTGCTGCGAAGAATGGTCTGTTTAAGGTTTGGCGGTTGTTTAAAGATGAGAAGTGGAGGTGTGGGGAAGGTCTTGGCGAGATGCTAATCCTCATCGATAATGCATTGCAGGCTGTGAAGAACATGGCGTAGTTTCTCTACTCCTGGGAAATACTGGACAATGAATGGTACTCTATCAGTTGCATCTCTTGTCCCTCTCCTGAGGGGGTCATTACAGTTTCTTGCTGTAGCACTTTGGAACTGTCAATCGATGAGTTGAGCATTGTATCCTGTTCTTATGAGGGCATCCTTGAGCACTTTCAAGTGTCTGGTGCATTCCTCCGCATCTGAACAGATCCTGTGTGTGCGTGGGGCTTGTCCATAGGCTGTTTTAATATGTTTAGGGTGGAAACCTGTGGCTATACATTGGTTGGGAATTGAATCTGGGCTTCTGGGCATGTCTGTAGGGGATTGCTGTTTTATTGGTGGTTCATTGGTGGTTCAGTGGTAGAATTCTTATCTGCCATGTGTTGGTTCGGTTACTGGCCAGTGTATAGTCGCAAGCTTCCACGCTAAACATGTTAAACAAACCTACAAACAAGCCCTACGCATATACAGGATCTGTTCAAATGAAGAGGAACACAACAGGTGCTTGAAAGTGCTGAAGAATGCCCACATAAGAACAGGGTATGATGCTCAACTCATCGATCGCCAGTTCCTCACAACCTGCAACACATTACCTCTAAAAACCTTCCCCACGCCTCTAATTCTTGCCTTTAAACAGACCATTCTGCCCAGCAAACTGCCCAGCCTCAGGGCAACATCGACCACAACACCGTACAACCCTGTAATGGCTACCGCTGCAAGATGTGTCAAAGTGTTGAGATGGATGCTACCATTGCACGTGGGGATACCACCCACCATGTACAAGGCAGGCACTTATGTGACTCGGCCAACAATGTCTATCTCATACATTGTAGGCCAGGATGCCCCGAGGCATGGTACATTGGCGAGACCAAGCAAACGCTACGACAATGGATGAATGGACACCATGCAACAATTACCAGACAGTAGAGTTCCCTCTCAGTCGGGGAGCACTTCAGTGGTCAAGGATATTCGACTTCGGATCTTCGGGTGACCATCCTCCAAGGCAGATGTCGGGATACATAACAATACAGAGTGGTAGAGCAGAGGCTGATAGCCATATTCGGTATCCATGAGGATGGCCTCATCCAGGATATTGGGTTCATGTCACATTACAGGTGACCCCAATGATTCTCTCTCTCTTTCTTTTCTCTGTTTTCTCTCTCTCTCCAATCTCTTCTCTCTCTCTTTTCTCTCCCTCCTCTCTCCTCTCTGTCTTTTCTGTCTTCTCTCTCTTCTCTCCCCCTTCTCTCTCTTTTTTCTGCCTCCTCTCTTATCTCTCTCTCTCCCCTCTTT
>NC_057710.1:56895750-56908723 GCF_004010195.1 Chiloscyllium plagiosum | reverse complement strand
TCTCCTTTCTCTCTTCTCTGTCTTTCTCCCTCTTCTCTCTCTCTCCCGTCACTCTTCTCTCTCTGTTCTCTATCTGTTCTCTCTCTCCTCTCTTTCTTTTCTCTCTCTGTTCTCTCTCTCCTCCCTCTCTTTCTCTGTTCTCACTCTCACTCTCTTTCATTCAGGCACAAACACATAAATCTATGGGGTGAATTTGAATTTACAGAATTATATTTGCAGATTCATTCTATTTTGCTCAAAAAGCACACAATCTGCAGGCAGTCAATCCATGTAACATTTTATAACTCCTACTTTGGAAATAGAACCAGTCTCACTCAGTTTGGGTTACAGAGAGACTCTAACCTCACACCTTTAATGCATTGTCTGAACTAAGATGTCACTTTTTTTTAATAAAACCTTAAGTTACCTGTAGAATAGAACTTAAAAGAAGTTCTGGGATTTACATATTAATGAATCGAAACCTACAATCCATTCTAAAAGATGAAAGATTTAACAGCAATCTAGGTTTGTTCATTATATTGTTTCAGTTGAGATTATCAGATTAGTCATGAACTCATTGGTGCAGCAAATGTGATGGGCTGAATCGCCTACATCTGCTTCTATTCTGGTCTTATGAATCCCTGCCTTAAACATATTCATAGTCTGAGCTTCCATAGCCCCAAGTAATGGCAGAAAAAGATATTCTGCTCACCTTGGACCATGAGTCATTCCCGTCATATTAATTTGCAAAATTTTAAGTAACAAAAAATAACTGCTTGAGAAAAAGCTTCCTCATGCAGTGAGTGGTTAGGTCTGGGGTGCTCTGCCTGCCAGTACAGTTTGACAGAAATATTTAAAGATGAGTTAAATTGTTATTTGAAAAACAACAATGCACAGCAAAGCACAGCAGAATCAGATAAGTGAAATGCTCTGTTGGGGGGCTGGTCTGAACTCAATGGGCTGAATGGCCTCCTTTTACACTATAGTAATTCTGTGAATTGTGTAATTGAGTTATTTGCCTAGAATTCCCAGTTTTCGATCTTATCTTTTGCTCATAATATTTATGTTGCTACTTCAGTTTGATTTCTGGTCAATGGTAACTTCCAAAATTTTGATAATGGGTACAGTTATTGATGAACATCTCAGTCAATGTCCAAGGACAATTCTTTTCACTTCTTGGATTTTTTCATTGCCTGTGTTCCTGCTTTCCAGTTTATACACTGAATGAGGTTAAAAACAGTCTTTTCAAGATAAATGCCACAGCAGACTATTTCTGTTACATTGACTTGTCATGAAGCCTATTGAAATTCTTATTTCAATCTCAATCACAAAAGGGAGACATAAAGAATGCATATAATTTGGAGCAACGTCATGGGTCCTTCAAACGTCCTTGCTGATGTCAAAGTGGGAACTTTCAAGTTAATAACTAAAGCTGTTCACCCCTGCTAAAAGACAGTGGATGAGTGGACTAATCATGCCTCCCAGTTTAAAAGATAGTTCATCAATCTGGAACAGAAACTCATTTGGATCGGTGTGATACTAACAGTAGTCATTTTGACGTAACTCAAAGAAAAGGTCTTGAGAACTACCTTCAGAAAGGAGCTGACCAAGAGAGGAGAACAGGAAAAAGGCACAGCAAAATTGAACACTGTTCTGTTGATGGAAAATCAGGTAGAAAGAATTAAACCATGAATCAGAGAAGAACAAAAAAAAAATTCTCTCTTCTAAAATCTACTTTTCTGAGGAACACTCAGTAGTCATGACACTTGGCACTTGCATGGCAAAAATGCTCATCATTACTTGTCAGTCCAAATGTGCTGCTTTTGGACACAGACTGCTTCAGTATCTGAGGAGTCATGAATAGACCTGAACATTGTGTAGTTATCAGCTAACATGCCACATCTGACCTTCAATGGAGGGAAAGTCATTGATGAAGCAGCTGATAATGGTTGGATTTCTCCAAGGGCGAGGGCTATTGTTATGCAGTGTTAGTGTCTCTATCTCTGGACAAAAAGGTCTGAGTGCAAGACGGTGTTCTCTGCTCCAGAGGTGTGTTATAACATCTGTGAAAGTTGGTTAATAATATCTACCCTGAGGAACTCCTGCAGCGGTATCCTGACTTACGGGCAACAACCATAAGCATCTTCCTTTATGTTAGATATGAATCTCACCCTTCTCCTGATTTCTGTTGACTCCAGTTTTACTAGGGTTCCTTTATATCACACTGTGTCAAAAGCTGCTTTAATTTAAAGGGTGGTCATTTTCACTTCATCTCTTTTGTGCATGTTTGAGGCAAATTTCCAATGTAGTCAGAAACAGTGAAGCCTTGACAGACAAAATGGTCAGTGAGCAAGATGTTGCTGTGAAAGTGCTGCTTGATATCCCTGACAATATTTTCCATTCGATTCAAAGGTGTTTCAATTGGCTTCATTAATTTTCAAAAAGGTATACATGGAATAAAGGGCTGGGTGGAGAAGGGGGGAAGAGCAGGACAGTCGAGAGTGTGGTGCTGGGAAAGCAAAGCAGGTCCGGCAGCATACGAGGAAGAGGAGAATCAACTTTTTGGGCACAAGCCCTTCCTCAGGAATAGCTTGTGCCTGAAACGCGACTTTCCTGCTCCTCGGATGTTCCCCGACTGGTTGTGCTTTTCCAGCACCACTCTCTTGACTCTGATCTCCAGCATCTGCAGTCCTCACTTTCTCCCAGAAAGAGCAGAAGAGTCCTGCACAGGAAGGTAGCAAGAAAAAGAAGCTTCCATAACTTGCTGCTGATGGGGAGGAGATTGATGCAGTAATTGACTAGACTGGTTATGGCATTGTTGGGTGAATGCTGGTGTAGATGTACCAGAGCAGTGTGAACAGGGGTGCAGCTTCTTTCTGAAGCACAACCTTCACAAGTTAAGGGCCCCTGGATGATGAGGCTGATCTCTTTTTTGATTTATTCATTATGTGAAATGTTCTAACGTGATTTTCTGGGTCTTTAGATAATACTATAGTTTAACAGACTGTGACTTACATTGAACCTGAAACTACAAAGTCGCCATTTATGAAAACGGTAAATGGATGTGGACAGAAGCAATGACAAAGATTAGAATTATAGTAGATGCAAAACTTCCTTTTTCCTCATTTATGTCTTTCTCTCTTTATGGGGTAAAAACAATGACTGCAGATGCTAGAAACCAGATTCTGGACTAGGGTGGTGCTGGAAAAGCACAGCAGTTCAGGCAGCATCCAAGGAGCTGGAAAATTGACGTTTCGGGCAAAAGCCCTTCATCGGTATCCCAGGAATGTTTTTCTAAATGTCTGGATTTTCAACAGGTGTGAGTTATGGTGACCTTTCCTTAGGCAGGAAACTAACTCCAGGCTTCACTAGGAAGGTTGTAGGCAAATGCCCATGGAGGGAAGTGGTGCTCACTGAGCAATTTGTAAATCTCAATATTTTGAAGTAAACATTTTGTACTGCTTTCTCAATATTCCAGCTTACATTAACTAAGTAACAATCTGGTTTCTGGCATGGTCCTGTTGCACCGAACAATGTTGTTTGTACAATTCTCTATGTTTCTAGATGACATGGACAGCTAAGACAGCAGGGCAGATGGTGGGTCTTCAACATGCCAGAAAAGTACAAGAAAGAGTTGTCAGTTTTCTTCCAGTGAGTCATATTGCAGCACAGATGATGGATCTCTGGATTCCAATGAAGTTTGGAGCTGCAACTTACTTTGCACAGCCGGATGCACTCAAGGTGGGTAATTTATGTGGTTTAAGAATTGAGGAGTTATTTTAGTTCCCAGATAAATCTGAATAATTAATATAAATATATTAATTAGGGGCAAGAACAGACTACTTGGCCCCTCTAACCTCCTCCATGATTCATTTCGATCATAGCTGATCTGATTATTCCACAGTCCCACCTACTCTGATAAAAGCTATCTATCTCTGCCTTAAAGGTTCTGCCTCTCCTGCTTGTTGAGGAAGAGAATTCCAAAGACTTAGGACAATGAGCAAACCAAATTCTCATGCTATGTGTTAAAAATGCAGTCCCTTACTTTTGGGTCAATGGACTCAACATTAACTCTGCTTTCCCTCCACAGATGTTGCCAGACCTGCTGAGTTTCTCTAGCAATTTCTGTTTTTGTTTCAGATTTCCAGCATCTGCAGTTCTTTAGTTTTAATATCATCCTATTAGTAGATTCTCACATAAGAGGATTTTCCAAGGATTTGCCCATGCACTTTAACCGACCTATATCCCTTTGTACACCATTTGTCCCCTCTAAAAGTGATTTTTCCTATCTATCTCTGTGCCATTTGCAAATTTAGCAGCCATACCTTTGGTTCTTTCACCCAGTTCGTTTGTGAAATGATATAAAGCTGGGTTGTTAGCTCTGATTCCTGTGGTAGGCCGCTTGTTGCCTTATGTCAACCAGAATATTACTCATTTATGCCTATACTTTGTTTCCATTAACTAGCTAATCTTCTATTAATGCCAAGGTGTTATCTTGTACACCACGGAGCTTTCATTTCCTACATTAACCTGTTGATATGAGACTTATCAATGTCTTGTGGAGATCCAAGTGCTTTACAACCATGGTAGAGTCATACAGTACAGAAATAAACCCTTCGTTTCAACTCGTCCATGCTGATCAGGTTTCCCAAATTAAACTAGTCCCATTTGCCTGCATTTAATCTATATCCTTCTAAATCTTGCCTATTCAGTTGCCTGTCTAAATGTCTTTTAAATATTGTAACTGTACTTGCATCCACTACTTCCTCTGGCAGTTCATTCCATATGCACATCGCCCTCTGTGTAAAAACATTGCCACAAGGGTCCTTTTGAAATCTTTCCCTTCTCGCGTTAAAACAATGCATTCAAGTTTTGAACTCCCCTACTCTAGGGAAAAGACCTTGGCTTTTCTCTTTACTCACATGTTAGTTCAAAGAACTGCAAAACAAAAAATTGTTAAACATGATTTCCTGTTCACAAAACTATGTTGATTTGTGTGATTATCTTGAATATTTCTAAGTGCCCTGTCTTTAATAATAGCTTCTAACATTAGCTTTCTGTCTGTCTGTCTCTCTCTCTCTCTTCCCTTTTTGAATAAAAGAGTCATATTTGCTATTTTCCAATCTAATGGAACCTTTGTTGAATCTAGCAAATTTGAAAAATTTAAAACTAATACAATGAAGGAGATTCATAATGGCGGTGATCTAACAGATCTGCCTTGCTGAGCTCTGCACAATAATTCCAGGCGAAGTGGTGCTTTTATTCTCCCTATCTCTGCTGTTTTGGAAAAATCAGTAGTTTTAAGCTATTAGAATTGTTACATATCCATTCTAGCAATTAAGGAAGATGACTAATGGCAAAGGGCCATGTGGATCACATAAAGCAGGGCATTCCCCTACAGCAATGGAAACACCCACGGCTGCAGCGTCGACCTCCGTGGAAACCCAGCTGGACTTACCTGCTCAGCAGGCCTTGGCTTTGGAGTTCATGAAACTTCGGGAAAAGATTGAGGCAGCGATGGAAGAGACACATGCCAGGCTGGAACTTATCTTGACCATGCTACAGAAGCATAAGCAGGAGATGCGGAGTCTCTGGCAGCGTGTGGAAGAGGTGGAGCGGCGGACTGCGGCAACAGAAACCGCGGCTGAATCTTCGGCGGGACAGATCTAGGCTCTGGAGAAGCAGGTACAGGCCTTAATGGAGCAGGTTGATAACCTTGAAAATCAAGGTTAAAGAAGGAACATCCGTATTATTGGGGCTGCTGGAGCGAGAAGGTGATGAGCCAGTCAGTTTTTTTGAATATTGGCAGATGCACTTTCTGGGTTGGGAGGCCAAGGGAGGCTGGGTGCAGATCGATAGAGTCCACTGGGTCGCGGTGCACAGGCCTGGGTCAGACCAGTGCCCCCGCCCGGTCCTTGTGCGATTCCAGTCCTACAGGCACAAACAAAAGGTGATAGAAGCTTCCAGATCGTTGGGGAAGGATCTACAAGCCCTGGTTTACAAGGGATTCAAGATGATGTTTTTCAAGACTTTTCTGCAGCTGTGATCTTTAAGAAGAAGGCCTTCGACAAAGTAAAGAAGAGACTAAGGAATCTGGATATCCAATGCTCCATAAGGTACCTGGTAATGCTCCATTTTAGCCACAGAGGCTCCGTACACGTCTTTGACTCATCAGACAAAGCATGGAATTTTTTAGACACTTTAAAATAGACTGGTTCAAGTAACATGGACAATAATGTTTTTTTTTTCTTTCCTTTTATTTTGTCCCTTTACTATTTTGTTTTCCCTTGTTGTTATCCTAATTTCTTTCTCTTTATAATTACTGGAATCCTTGCTTCATTCTTGTGTGGATTAGAGAGAAAGGTGAAGTCCCTACCTGCCTGATGAAGACATTTCCAAATGTCCACCAATCCCAACTCTACACATAACTCCACCAATTATTAAATTGTGGAGAGATCTGGAGGATCCTTGTGCATCCTATCCACTCTGGGATCCACAGGGAGGCTGGGTGCAGAAGGGAGTTCATAAGAGGGACCAGGCAAACAGTGCATCACCTTCAGACTCCTCTCCAAGCTCACACCAGATGAATGGGCACTGAAATCGGCAGCCTGACCACTATGTGTAAATAAACAAATGACCACCATATTGCACCATAGTACAGTTGGAGTAGGCAGCCTGTTTCTTAAAGCAATTATTTTTAAAGGACATGAAGGAGGGGTATGCAATCTGTGAGTGGAGTGGAGGTAGGGGCTGTTGAGGGTAGTGTCCCCTTGTGCCTAAGGTACTCCTCTGCACCCCTCCCCCACACGCACCCCCTTCTCCTGCCCCACCTCCACAGAAGATAATACCCTCCCTGCCTTCTTTTCTTCCCATCTGGACTTTAAAAACCACCCATCACCCCACCTTTCTAAGGCACCCAAACACTCCCCACCCAAAACCTGTATCTTTGATCGATTAACCACTTTCATCCTGGGACTGTTTGTCGCAGGTTTCTGTTAGCATCCACTACAGACCACTGGATGGTTGGACCAGCAACTCCAAAAAGTGTTATGTTCTCTCCACTATGTGGTGGACATCCCATTCTGCACCACCTGGGCAGGCTTCTAAATTATCTGTTGCCTCTCTGACTGTCATCTTTTCTTCAAGAGTGTGGGGATCAATCTGGGTCTTGGGGAACTATAGCACGAGCATGAAGCCTGCACCTATCTTGTGTAGGAGGAAGTGCACTGCTTGTGGACAGGGAGGAGCGGCAGTGTATTTCCCATGTGCTGGTCACCCCTCCACACATGATGTGGAGGTGATTTTCTGCCCTTTAATTATTTCCACGCTTGAGATAAGATGACCAGCACAGACTCTGATTTGAACTTGCCACCTTCTGGTTCTTGGTGGCGTGCCAAGCAGGATCTTCTTCCCTACGTTATCGGGTGAGCTGCATCTGATTTTGTATGGCTTCTGTGTAAGCCTTGATATTGAAAATTACATTGCTATCAGTTTTACAGTATGGAATGTCAGCTTACCTAATGTAAGTTTGCCAATCTGTTTCTTCTTAGGGTACGTTATTGAACACTTTAAGAGAAGTACGTCCCACAGCCTTTTTAGCTGTACCTCGTGTTTGGGAGAAAATACAGGAAAAGATGAAAGAAACTGGTGCTGAATCATCTGCTTTGAAAAGGAATATAGTTAAGTGGGCGAAGGGTCTTGGCCTGCAAACAAGTTATAATATGATGCAGGGGTATGTCAAAGGTTGAGTTTTTTAATGAAGTTCTTATAATAGTAACACTTGCTATTTATTCCTAACACCATGAAGATGTATGGAACTTGTTGCATTCCATCTGGTTGGTGCTAAAAGTTAATGTAAAATAACATGGGAGTAGTATAAATATCCCTCAAATCCATTCTCCACCCAAGTATTTGTCCAGTTTCCTCCTGATTCTGTCAATATTGTCTACTTCTGCGGATAGTTAAATTTGCATATTTATCACAATGTTTGAAGAAACACAATTTAAACATTTCAAAGAACAAAGATCACTGAAGGTGTATGCCCTGAAACGTGTGGATTGACTATGTGTCTGTGATTTAATAATTGTGAAGTTAAGTTGGATGAATAAGTTTTTATAAAATTTTAGTATAGCTCAGTGCACATATATCTATTGAAAGGATGCTTTAATGTTATAGTCAAATGCAAGGGGCAATTTTAAATGTTTAAATGACATGAATCCATTTCTTTAAGGTAATGACTTTGACTTTAATGTATAACAATGTCAGTGTCACAATATTATGTCGAGAGAACTGGGAAGGAGAAGAAGCTGTACCAGAACCTTGAAAGAATGTGTGTGTAGATTAAATTGTTAATGAATAGTTTTTGCAGAATATCTATGAACTTGAGCAATGCTACTTTGGGGCACTGAATAGTGGTAGAACCCATGCACACAACATGGTGGCAGTATAAAAGGCAAAAAGATGTGTTAATTTTTTTATTGTTGTTTTAAGTGATGTGGATATTGCTGGTTGGACAAGCTTTATTATCCATTCCCAATTGTCCAGAGTTCAGTTCAAAGTGGGTCTGAAATCACTTGTTGTCTAGACCAGGTAAGGATGGTAGATTTTCTTCCCTAAAGAACCACATGGGTTTTACACACATTGACAATGGTTACATGGTCAGCATCAGACTAGCTTTTTATTCCAGATTTGTAGGAATAAAATGGTGGAAAACAAATCCATGTCCCCAGAATGTTAGCCTAAAGCTCTAGGTTAAGGAGTTAATATGGAAAATGATAAACAGATCATGATGGTAAGGGATAGTGTGTACAAACTAAACTGAATTGTTAAATAATGCTAAAGTTTGTAAAAATACTAAAACATGAAAACTAAAGGCTCTGTATTTGAATGCACGACCAACTCAAAATGCAACTGAACTGATGGTGCAAAGACAATGTAACATCTATTACAGAGCACTGCAAGATGACTTAGATTGACACCTGAATGTTGAAGGCTACATCACATTTAAGAATCTAGAGAATTGGTGGAAGGATAATTCTGTTAATTAATCAATATAATAGTAGATTAGACATGCACTTTTCAGATGCTGAAGCAGTTCATGTCCAAATGCAGCACAATCTGGACAAGAAAGCAGAGTTTATGTTTCGAATCTGATGACACTTCGTTGGAACTGATAGCGGCTAGGACACACAGATATTTATGCTGAAGATGGTTATTTGTGGGCGGGGGGAAGTGGGTGGGGTTGGGGGAAGAAGGAGGTGGTTGGATAGGCGAAGATGGGCCAGACAGAAAGAGAGAGAGAGAGAGAGAGCGAGAGAGAGCCATATGAAAGTGGTAAATAAATGAGGAGATTATGGATGGCCAGGTCAGAAAGGAAGCTTAATAAGTAATAATGATAGCTATCAACATCCTATCAATGGCTATACTATCACCATCCCATGGGTTACCATTGACTAGAAACTGAACTGAATGAACCAAAAAGTACTATAGCTACAGGAGCAGGTCTGAAACTAAGAATTCTGGGAGAAGGAATTCGCCTTCTGTCTCCCCATTATTTTATCTACATGGCAAAAGTTAAAAATCACATAACATCAGTTTATAGTCCAAAGGTTTATTTGGAAGCACTAGCTTTTGGAGCGCCACTTATTCATCAGGTGGTTGTGGAGGTTAAGATCATGCTCACAGAATTTATAGCCAAAGGAGTCCAGTGTCATGGAGATGTGATAAAGTAAGCAACCTTAGATTAAAACTTTCATCTTTTATAATGGAATATGCTGGTTTCAATTCTTTGATATGTCAACCCCATAATTTCTTTTATATTACATTCTCAAATTAGCTTTGCTTTTTAAACAATAGGTATGAAGTCTGTCTGTGTCCCAATGCTATGTCAGACTGACCAACCCTCTGTATAGTTTTACATGGATTCATGCAGTTCTTAAGCAAAATAAAATGTAATTCTACAAAAACAAATTCACCCCATAAGCTTATATGTGTGTACATGTGGGAGCGACAGATTGAATGTGCATGTGAGTGTGTGGGTGTGAGTGCACGTGAATTACATTTTATTTTGCTGCATGAATCCATGTAAAACTCTGTAAACTGTCGAGGGTTAGTCAGTCTGACATAATGTTGGGACACAGACAGACTGCACACCGATTATTTAAAAAGCTGAACTATCTTGAGAATGTAATTTAAAAGAAATTCTGGAATTGACAGATCAAAGAACAGAAACCAGCATATCCCATTCTAAAAGATGAACGTTTTAATCTAAGATTGTTTACTGTATCACATCTCCATGATACCGGACTCCTTTGGCTATAAATTCTGTTAGCATGATCTTAACCTCCACAACCACCTGGTGAAAGAGCGGTGCTCTGAAAGCTAGTGCTTCCAAATAACCCTGTTGGAGCATAACCTGATGTTGTGTGATTTTTGACTTTGTCCACCCAGTCCAACACTGGCACCTTCAAGTTGTGGTATAAGTTAGTAATCGCCACTTGCCTGGATGGGTGCAGGTATAACATTCAAACTTAACCAGGGCAAAGCAGCCTGCTTGATTGGTGTCCCATCCACCACATTAAACGTGCACCACTCCACCACCAGCATTTACAAAATATACTGCATCAACTCACCCAGGCTCCTCTGACAACATCTTTCAAGCCCATGATATCTACCACCTGGAAGAACAAGAAGAGCAAATGTGAGTTCTCTTTTGAAGCTACATACCATCCTGGATTGGAAATATTTCACTGCTCCTTTGATATCACTGAATCAAAAGGCCAGGAACGTTCTAAATTAATGGGGTTTTCCTAGATCCCAAGGACTGCAATGTTTCAAGAAGGCAGCTCACCACCACTTCCTTGGGGACAATTCAGGCTGAGCAATAAAAGTTGTTCTAACCAGCAATGCTCACATCTCATGAATTATTAAAAAATTCACAGGGTCTTAAAAGAAGTGGCTGCAGAGCTAATATTTGCCTTGGTTGTAATCATTCAGATCCCCCAGGCTCCACAAAATGTAACACCACTTTCAAGAAAGGAGGAAGCAGAAAGCTATAGGCCACCTTGCCTAACATCGGTTGTGCAAGAGTCCATCATTCCTGATGTAGTAGTAGTTCATTTAAACAATTATAATGCAGTTAGGTGGTTTATGAAAGTGAAGCAATGTTTAATGAACTTATTCACTGACTCAGGTTTGATTCCAGCCTTGGGTGAGGGTCTGTATGAAATTTTCACCTTCTCCCTGTGTCAATGAGGGTTTCTATTAGATGCTCTGGTTTCCTCCACAGTTCAGAGATGTGCAGGTTAAGTAGGTTACTTATGGTGAATGCAGAGTCATGGGGGTAGGGTGGGGGCCTGAATCTGGGTGGGATGCTCTTTGGAGAGTTGGTGCGGACTCAATGGGCTGAATGGCCTTTCTGCATTCCAGAGATTCTATGATTCACATTCTTTGAAGAAGTAACAGGCAAGGTTGTTATACATCGGTTGATGTGTATTTCTGTTTCGAAAAGGCATTCAATAAGTGCCAGAAAGAAGGTTCCAGTTAAAGTAAATGGTGTTGGAGGTAATATGGATAGAGGACTGGCTAAATGAGGGTTAGCAATAAGTTGCGATAAATAAGTCACTTTGAGATTGGCTCACAACAACCTGCAGCGTGCCAAGGCAATTGGTGCTGGGTGCTCAACTTCTTACAATTTATGTTAGTATCTTGGATGATGGAACTGAGTGTATTGTAGCCAAGTTTTCCTTTAATATAAGATAGACAGTAAAGCAAGTTGCAAGGAGGACATAAAGGCCTGGATGTTCACCTTCAATGAATAAATGGCCAATGCATGCCATTTACCCATCAGTACCTGCCCAAGATATTTTTTGTAGTAGAGATGGGCTGACATTCAGGCAACAATAGAGCAGGCAGATAATGACAAAGGCAAGTTCAAAAACTCACCTTAGTTTCCACTGGTCAGTAGCTGAACATGAGGCTCCCTAACACCTAATCCCTATGACCAGCATACCCAACACCTAACACCTAATCCCTATGACCAGCATACCCAACACCTAACACCTAATCCCTATGTCCAGCATATCTCTTCATAGCTCCTGTATATCCACATAGTTCTGAAGCCCATCCATCAGTCCACAATCTCACTACTCATGCTTGGTCCATATGATCCCATGAACCCTCCATGTCAATTTAACTGTTCTCAGTATCCCTCAAGCTCTATACCCCCACAAGTTTACTAATCACCTACTTCCCCACCCCTCCTACCCCCATCATGTCCACTGATTCAGTATCTACTATGTACTGAGTTATCGTATGAAAATGGGCATTCTTTGAGATGCTTCTAAAACAATCAAAATGAACAGCCATTCAGAAACCACATCAAAAGTCATCATTTTTTTCAGTTATCATAAATGGTCAAAATAAAGCTATTCAAAAATCTCTAAATTACATTACCTGTTGTAACAGTCATAAGACTATCAAGATAAACAATCATAAGTTACATAACAACTATGCCAACAATGCCTGCTGAGTGGGGTGCATTAGTTGGGACATCAACATAGCATTCATAGTCTTCCATTACAAATCTATATAAATATAAAACCTCCAGAAGTGGAATAGAACATAGAACATAGAAAAATACAGCGCAGTACAGGCCCTTTGGCCCTCGATGTTGCGCCGATCCAAGCCCACCTAACCTACACTAGCCCACTATCCTCCATATGCCTATCCAATGCCCGTTTAAATGCCCATAAAGAGGGAGAGTCCACGACTGCTACTGGCAGGGCATTCCATGAACTCACGACTCACTGAGTAAAGAATCTACCCCTAACATCTGTCCTATACCTACCACCCCTTAATTTAAAGCTATACCCCCTCGTAATAGCTGACTCCATACGTGGAAAAAAGTTCTCATGGTCAACCCTATCTAAACCCCTAATCATCTTGTACACCTCTATCAAGTCACCCCTAAAACTTCTTTTCTCCAATGAAAACA
>NC_057710.1:56785164-56892948 GCF_004010195.1 Chiloscyllium plagiosum | reverse complement strand
TAGCCACAACATCGAAGTCCCTGGTACCAACCCACGCTGCAAGTTCACCTCCCTTATTTCGTATACTTCTTGCATTGAAGTATACACACTTCAAGCCACTTTCGTGTTTACAGGCACCCTCCTTTGAAATTGATGCCATGTTCCTAACCTCCCGACACTCCAGGTTCTGCACCCTAAAGCTACAGTCTGGGTTCCCATGCCCCTGCAGAGTTAGTTTAAACCCCCCCCAAGAGCACTAGCAAACCTCCCACCAAGGATACTGGTGCCCCTCAGGTTCAAGTGTAGACCATCCTGTTTATAGAGGTCCCACCTTCCCCAGAAAGAACCCCAGTTATCCAGATACCGGAATCCCTCCCTCCTGCACCATCCCGGTAGCCCTGTAGCCCTGGAATGCATGAAACCCTCTGCAGTCTTTGAAAGAGCTCTGAAAGTTTAAAAAGCAGAACAAATGGCTGTGCAGAATTTCAATGACCTCCATCATCTGTTGAAGCTCAAAAGCAGGGTAACAGATGTTCGACCAGCATATTGATGAAATGACTAAAACAGTGGAAAGTGACATTGTTCAGTAAATAGAAATACTGTCCAATTCAAAAGGGCTCTAAGGCATTTCAGTGTGTATCAACTTACACAATTCTTGTTAATTTAATAATAATCATGTGCTAGTGAGAATAGTTAGGGCCAATGAATAAGTGACTGAGGAGATGGGGCAATGAGCAAGGATTTGGATTTCTGGATCACTGGAATCTTTTCTGGGACACAAAATACTTAGGGACCAATATCCTGGCAGGGAGATTTGCTGGCGCTACCCGAGACCTTTCAAACTAGTTGTTGGGGGGTGGCAGGGAGATGGTAGAGGGGTCCTAAGTGAGAATAGAAAAATAGATGAGGATGGTTCTGAATTTAAAAAGAGCAAATTAATTAGAAGAGACAGGCAAGAGCAAGCCAGAGAACAAGATAACTCTGAATTGAACTGCATTTATCTCTATGCAAGGTGTCTTGCAGGTAAGGCAGATGAACTCGGGCATGGATGGGAACATGGAGTTGACATATCATAGCTATTACAGAAACAGGACTGAGGGAGGGACAGGACTGACAATTCAATGTTCCAGGATTTAGATGTGATAGGTAGGACAGAAAGGGAGACAAGAGAGGAGGGGTGTAGTGTTTTTGACTAGGGAAAACATTACTGCTGCACTTAGGATATTTCTAAGTGAAGCTATATAGATGGAACTCTGAAATAAGAAAGTGATGATCAGCTTGATGGGATTGTACTAAAGGCTCCCCAGTAGTCAGAGGGAAATTGAGGAACAAATATGTAGAGAAAGCTTGGATATATCTAATAGTAGAGGATTTTAACTTTCCAAATATTTACTGGAACTGCCATGGTGTTAAAGGCTTGGATGGTGAGGAATTTGAGAGTCAGAATCAAACAGCATGGAAACAGAAACTTCAGTCCAGCTTGTCCGTGCCAACCAGACATCCCAATCTGTCCTAGTCCCATTTGCCAGCATTTTCCCCATGTCCCTCGAAATCTAAACCAATGCCTTCTTGTTTTGGACTCCCCACACTAGGAATTCACTAGTGGGTACTCACCCTATCCATGCCCCTCATGATTTTATAAACCTCTCGAAGATCACCTCTCAACCTACGATACTTTAGGGGAGAAAAGCTCCAGCCTGTTCAGCCTCTCCCAACAACTCAAACTCTCCAGTCCTGGCAATGTTCTTATAAATCTTCTGTTCAAACCTTTCAAGCTTACCAACATCCTTCCTACTAAGCATAAATGAGGATTGCAGATGCTGGAAATCAGAGTCAAGATTAGAGTAGTGCTTGAAAAGTACAGCAGGTCAGGCAGCATCCGAGGAGCAGGAAAATTGACATTTTGGGCAAAAGCCCTTCATCAGGAATGAATCACATCAATGTTCCTGCTTCAGCATTGGAGGGTGACTAATGTTGTGTGCTTATGTAAGAAAAGCTGTAAGGAGAAACCCGGAAACATGAGACCTGTGCATTAGACATCAGTGAATGATATGTTGTTGGAGGGGATACTGAGAGATAGGATTTACATGCATTTACAGAGTCAAGGACTGATCAGGGAAAGTCAGCATGGCTTTGTGCGTGGGAAATCCTCACAAACTTGATTGAGGTTTTTGAGAATGTAACCAAAAAGATTGAGACAGAGCAATAGTCTTTGTGTACATGGACCAGAGTAAAGCCTTTGGCAAGAATTCCACATGGTAGACTAATTCATAAAGTTAGATCATGTTGGATTCAGAGAGAGCTTGCCAGTTGGGTACAAAATTGGCTTGATGGTAGGAGACAGAGGATGATGGTCGACGGTTGATTTTTGGACTGGAAGCTTGTGATCAGTGGTGTTTCGCAGGGATTGGTGCTGGGTCTACATGGTTGTTTATCATTTATATGAATGATTTGGATGAGAATTTAGGAGGCATGGTCAGTAAGTTTGTGGAATACACCAAAATTGGTGGTATAGTTGACAATGAAGAAGGTTATCTATGATTACAAAGGAATTTTAGAGTCATAGATATGTACAACATGGAAACAGACCCTTTGGTCTAGCTCGTCCACACCGACCAGGTATCCTAGATTAATCTAGTCCCATTTGCCAGCACTTGGCCCAAATCCTCTAAACTCTTCCTATTCATATATCCTTCCAGATGCCTTTTAAATGTTGTAATAGTAACAGCCCCGACCACTTCTTCTGGCAGCTCATTCCGGACACCCACCACCATCTGTGTGAAAAGGTTACCCCTTAGGTCCCTTTTAAATCTTTCCCCTCTCACCCTAAACCTACGCCCTCTTATTCTGGACTCCCCTACCCCAGGGAAAAGACCTTACCTATTTACTCTATCCATGCCCCTCATGATTTTATAAACCTCTATAAGGTCACCCCTCAGCCTCTGGCACTCCCGGGAAAACAGCCCCCGCCTATTCAGTCTCTCCCATATAGTGTTTTTTAGAGCAGCAAAACTGTACCAATTTTTGGGTTTGTAGACTGTTAAGGTGCAAAGATGGTCTTTAGTGGAGTGATGTGTTCTTCCTGTCGGATGTGGGAGATTAGGAGAGTTTCCATGTTACTGATGATTATGTCTGAAGTACGTGTGTTAGGTTGCAAATCCTATCATATTGCATTGACCTTTTCGAATGGCAGTTAGAGGCAATGAGGAATTTGCAGGAGCTGGGGTGGGGGGAAATGTTATGGGTGGCTGAGGAATTTGCAGGAGCTGGGGTGGGGGGAAATGTTATGGGTGGCAGTTATAGGAAGGGAGCAAAACCACAGAACAGTCAGATAGATGGATTACCTCTGGGGGGGAGGGGGGGGGGGCGTAGGAGAGGGAATCAGGTAGAGCAGGAGTCTCCTGTGGCTATCCCTGTCTAAAACAAGTATGCTGTTTTGGAAAATGTAGGGGGCAATGGACTCTCAGGGGAATGTAGAACAACCACTTTTCTAGTATTGAGACTGGCTCTGATGTAATGAGAGGTCTGACAGATTCCAAGCAATTGATTATGATAGGGGACTGTCTAATCAGAAGCACAGACAAATGTTTCTGTGGCTGATTGTGAGAATCTTGTTCAATTGGGTTAATGGGCTGAAGACTGGCAGATGGAATTTAATCTGCATAAATACGAGGTATTGCACTTCGGTAAAACAAATATAGTCAGGGCTTATACAACCAATGGTGAGGTCCTGGGTAGTGTTGTCGAACAGAGAGACCTGGGGATTCAGGTGCACTGTTCTTTGAAAGTCGCATCACAGGTAGACAGGATGTTTAAAAAGGCGTTTAGCTCACTTGCCTCCATTGTTTAGATCATTGAGTATGGGGTTAGAATGTCATGTTGAGGTTATACAGGTTACTTTGGAGTACTGTGTACAGTTCTGGTTGCCCTGCTATAGGAAGGATATTATTAAATTGGAGAAGTTTCAGAAAAGATTTATCAGAATATTGTCAGGACTGGATGGTCGGAGTTATAAGGGCCGAGACTTTTTACACTAGAATGTAGGAGGTTGAGGGATGACCTTACAGAGGTTTATAAAATCATTCGGGGCTTGGATAAAATGAACAACAAAGGGTTTTTTTCCCCTAGGGTGGGGAAGTTCAACATTGGGGGCATAGTTTTAAGGTGAAAGGAGAAAGATTTAAAAGGGACCGGAGGGCGATATTTTCACACTGAGAGTGGTTAGTATCTGGAATGAACTGCCAGAGGAAGTGGTTGATAAATTTGAGACTTTTGGACAGGTACATGAATAGAAAGGTTAAGAGGGATAGAGGCCAAATACAGGCAAGTGGGACTAATTTTGTTAGTGAAACTTGGTTGACATGGACGATTGGACCAAAGCATTTGTTTCTATGAACTATGAGTCTATGATTCAATCATGATCTATTTGTCTTGCAGATAGGTACAGATACATTTTTGATTAGTAAGGGAGTCAAAGATTATGAGGAGAAGGCAGCAGAATGGGGTTGTGAAACTTATCAGCCATGATCAAATGGCTAAGCAGACTCAAGGGCTGAAAGACCTAATTCTGTTCCTATTTCTTATGCGTTATGGTTTTCCAAATATAATCCTATCATTAATCACTTCTAAAAACATATTTGACTTAACACACACTATTAAATTATGAAGCGAAGTTGACAACACTTTCTGAATTTTCTTGCAAAACCTAGTTGGTCATGTCTTCTCTGCAATGGTGTGAACCACATTGTTACCTGCCAAAATTAACCTGACTCCATTGATTGTATGGGGGGGAAGATGTCGTGTTTAAAATATGTACCACCATAATGAAGTGGAGCTAGCAAGTTTGGGAGTACTGCTACGACACTCACTATGCACCCTTGTCCCTTGCTGTTAAAATGCCACACAACAAAAATGGTGCAGAAATCAAGGGATTAGGACCCAACTGCCATCTTTAATCCTCAGTGCCCTGATATGGACATGCATGAATGCATGAAAATCTTGCTCTGCTAGTCAGCCTGCTAAGATATTTAGGTAGGTTAAGTAGGTTAGGTAGGTTAAGTAAGCAGGTTAAAACAAAAAGGATGATGTAATATAACGTGGGTCACCCATTTTGACAAGGAGGATTTAAAACCAGAATATTATTGAATTAGAAAAGAGTACGCTGGTACAGAGGTTTGAGTACTCTTGGACATGAATTACAAAAAATGGTAGGATTCAAGTACAGGAAATGAAATGTTGATCTTCGTTGCAAGAGGTGTTGGACTGTAAAGTTAGGGAGGCCTTGCTGCAACTGTAATTGGGCATTGGTGAGGCCACAATTGGAATACTGCATACCATTTATAGTTTCATCTCCTTATTTTTTGATGGGGTTTGGGGAGGAGGAGGACAGTGAAGTTTACACTTCATTCAAAGATTCAATTGACTGGTTGCTGAGATGAGTTGGTTGTCTTAACATTAAATGTATGTCTATGTTGACCAGAATTGAGAAGAATAAAAGGTGATTCTATTGAAAAATATAAGGTTTTGAGGGATTTTTACAAGGAAGATGCAGAGAGTATCTGCACCTTTTTCTTGAAGAATCTAGAACAAGAGAGCACTGTTTAAAAATGAGGGATCTATTTTAAGATGGGGATATGGATCAAATTTCTTCTCAGAAGTAGTTAACCTGTGATATTATCTTTCCCAGAGAGGATTGGAAGTTAGGTCATTGTATAAATTCAAGGTTGAGTTATTTAGAAGTTTGATCAACAACAGATTTGTGGATGAGAGAGTACAGGCAAAAATATGACTTGATCGTACTGAATTGATTGGTTCGATGCCACAGCAGAGGGTATTTAAGAATCAATCAGATGACTTTGTGTCTGGGGTCATATATAGGCTCGATCAGGTGAGGATGACAGATTTCTTTCCCTAAAGTGAATTAGATAGCTTTTTGTAAAAAAGAACAATTGACATTAGATCAGCTTTTAATTCCAGATTTTTATTGAATTCAAATTTCATGACTCATGGCCCCACTACATAAACTTTGGTGGGTGGTGACTGTCCCGGTGTTCCTCCTACACCTGATTGGACCTTGTTCCCAATTTTACATTTAATCTGTGTCCCATTCCCCTGCCAAATTAGTTTAAAACTTCTCCAGTAGCACAAGCACACATTTTTGCAAAAGTTTGCTTTCCCAAAATGTAACACCTTGCATTTATCTAAATAAAACTCCATCTGCAACTCCTCAGCCCATTGGCCCATCCGATCTAGATCCCGTTGTAATCTGAGGTAACCTTCTTTGCTGTTCATTACACCTCCAGTTTTGGTGACATCTGCAAACTTACTAACTATACCTCCAATGTTCACATCCAAATCATTTAGATAAATGACAAAGAGTAGTGGGCCCAACACCGAACCTTGTGGCATACCATTGGTCACAGGCATCCAGTCTGATAAGCAACCCTCCACCAGCATTCTCTTTCTTCTACCTTCGAGCCATTTCTGTATCCAAATGGTTAGTTCTCCCTGTATTCCATGAGATCTAACCTTGCTAACCAATCTCCCGGCTTGCCACTCAGAATGAGACCCATTTATTCCCACTTTCTGTTCCTCCTGTGTGTCAACCATTTCTCAAACCATGCCAATATCTTACTTCCATCTCACGTGTTTTGATTTTCCCCACTAATCTCTAAAGAGAGACCGTTTCAGAAACCATCTGAAGATTCATCAATTAGTTCTCCCTTTTCTATTAGACTTGTTGCATCTTCACAGAACTCCATTTGATTTGTTTAGCATGATTCACCTTTCATAAACCCATGCTGACTCTTTCAAATCTTGTTGATGCTTTAAAACCCCACTACCTATGTTAGGCTATTGGTTTGTAATTTTTTTCTCTCTCCTCCCCACTGCCTTCACTACTCTGGGATGGAGATTATCAGGCTTTTTAACCTCATTAATTTCCCTCGCACCACTCTCTTACCAATACTAATCTTCTTCAGTTGTGTTCCCTCACTAGTCCTTTGGTCCCTGAACATTTCTGGAAGGTATTACTGCCCTATTTTGTGAAGATAGAGCCAAGGTATGTATTCATTTTTCTTAGTCTTTTATATGTCTTTCCTTTGTATTTAACACTATCCCTAATTTATTTTGTAAGCCATAGTTGAACCACATGCCTTTCTTTTATTTTTGTGCCAGAGAGGAATGAATAACTTATTGTAATTCATGCACATATTCCTTTGAATATCAGCTATTGACTATCCACCATTGACTTGCAAAAACTATAAAAAAATCTGCACAATCCAGGAAATCCTAAAAATATTGTGAGTTTAGTTTGTCCAATTTGTATATAAATTAAAGTCTCCCAATGATTACTGTTGTACCCTTACTACATGCCTCTCTGATCTCTTGTTTAATGCTTGCCCTTTCATCTCCACTACTGTTTGAAAACTGTAGACACTCTAACACCATTTTTAGACTTTTTGCGTTTGTTATTTCTACCCATACAAAATCCACATGATTTTCTAAGCTAATATCCTTCCTCACTATTGCCTTGTAAATTCTTCAGTAACAATGCTTCACCATCTCCTTTGGCTTTTTGTCTATCTATGCTAAATTCTGAATACCCAAGTGTTCAGTTCCCATCTTTGGGCACTTAGCAGCCATGTCTCTGTAATTGCCACTATATCATAAACATCTATATCAATTTGTGCAGCTAATTCATCTACCTTATTGTAAATGCTCCACGCATTAAGACATAAAGCCTTTAGACATGTCTTTTTGATTTGATCGAATGAGTGAATTTGTGATAAATTAAAAGATTAGAGAATGGCAATGGTAATCACATTATGATTGCAAAAATAATAAATAGACAATTAAAACCTATGTACATGATTTTACGTTCTATTCATAAGAAAACAGGTGAAAACAACTCAACTTCAATAAATGTGTATGAATTGATAACCATTACAGATACTGCTGCAAGATAACTAAGGTTTGGAACCTGAATGATCAAATGATACGTAACATTTCAGATGACCAGGTAGTGAAGAAAATAGAGCAGAGGGGAAGCTTTGTAAATTAATGATGGTATGAGTACAATAGAGAGCAATGACATAGTCTAGAGATCAAGATATAAAGTTAATTTGGGTATTAATACGAAATAGCACACTAAAGATTTGTCCCCATGTAGATATTCCTTTTGCCTTATGTCACATCTTGAACCATGATGTCACTTCAGGAACTCTCCCTCTGAATTTAGTGAAGATTCCACCATTTCTGATCCTGCCCCACTCTGACTGAGCTCAACCCACTCCTCTCCTCTCCTGCTCCAGTTGAGCTCAATTAGGGCTCTGTTTTTCAGGTTTTTAGCCAAAGCTCTGAGGTTAATAGTTTACTTAGTAGAATATGGCATTTAAAGGTGCGTTCACTAATCTTATGGCACTGCATCCAGTACCTTGAGGTTGCACATACCATTGGTGTGTGTGGCTGTTCCCACTGCCTTCTCACTGTGTGTTTGGCTTCCTGATTCCCTATGGAAATAGGATGTTCTCCTGCTTTCCATCTCCTCTACAGGGTGGATCTGCAGTACAGTTTTGCAAGGGGAAAATCGGGGGTTCACTTACTCCCATGTTCAGCTAATTTTCATACTTTCTCTGATCAAATTCACTCATCCACAATGCGTCTCCCCAAACTCAGTGCTAATAAGTAGCAATATTGAGTTCTCTGCTAATGCATGCAGCCAATCAACAGTGCTATTAATATGGCATACATGCAGAAATCATTTATGAACAGGTAATGTGGAGATACTTGTTGATCAGATTTCTCATTGACAACAATTCAGAAAAAAAGTTGCCTTCATCTTTTGTTCTTTCTGATTTTGAATTATCAAGTCTCTCCCAATGCCTTCAACTTAAAAAAAAACTTTTGTTAACAACAATGTCTTACTTCTCTTTCTTTTTGTTTTATGCTGTGTGATGAATTCAAAGAGATGATATAAATGCTTTATGTTACAGAGTTACAACACGGCCCTGTGGATACGCCTTGGCAAATGCTCTGGTATTTAAGAAAGTTCGTGTTTCATTAGGCCTGGACCAATGTACTAAGTGCTTTACAGGAGCAGCACCCATTACCAAAGAAACACTGGAGTTCTTCCTAAGTCTTCGCATCACAATTTTTGAGATTTATGGAATGAGCGAGAGTACTGGTCCACACACTGTCTCGCATCAAGACTTCTATCGAATTACAAGGTCTGTGTATATGTCAAAACTAGTGTAATTATAATTATTCACATCTAAATTCACATCTAAATTCATGCAGATAGAACAGTTGTTTGATTCATACAGGATTGTATACATTAAATAATTGTTCATCCTGTCAATGAGGAAACTTTAAAGATTTACACTATTTCTATCTTATCCATACAGTACATCTTTCCTGTATTTCTCTATGGCTTAACTCACAGCTTTTATGTTACGTTGCACTTAAGGGTCAACATCTACACTAGTTTGTAGTCTGCTCAGAATTAGGATCTGTCTTCTTAAAGTTGTTTATGCGAATGATAGGTCAAAAACTCCATTGATTATCGATATCTATTTCTGCTTATACTGAACATGACTTTTTCTGAGCTTTACAAAAAATTCCAAATGTGCAATTAATCTAGTAATCTGTTGCACTACACCAATTGAGATCAATGGTAGTTGTTTCATCTCCAAATCAGAAGATTGTGGTTTCAAGGACTACTCTCGGAAACATAATCCAAATTGCCATTTCAGTGATGCAGCATTAACTGCTATCTTTGGATGGACATAGAACATAGAATAGTACAGCACAGGAATGGGCCCTTCGGCCCATGATGTTATGCTGAATATGACGCCAAATTGAATTAATCCCTTCTGCCCTGCCATCCTTGGTCCATATCTTTGCATATTTATGAGCTTTTCTAAAAGCCCCTTAAATACCCCTATGCCATCTGCCTCCACCACCATCCCTTGCAGCGTGTTCCACATTCCTACCACTCTCTGTGTTTAAAAAAAAAAGCCCCTCACATCTGATTTGGATGTGAGCATAAGAGGTACAGTTAAAAAGTTTGCAGATGACACTAAAATTGGAGGTGCAGTGGACAGCGAAGAGAGTTACCTCAGATTACAACAGGAACTTGACCAGATTGGCCAATGGGCTGAGAAGTGGCAGATGGAGTTTAATTCAGATAAATGCCAAGTGCTGCATTTTAGGAAAGCAAATCTAAGCAGGACTTATACGCTTAATGGTAAGGTCCTAGGGAGTGTTGCTGAACAAAGAGACCTTGGAGTGCAGGTTCATGGTTCCTTGAAAGTGGAGTCACAGGTAGATAGGATAGTGAAGAAGGTGTTTGGTATGCTTTCTTTTATTGGTCAGAGTATTGAGTACAGGAGTTGGGAGGTCATGTTGCAGCTATACAGGACATTGGTTAGGCCACTGTTGGAATATTGCGTGCAATTCTGGTCTCCTTCCTATCGGAAAGATGTTATGAAACTTGAAAGGGTTCAGAAAAGATTTACAAGAATGTTGCCAGGGTTGGAGGATTTGAGCTATAGGGAGAGGCTGAACAGGTTGGGGACGTTTTCCCTGGAGCGTCGCAGGCTGGGGGGTGACCTTATAGAAGTTTACAAAATTATGAGGGGCATGGATAGGGTACATAGGCGAAGTCTTTTCCCTAGAGTCAGGGAGTCCAGAACTAGAGGGCATAGTTTTAGGGTGAGAGGGGAAAGATATAAAAGAGACCTAAGGGGCAACTTTTTCACACAGAGGGTGGTACAGGTAAGGAATGAGCTGCCAGTGGTGGAGGCTGGTACAATTGCAACATTTAAGAGGCATTTGGATGGGTATATGAATAGAAAGGGTTTGGAGGGATATGGGCCAGGTGCTGGCAGATGGGACTAGATTGGGTTGGGATATCTGGTCGGCGTGGATGGGTTGGATCGAAGGGTCTGTTTCCATGCTGTACATCTCTATGACTCTATGACTCCTTTGAACTTTCCCCCACTCAGCTTAAATGCATGCCCCCTAGTATTAGACATTTCAACTCTGGGGGAAAATGATTCCGACCATCAACCCACTTCATGCAATTCATAATTTTATAGAATTTAGCAGGTCTTCCCTCAGCCTCTGCCACTCCAGAGAAAACAACCCGAGTTTTTCTAGTCTCTCAATACAGCTCATAACTTCTTCTGTACCTTCTCCAAAGCTTCCACATCCTTCCTGAAATGTGGTGACCAGAATTAGTCAGAAATCCCATACAACAAAATAATTTGAATGCAGGACATTCTTAGCTAATCAGGCAGCATCTGTGTGGAGGTACAGAGTTAATATCATTAGAGTTGGTAAAGATGTCGAGGCTGTAACAGATTTTGAACAAGTACAGAGGCAACAAAAGAGGGGAGGCAAGAAAGAACAAAGAGAAATGCTCATTTATAAGACTGTAATTAATAGGAACAGGAGTAGACCATTTAGCTCCTTAAGTCTGCTCTGCCGTTCAACAGGATTATTGTTGATCTGACTTCCTTGCAGTTTCCCTGTAATTCTTGATTCCCCGACTGATCAAGAATCTATCTCAGCCTTAATAATACACAAGGACTCTGCCCTCCTAGATCTCTGTGAGAAGGAGCGCCAAAGACTTACAACCAATTGAGAAGAAATTCCTCCTTGAATCAGTCTTAAATTGGTGCCCACTTATTCTGAGATGATGCCCTCTGATCTGAGCCATTGTGTTATAGATATCTTTGCTAACTCACTCACCAGCTCGCTATATTTACTAGATATCGTGTTTTCATTTATCCATTCATTATACCTCTCTTACTAACACACTCACAAGCTCTCTATATTTATTAAGTATCACGTTCCTTTTCGTTCATTCATAACTGTGAGAAACGAAGCTCACTGTTCAATAATTTCAGTCCGAGTCAAATACCGAAGCAGTCTTTATTCATACGTTCTTGCAAGCCCGGGTGACCACAAAGTAGGCACACTTCTGAATAATTTTATTGCACATTTATACAGTTTTCTATGAGTCTCCCTGTACCTTCCCTTTTACCTCATATGTGACAGTTGTATTGCTCTGTGCATCTGCTAATCTAATCGGCTTACCACGTCTGTCTGTGGCCTGTTGTTAGTGTGCAACCCCCCCCACCTTGATAGCTGGGTCTTAATACTATTGCTGATGCAACACTGGGTCTTTTTTGGTTATCTTGTTCATACTAACTTCCTATGTGCATGACAATTGCAACTGTCATGTCAATAGATCTGTTTCTACCAGTCGACCACCTCCCTTTTCGGTTAGTTATTTCATGGTATACACCCTCATGATTCCGCCTTGCGATTTCTGCAGAAACAAGATGCAGCTATTTGTAGCTGTTTGTGCAAGTATATCTAGCTTAACTTACACCCCCTCATGATTCAGCCTTGTGATATTTGCAGAAACAACAACATTTGCAAGCGCCTCTCACAATAACTTTCCATTATAAAGCACGTTTCATTCATTCATTTATAAGACCACAGTTCTGTTGTACATTTTACTATTAAAAATTAAAACTTTCCTTCCAAATCTATTACTGCTACCTCACACCTTCAACCCTTCTCAGATCTATTTCTACATCAAAAGCTGCCTCTGAATAAGTGTCAACATAGTAACGTATTCAGAAGAATGACTCCCTGCTATTGGGTCTCCATGAGCCCTCACCAGCCATCTCTCAGGACGTGAATAGGTTACAGAACACCAAACAGTTCCCCAGTTAGTATATACTTGTTGAATATTTTTAACAGGGCCACTGTCCCCTTAAATGACAAAAAAGTGCTTCTGTGGAATTGCATGAATGAGTGAAACTCACTGGCAAATAGTAAACAAATCTCACGACCCAGCTGCAGTACTCTGTTTAATATCCTTTATTCTTTTATTAGGTAGATGTATAATTTCTAACTTATTTAGAGCATTTGGCATTGTACTTTTACTAGCATTTATTAGCTTAAAAGATAAAGGACTAAGACTTCTTGATTATGCAAGCAGACCGGACAGACGCTCTTAATCCTATCAATAATAGCAGCCAGCACTGAGCAAACCATTTGCTGTTTCCCCAGGACAGAAGTCACCTAAACTTTGTGTACAACAGATAAAACAGTGTAACATCAGAGTGATAGAATTTTACTACATGTAAGAACTTCGTATAAAGAGGCTATTCTAAGAACTGTACTTGGAGAATCTATTACAGCCTCGAACTTGTGCTACTGCAGTTGCTGAATAAAGAGGCTGGTCTTGCCTCTCACTGATTTTGGTCATTATTTGAACACAAACTCACTGATCCTAGACTCTCCCACAGGGGGAGACATCCTCTCCACATTTATCCTGTCAAGCCCCTTGAGCATTCTATATGTTTCAGTGAGCTCACACTTCATGCTTCTAAATGTCAGTGAGTAGAGTCCCAATCTGTTTATGCTCATGAAACAATCCCTCCATGCCAAGGATCATCCTAGAGAACCTTCACTGAACTACCTCCAATTAAATCAGATCTATCCTTAAATAAGGGGACCAAAACTGCTCTCAATACTCCCAGATATGATCTTATACTGTAAGACTTGCTGCTCTTATATTGCAATAATAATGAAAATGCTCCCTTATACTCAGGTTGAGGGCAGGAGAAGACAATTGGATGATCGGGCAGAAATATCGTTTAGGGGAAGAAATTCTGGGCTGGCCTACATGTAATTCCAGACTTACAGCAATGTGGTTGATTCTTCACTGCCCCTCAGAAATGGCTTAGCTAACTGCCTTGTTCAAGAGGAAGTAGGGATGGACAATAAATGCTGGTCATGTGACACCATGTCCTATAGAAGAATAAAGGAGAAAAACAGGGTAGTGAGTGAACAAGATTTTTAAAAAAATTAATAAGGAACAATTTAGAGGAGATGTAAATAGGATAATTATTACCAAAAGCTCAGTTGCTAAATAACCGCTGTCTGAAATTTTTGGATTCTGTCTTGTTTTATTTAGTTTGTTCATGGGATGTGGATTTTGCTGGCTGGGTCAACATTTATTTCTCACTCTTAATTTCTCAGAGGGCAGTGAAGTCCAGAAGGTTGTAAATGACTAATTGTGAAGTTGAGGGTTCATTGGAACAGGATGAGAGGCTGAAGAAAGAAATCAAAGTGGGAGTGGGCTGCGAAACTAAAATGACAGGTGATTGGAAACCTGTGGTTGCATGTGTGGACTGAATGGGAGGGCTTTGCAAATTGACCATCAAAACTGTATTCATTCTTCCCAATACAGATGTAACTGCACCAGGAGCAGTGAATATAGTGTATTTAATAAAAATAAGTTGAAATAGTGGATTTATCAAAACTCATAACATCTAAGAAGGCAGGTGGTGATGACCTTATGATGACCTCCTCTTCTGTGTCCTTTCTACCCATTGTCATTTGCCTTGCACCAACATCCTTTTTATCATTCTTCTGCTTTCTGCCTACTACAGGCCTTTTCCTTCCCCCTTTTTTTTCATTGGCTTTTTCATGATTCTTTCATGGAGTGTGAGCATCACTGGCAAGTGCAGCATTTGCTGCTTATTGCTTTAAACCGAGGAAAATAAAGAGTCAACTAGATTTCTGTGGAACTGCCATTATATGTAGGCCAGACCAGGTAAAGATGGTAGATTTTGTACCCTAAATGGAAATACTGAACAAGATGTGTTTTTATGACATACAATGATAGTTGGTGATCATTAACAAGGCTAGTATCTAATTCCAGATTTTGTTGATTGAGTTTGAATTCTATCATCTCCAATGATGAGATTTCAACCTGCACCTTCTGGATTACTAGGCTTGTAACGTTACTACTACACCACCATAAGTTTTAATATAATCATTTAAACTTCCATTCCACATTTTAGCCACTTCCCGGGTAAATACTTTCTCCAGAATTCCCCATTGATTATAAATGACTATCTTATAATTTATGGGCCCCAGATTTGAATTGTCTTCTAGTGAAAAAAGTTCTACATCTTTGTTAAACTCTATCATAATTTTAAATATCTCTACATTTGCTTTACGCTGAAGAAAAGAGCGCTTGCCTGTTCATTGCTGAATGCTACTCAGTTTTGGTATCATCTGTGCAAATCTTACCTTTATCTTCTCAGGATCTGTTATGTTTTTTTTTGTAATTTAGTGCACATTACTTTTAAATAAAATATTTATCACTCCTGGTTACTCCAGCAAAACAAGCTCTCTTTACCCTGACAATCAAACCTGTCCTGATTACTATTCTCATTTTCCAGTCCACTAGCGTTCCTTGCCCTGGATTGTCCCCTGGTGGATTATACTCCATTATTAATTTAGGGTGACCTTGTCTGAGTCACTGATTTTGAAATATGCATTTGTTTAAAGTCACCTTTGGACTCTGCCTTATGTAGGGGAAGCATGACTTATAACTATTGCTTTCAACACAAATACATTGGAGACAGTGCAGAAGTGATTTACGAGAATGGTGCCAGGTATGATAAACTTCAGCTATGAGGTCGGTTTGAAAACATTGGGACTGTTCTTCCTGGTGAAGATTTGGTTGAGGTTTTCAAAACCATCGCCAGGCTGGTTAGAGTAGATAGGGTGAAGCTGTTTCTATCTGTAAAAGAAACAAGAATGAGGGGGCACAAATCTAAAGTGATGTGCAAATGAATCAAGGTTGACGTAAAATAATTTTTTTCACAGTGAGTTATCAGGGTTCAGAATGTACTGCCTGGGAATATGATGGAGGTAGCTTCAGTTGAGACATTCAGGAGGGCTTGGATTTTTGTTTTGGGTAATAATGGCATGCAGGGATGTGGGCAAAAGACTGGAGATTAGCACTGGATAATAGAGTCGGACTAGGTAATAGAGCTGATGCAGGCAAGATGGGCCAAATGACCTCCTCCTGCACCATAATCATTCTGTGATTCTGTAATTTGGTGGCTTTTCCTTCCATAACTCCTTCCTTTGTGGCTTGCTGTAAACCCAACTGGTTATCTTGGTTAGAAGAAATGGTGCGAAGATTTTTTGTAAATCTTTATGTTGTTTACATATTGTCAGAAATATATTTCTTTTGGTTGGGAATAATCCTTCTAAAGTGCCCTGCTAATATGACTTTGTAACTCTGTTGGTGAGGTGAATGATCTTGCATTACAAACTTTCTTTCCTGGTGATCTTTGCCCATTCCCTATTGAAGGACTTCATTGAGATTTGATCCTGTTACTTGTAGTCTAACTGTGTGTTCAGTTTTTAACTGTTAGATTTTAAGTTTGATGAATGTCTTGAGTAATTTTGTTCTACAATCTCACCTCTCCAGCTGTGGAAAGGAGATGGAGGGATGCAAAACTAAACTTGACAAACTAAATGAAGAAGGGAGTGGAGAAATATGTTTTTGGGGAAGACATATCTTCATGGGATACCTGAATATGCCCGAACAGACTAAAGAAGCTTTAGATGAAGCGGGTTGGTTGCACTCAGGAGACTTGGGAAGACATGATGAAGATGGATTTCTTTATATCACTGGCAGAATAAAAGGTAAGAGGACTTACAGTGTGGAAACAGGCCCTTTGGCCCAACAAGTCCACACCGACCCTCCAAAGAGCAACCCACCCACACCCGTTCCCCTACATTTACCCAATATTACGGGCAATTTAGCATGGCCAATTCACCTGACCTGCACATTTTTGGACTGTGGGAGGAAACCAGAGCACCCGGAGGAAACCCACGCAGACACGGGGAGAATGTGCAAACTCCACACAGACAGTTGCCTGAGGCAGGAATTTAGGCAGTGTCTCTGGCACTGTGAAGCAGCAGTGCTAACCACTGTGCTGCCCGTAACTTGGCTTATGCTTTGTGTGGCAGATTTATTTCTCCTTCATCCTATTGTGAAATCATTAACTTTGAGAAAATATCCTAGAAGTGTGACTGTGCAAAGTGCTCATTCATCACTTCTAAGTGTATGTATTACCAGGTCATCTGATAATAAGGGATGGCCAATTTACCTTTATTCTATCCTGGCTCAACTGGTTACCTTGGGCAATTTGCAGCTGTGATTACTCATATATAGATGGAGTTAAGGAGCTTGATTGTTCTTTTGTTTTACCCCAATTGAGAGTAACCATATTGGACGGAATCAGCTAACCTAATATATACTTGGAATTGAACTAAAAGTTTTATTAGTTTGTGTACTGAACTACTCTTTGAATAAAACTGCTCAGCTGGCTGAGATGATGAAAAAATGTTTTCACTCAAAGGATAATAAATAATAGTAAAATAAAGGGTATGTAGATTAGTCTGATCTTAGAGTAAGGTAAAAAGTTGGCACAACATTGAGGGCTGAAGGACCTGTACTGTGCTGTACTGTACTGTTCTATGTTCTATGAGACTGAATCTGTGAAATTCCCTACTGAAGAATGCTGTGGAGACCATAACACTGAATATATTTCAAAAAAAGGTGAGATTCAAGACATACGGGTAGAAAGAAGGAATATGTTATTGAGACAGAGGATCAGCTATGATGATGTTGAATGGCAGAACAGGCTCAAAGGGCTGAATGGCCTTGTCTGCTCATGGTTTCTATGTCTTAGCATTGTAACAAGATTGTGAAGAGAGCTGATGGCTGAAAGGTCAGGAGTAGCCTGGTGGTGGGTGGATGTATGTCTGATAGGTTCAGGCAGATTGATTACACAATGTACTTCCTCATCACTATGTGTAAGAAAGTGTAAGTGGTGGGGTTGAGGACTTTTAAGTGCCCATTAATTGGCCCCTTAAGAGCCTTAACAAGTCAAGGGTGGAGCTATTTAACAATTGTAATTTGCTTGATAATTTACATTTAACTTGGCTTAATTCTGCATTTTAAAAAAAATGTTATTCAGAATGTTTTTCTTTTCAAAATTATAAAATTACAAAAATATAACAATTTAAAATTATAACAGCAATTACAATGAACTAACTCCTACCTTACTCTTCAAAACAAACCAAAACTTCACTCACTACAAATCTATAAATAAATAAATAGCACCATTAAACACAACCACACTGAAGTTCCCAACCTTCAGGAGCATTAATTATTACTCCCGTATTTATTTGGGATTCTTCCTTGCAGGGCACAAGGTTCACGAAACCTAATCATCATGGCTAAACAAAGGCCCTAGTTAAAATGGCAGACAAGCCTGCTTCCAGATAATTCAAAAAGGGCTGTCAGGTCTTATAAAAAAAGTTGCATTTTATGGTACACCGTGAGGAAATCCAAAGGGATGTGCTCCATAGTTAACTTACGCCACCCAACAGGCCCGGAGGGTTCTCAGACACCCAGCACATCAAAAGGTCTTCCTCGCACAGTAAGTGAGAACGGTGAATAGTTTATTCCCCATGTGTGTTTAAGGAAGATAAATTCAGCAGACCCAAGAGCAGAGAGACCAGGTCTACCTTAACTTCTGTCCCCAGAATCCCCTCTATTACTCCCGCCACAGCAATCTAATACCTACGAAGCTGAGGCATGACCACAAACAAAGAACAAGAATAAAGACAATTTACAGCCCAGGAACAGGCCCTTCGGCCCTCCTAGCCTTTGCTGATCTAAATCCACTGTTAAACCTGTTGCCCAATTCTTAAGACTCTGTATCCCTCTGCTCCCCATCTGCTCATGCATCTGTCTAGATGGACCTTAAATTAACTTACTGTGCCTGCCTCCACTACATCTGCTGGCAATGTGTTCCAGGCACCTACCATCCTCTGTGTAAAGTATTTCTGCCTATATCCCCCTTAAACTTTTCTCCTCTCATCTTGAATGCTTTACCTCTTGTTGTTGAATTCTACACTCTGGGAAAAAGCTTATCTCTATCTACCCTGTCTATGCCCTTCATGATTTTGTAAACCTCAATCAGGTCTCTCCTCAATCTCCTTTTTTTCTAATGAAAAGAATCCTAATCTACTCAATCTCTCTTCATAGCTAGCACCTTCCATACCAGGCAACATCCTTGTAAACCTTCTCTGTACCCTCTCCAAAGCATCCACATACTTTTGATAACGTGGCAACTAGAACTGTACACAGTATTCTAAATGTGGCCAAACCAAAAGTCTTGTACAATTTTAACATTACCTGCCAGCTGTTTTACTCAATACTCCGTCTGATGAAGGCAAGCTACCATATGCCGTCTTGATCACTCTATCCACCTGTACAGCCACCCTCAGTGCACAATGGATCTGAAGTCCCAGATCTCCGCTCATCAACTTTTCCCAAGGCTCTTCCTTTTACAGTATAGTTCACTCTAGAATTAGACCTTCCAAAATGCACTACCTCACATTTGCCCGGATTGAACTCCATCTGCCACTTCTCCGTCCAACTCTCCAGTCTATCTATATTCTCCTGTATTCTTTGACAGTCCCCTATGCTTTCTGATACTCCACCACACCATGTGACTTCACTTTCTTCATTAGTTTATCATGGGGAACCTTATCAAATGCCTTACTAAAGTTCACATATAATACATCTATAAGTCCATGTATTTGACATCTACAATGAGTGAGGGCGTCTGTGCTTATTTTGCATTTGGCACATTGGAGATGCTCCCTTTTTGAATTTTGCAAGATGATTTGGGGCCAAATGAACTCTATGAAGAACCTTCAACTGCATGGCATTAGTTTTGCTACAGATCGAGATCTTTCTCACGTTCACCCATATGTTCTCCCATGTCTGAGATAATCTCAACTCCCAACTCTTGCTTGCAGACCTCACATAGTCACTCAATATCACTCGAGGCACTGCACCGCAATAGGTGGTAAAGGGTACTAACCAAGGGAGTGCTTGTGACATGAAGCAGTCTCCTCTCTGTGTCAGACCTATAGGGATTGGTCAAAAGTGTAGTCTTTTTCTGGATGAAGCTCCTTCCAGCTTGAGCCACGCCCCAAACTCAGGGCAAAGGATCAACAACAAAAATAGGTCTTATGAACAAAAATAATTTAAAAGTGGGCACTTCACCCATCCCCAAGCCTACCTTGATCTCAATTGTGATTGTTAAAAAAAAGCAACACTTTCTGAAATAAAATAATAGAAGGAAAAGGAGAAGTACACAAGGTAGAGAAAAAAAGGTAAAGAGGAAAGATTAGAGAACCATCATTGTCCATGTCTTTTGGGCCATCCAGTCTATTTCAAAGTGTCCAGAAACTTATCTGCTTTTCCTGAGGAGTCAAATACATGCACGGACCCTTCGTGATTAAAGCAGAGCACCACCGGGTATCTGATGGAATGTTGAATATCAAGATCCCTCGGTCTCTTCTTCACCTCATCGAAGGACTTCCTCTTGTGGATCACGGCCGCAGAAAAATCCTGAAAAAACATAATCATTGATCCTTTATAAATCAGGGCCTGAGGATCCTTTCCAAGTGATCAGGTGACTTCCATTACCTTTGTGTGTCCCTGTAGGACTGGAATTGCACTGGGACTGGGTGGGGGCGCTGGTCTGAACCAGGCCTCTTTTATTCTGCACCCGGCCCGCCTCAACCTCCCAGCTCACAAATTGAGGCTTCAAGAAACCGGCTGGCTCCTCGCCTTCCTCTTGCTCCAGCAGCCCCGATTACCTGGATGTTTTATTTTCAACCTCAATTTTCGAGGTTGTCGACCTGTTCTACCAATGCCTGTACCTGCTTCTCCATGGCCGAGATACGTCCCGCTGAGGACTCAACCATGGTGACTCAGCATTCCTGATGAAGGGCTCCTGCTCAAAATGTCAATTTTCCTGCTCCTGCATCTGTTGTGCTTTTCCAGCATCACTCTAATCCTGACTCTGATCTCCAGCATCTGCAGTCCTCACTTTTGCCTAATCGAGTGGGCTGCTGTGTCCTGGGTGGTGTCAACCACGCATCCAGGAAAGTGGGGAATATTCCATCATACCCCTGATTTTGCCTTGTAGATGGTGAACAGGCTTTGAGAATTCAGTAAGTGTGATCACTGCAGAATTCCCAGTTTCTGACCTACAGTTATTGCCACAGTATTTTTATGCCTGTTCAGTGTTTGGTCACTGTTAGCACCTAGGAAGTTGGCAATGGTGGATTGAGTTCAAAAATGGGTTGGTTAAGTCTTGTAGGGTTGGAGATGGTTATTGGCTAGTACTTGCGTGGCATGAATGTTGCAATTTTTCATCTCAAGCTCAAATTTACTGTGATGTATGTTGTATGATTTATCTATGTGTACAAGTAACTTTCAGTTGAGAGTCTGTATTTTGAAATTGTGGCATGTTGGTTTTGGTCTTTATCTGTGAGGGGGCTGGATGGTTGATGTGCCAGTATTTCTGGAAGCAAGAATTTTTAAAAAATGAGATGTGGCGTCCCTGGCCTAATAATAGGAATGTGTGCTTTGGGCAAGTCTTTTGAGCAAGTGCAGGAAGCAGTGAAGACCATTAGCTTGTTTTCAGTTTAGAAGAATAAACATTTTTTTTCTTCAGGGTTAAAACCCAAAACTTTCCATGCTTTGTGTTTCAGTTAGCAGGAGTACTGGTTGAAGTTAGCTTTATGTCACAGTTTCTCATGTGGAAAGGAGATGAATCAGAACAGTTCAGAAATAGTTCACTGCAGTAGAAGGATTTCAGAAGTGTTTGGTTAGAAATCCTGAAGGGGCTATTCAAAGCTGAGAAAATCTAAGCTCACAGGTATGAATAATCAAGGAAATGGCTTCCAAACTGTCAACACTGGGAATTGAAAGAAACAGTTAAATTAAATCTATAGATGTGAAGTAAAACAAACTGTCTGTTGTTTGAGTACTATACAGATAGGATTGTGTTTTTACATTGTGTTTTAAAATCTTTCAAATTGTGTTATATCCTGATTTATTGTATTATGTATAAAGACCTGTTTTATTGTAAAGGTTAAATCTGTAGCATTGTGTACTTGTGTTTCAGTGAAAGACTACCTCATTAAATTTAAAAACACAAAATATGATCCATCAAGCCAGACTTCTCATGTCAGTGATTGCTTATCTCTTTTGAAGAAATTACAGACTCATTTTATCAAAGATCTTTAAAATATTGCTCACTGAGTTCTCACATCAATTCCAGCAAGTGCAAATTGTTACTTGAAGCAATGTTTGGACCAAATTTCAGCAGTGTACTAACTTATTGAGCTTTGTTATTGTTGATGAACTTAGCCCTCTTTTCCTTGTCTCTTGGTGCATGTCCTTCCCACATACACCCCCTATCAGTCTCACTGCCCTCAGGTTGCTGATTGATTGCTCAACCTGGTCCTTTGCGTTGCTGCTATTAGCTTGCTTAGAGGAACAATAGAAAATTGAACAACAATTTTGGCTGCCAATTAACTCGGACAGATAGTCGTTTGGGAGGTCACAGGAAAAGAAAGTTGAATTGACACTCCCCTTGAATGGTACCCCTGTGCAATGGTACTCTAGAGTCAAACTCATGCTCAATTCCAGAATTGGTATACTATTTAAGTAATAAGTGAAATGTATAAAAATAAGAGCAAATTATAGGAAATAAAAACTGAAAAATTGTAACTTCACCTGGGCCTGCATCTTTTAAGAGAGATGAGTTTTCATGTTGTACCCTCCTTATCCTAATTAGAATTTAGTCCTGTAATGCTCCTGAATGAATTTAGATTCCATACAGTGTGGAAACCAGCTCTTTGGCCCAACAAGCCCACACGGACCCTCCGAAGAGCAACACACCCAGAACATTCCCCTACATTTACCCCTGACTAATGCACCTAACTAATTTAGCATGGCCAATTCACCTGACCTGCAGGTCTTTGGATTGTGGGAGGAAACCGGAGCACCTGGAGGAAACCCACGCAGACATGGGGAGAATGTGCAAACTCCACGCAGACAGATACCCGAGGTGGGAATTGAACCCAGGTCCCTGGTGCTGTGAGGCAGCAGTGCTAACCACTGAGCCACCGTGCCTTGTTATGAGATTTTAGATTTAATAAATTAGTGTAGCTAACTCGTTTCTGATACAGTATTTTGTAGCCTATTTTTACTAGCTATTTAGTGTCTGTAGCTGAAAACAACAGCAGGTCAGGCAGCATCCGCAGAGAGAGAGTAAACTAATGTTTCGAGTCTAGATAACTCTTCATCTGTTGCTGCTTAATTGTGACCAATGAATGTGAATATCTATGACATTGCATTCTATTCTGTATAGGAAAAGGCAGAAAATGGCCCTGACTTGATATTTGGAAATTGTGTAATGCTGTGCAATACATTTTTTAAACTACTTATCTGGCATAAAGATAAGTAGTTAATGTGGTAAATTGCATAACTTATTTTGATGTTTAATTGCAGAGTTGATAATCACAGCTGGCGGAGAGAACATAGCTCCAGTCCCCATTGAGGATGCTATTAAGGCACAACTTCCTATCATTAGCAATGCTATGCTTATTGGTGATAAAAGGAAATTCCTCTCCATGCTTCTCACTTTGAAGGTCAGTGTCATTGTGCAGAAACTAAAATGAGCCTTTACGTTTTAGTGTTGGATGTTCTGATGCTTCTTTGCTGGCAACACAAGATCATGAGCTTTCCCACTGTTATTACACGTTGGATGTTAAGGCAGAAACGTGCACAGGATAAAGTCAAATAAATTCACTTTTTCTGTTCTGTCTTTAAGATTTGACAAATGTTGGCTGATGCTGGTGACAGAGGAGGGAAAAGTGAATTGAATTATTCTCATTATCCGCCTCTTCTATTCATAATTTTTTGGCTTTTGAATTTGTTTTATTCTTTATCTCTCCCTTTTTGAAAATAGGCTGTAGTATGTTTCCCCACTTGTGAAGTGCACTTAGAAAATACGCTCAGCAAATTCCTTAGAGTTAAAACAAGGTAGGATTTATTCCTGCATTTGAGGAGAGAGTTTGTGATGGACATTCACACATGCATGTGCATCCAAGAAGGAAAGAAGAGAGAAAGGAAAGAAGTGACAAATGACAAAATGCATAAAATCAAAGCTATTAGAATTAGTTCACAAAGGTTAGAAAGTCCAGTAAGTCGATGTCCTGCGGGACTTTTCTGTTCATTGGCTATGGACAAAGATCTGTCTTTTGCAGGAGCTCAAATACAGACAAATTGCTGGTGAAGGTGCCATAGGTCCTAGCTGGAAGTTGGTTCACTCTGCAGATGAAAGAGATTTCTATCCAGCACTCAGACTTTTGTGACATACTGAGAGGCAAGTGTTTAACCAAGTTTGGAGCTTACATCAGTCTGGTGAAATGTTTGTGCAAAGGCAATTAATTAACCTTTCTCAGACAGTTCTTCGAGTGTGGTCTCAGTAAAGTCCTATATAATTATGAACACACAAAGTAGAAATTTATAAACAGCAGTAAACCATTAAGGCTCTTGAACCTGTTCTACAATGCAATGTAACCGATCTGCAGCTGAATTTCATGTACCTGACATCGTCCCATATCCCTTATACATTTTGATGAATAAAAATCCATCAATAATAGCGTTAAAATTAATAATTGATTTCACATTAATGGAAAAGAGTTCTGAACTTTTGTCATCTATTGCATGTATTAGTTTCCTACTTAGACTTTTAAAAAGTCTGTCTGTAAATTTTAGATTGTGCTCTGTGGTCCAAGATAATCTAATTAGTAGAACTAATTTTGCTCAATCAACCCTATCTTTACACCCTTAGTAGATTGTAAGCTTTGATCAGGACACACCTTAACTATCTAAATTTTCAGGGAATACAACCCTAGTTTGCTTAATTCCCCCCTCATAGCATCATAGAGGTATACAGCAAGGAAACAGACCTTTCAATCCAACTTGTTTGTACCAACTACATATCCTAAACTGATCTAGTCCCATTTTTCTGCATTTGGTCTATTACCCTCAAAACCCTTGCTAATTCATGTACTCACCAGATTATGTTTTAAATGTTGTAATTGTGCCAATCTCCACCACTTCCTCTGGCAGCTCATTCCATACACTCACTACCCACTGTGTGAAAAAATTGTCTCTCAAGTCCCTTTTAGGTATTTCTCTCTCACCTTAAACTTATGACGTCTAGTTCTTTCCTTACCCTGAGAAGAAGACCTTGGCTATTCGCCTTATCCATGCCCCTCATGATTTTATAAACCTCTGTAAAGTCACCCCTCAGCCTCTGACACTCCAGGGAAAATAGCCCCAATCTGTTCAGTATCTCACTACAGCTCAAACCCTGTGATTTTATTGGAATGTTGCAGCAGGCTTGAAGGACCAGATCACCAATGGCTGCTCCTGTGACCCATATTCCTTTATTCTAAGTCCCTTTGGACTAGCTTTTTAACTATTTAGAAAATGTCCTCATTTGAACGCAAAAGGAATGATCTCACATTCGTCTACATTGAAATCTATTTGCCAGAGTTTTGCTCATTTATATAGTTTATCTACATCAGTTGTGCTTTTTCATTTCCATATTGCCTGCTGATATTATTGACTATCTGTGTCTTGAGTAAATTTGGATGTGTATATCTTTATCCATTCTAGAATATAAATTGTTTGTGAAAACATGAATAGTTGAGACCTCAATATAAATCCTTTTGAGACACTATCAGTTACCTTCTGTCAATTTGTCCGGATGTTCTACCCTACTGTCTGCTGCCGCTCAGCCGGTTTCGTAACCAGATCAATAATTTGCCTCTTAAATTGCAGATTTTTTAAAAACTCTTTTACTTCAATCCTTTTGTACTGAGGATCAAAACATCTTTTGATTTCCTAATTGCTTGCTTTGTCTGCATAGTGACTTTCCCTGTGATTCTTAGGCAATGTCACTCAAATCAGAAAACAACCTGCTTCCATTCTCTCACCTCTTGTCTTTTCTCCTACCACAGCGAATAAATTCAAACTTCCCACATTTCTATTCCATCTCCAAAATGTAATTTTTAAGTACCTACTTTTGAATTTATTTAGAGCCACTAGCAATAGGAAATCAAGAAACTAACAATTCAATATTTTTATTTATGAAGTGGTAAGGTTTATTGGACTGTTACATTTTAATTTAGTTCAGCAACTGGTCTGGAGAAGAGGAATTGATTTAATTTAATGAGGAACATAATTAGTTATTTAACTAAGACACAGTAAAACAAGTGATGTGTTGTTTCTGAGGATAAAAGAGCTCCTGGTTACGAGTGTAATCCAGGCAGCCTGCAATAAGACTTTGTAGGTTAAGGAGCTTTGATTCAGAGTTTGCGTTGAAGGCCAATCTGCTGACACTGAAACATCAGAGAGATGGAGAATTACCTGTATGCTTTATTCTGGGAGTTCAGCAGATCTCTTAGGCTGGGGACAGAGATCAGAAGTGGAAGGGTATAACTCAGAATCAGGTATATATGAGACCCAGGAGGTAGAAGGTAGAAGGTAGAAGGGACTTCAGAGTGGATGAGCAAACTAACCACAACATATGGTATGGGAAGTCATTCAAGTTGGAAAATTAGTGGCATTACAGGGACAGACACAGTTATAGACCCATAAAGTCATAGAGATGTACAGCACGGAAACAGACCCTTTGGTCCAACTCATCCCTTAGGTCTCTTTTATATCTTTCCCATCTCACTCTAAACCTATGCCCTCTAGTTCTGGACTCCCCCACCCCAAGGAAAAGACGTTGCCTATGTACCCTATCCATGCCCCTCATAATTTTGTAAAACTCTATAAGGTCACCCCTCAGCCTCCGACACTCCAGGGAAAACAGCCCCAGCCTGTTCAGCCTCTCCCTGTAGCTCAGATCCTCCAACCCTGGCAATATCCTTGTAAATCTTTTCTGACCCCTTTCAAGTTTCACAACATCTTTCCAACAGGAAGGAGACCAGAATTGCATGCAATATTCCAACAGTGGCCTAACCAGTGTCCAGTTCAGCTGCAAGATGACCTCCCAACTCCTGTACTCAATACTCTGACCGATAAAGGAAAGTATACCAAACGTCTTCTTCACTATCCTATCTACCTGCGACTCCACTTTCATGGAGTTATGAACCTGCATTCCAAGGTCTCTTTGCTCAGCAAAACTTCCTAGGACCTTACCATTAAGTGTATAAGTCCTGCTAAGATTAGCTTTCCCAAAATGCAGCACTTCGCATTTATCTGAATTAAACTCCATCTGCCACTTCTCAGCCCATTGGCCCATCTGATCAAGATCCCTGCAACTAAAAGAGAGAGTCCTACGGCTGGGTTACTTTCCCAATGCTCGGATTCACAACACTTGCTCTGGGTAGGTTAGAAACTTGGAACGGGAGGACAAGGATCCAGCCCATATAGGTACCAATGACATGAGTAGAATTATGAACATTGTTCTACTGAGGGAGTAGGCGCAGCTCAGGGCTAAACTAAAAAGCAGGATTTCGAAGGTAATAAAGGATAACCTGAACCATAAACAAACTGGTGTCAATTGAATAAAGTTAGAGAGATGAAGTGTGGCTTAAGGATTGTAGGGAGCAATAGGCTTCAATTCTGGGCACTGGCATCAATATTTGGTAAAATGGGAGCTGTACAGTTGGCATAGTCATTACTGAATTAGCTAGGACTAATGTTCTGGTGAGTCATATAACTAGGGAGGTAGAAAGAGCTATAAATTAAATGGTGTGAGTGAGGATGGAATAAATTGAAGAGAGAAGGCAAGGTAGGAGAACATGGCAGCAAAAACGGAAATGATGATTGGATGTTGGTAGGAGGGGAGAGAGCATTCAAACATAATAGTACAGGTGAAGCCTGAAGTTAGGAAAAAATAGTTTTTAAAAATAAACACAAAAGGCTCAGTATCAAAAATCACAAGTCACAAGGGGCGAGACGATCCTGGCACAGCAAAGGTACATTTCCACAAAAAGGAAAGTGAAACTTAACAAATCCACACCTTCCTGGATGGTAGAAGAGATCAAAATTATGATAAAAAGCAACAGTGTACTTATGACAGAAAATACAGTCAAGTTCAACACTCAATATAGAAGGTTCAGAGGGATTTCTTTTAGTCATGGGATTTGGATTTTGCCGACTAGGCCAGTATATATTTCTCATCCCTAATTAATGTGAGGCCAGTTATGAATCAATTGGGATCTGGGTGGGACGCTCTTTGGAGGGTTGGTGTGGACTTGATGGGCCGAATGGCCTGTTTCCACACTGTCGGGATTGTATATGTTCAACATCTCACTCACAGGGGCAGGAGGGATTTCCGAAGGGAAAATCATATTTAACTATTCTACTTGAGCTTTTTGACAAGGTAATGGAGATGCAGTATGAGGGAAATGTAGTTAATGTAATGAACCAGTATCGCAGATTGAAATTGGTAGGTATGATGTTGTGGGTATCACAGAGGTGTTGCTACATGGGGATCAGGACTCGGAACTAAATATCTGAGGATACACGTCCTATCGAAAGGACAGGCAGATGCGCAGAGGGAACAGGGTTGTCTTGTTAGTAAGAAGTGAAACTAAACCATTAGCAAGAAGTGATATAGAGTTGAAAGGTGTGGAATCTGTGTGGGTGGAATTGAGAAACTGTAAAGGAGAGGTGTACAGGTCTCCTGTCAGTAGTCAGGATGTGGAGACCAGGAGATAGAAAAGAAAGAGAAAATGCTGGAAAATCTCAGCAGGTCTGGCAGCATCTGTAAGGAGAGAAAAGAGCTGACGTTTCAAGTCTAACTGACCCCTTGTCAAAGCAGTTGTACCGATAAAGCAGTTGTGGGAGGGGACCCGGGTAGGCCTGGAACAAGAAATATTCCACATATCCCATGAAAAGGCAGGCATAACGGACCCTTGTGGATACCCATCACTACAACTTTGCTTTGGAGAAAATGGGATGAGCTAAAGGAGATGTTGTTGAGAGAGAGAACAAGTTCAGCCAGGTGGAGGAGAGTGGTGGTGGATGGAGATTGTTCGGGCCTCTTTTCGAGAAAGAAGCGAAGAGCTTTCAAGCTGTCTTGGTGTGGGATGGAGGTGTAAAGAGATTGCACATCCATGGTGAATAGAAGGTGGTTAGGGCCTGCGAACTGAAAGCTGATATGTGTTGCAGGGCATCAGAGGAATCCCAGATGTAGGTGGGGAGGGAGTGAACCAGAGGGGTAAGGATGGAGTCAAGGTAGGAGGAAATAAGTTCAGTGGGGCAGGAGCATGCTGACACAATGGGTCTGCTGGGACAGTCCTTCTTGTGGATTTTGGGGAGTAGGTAGAAGTGTGCTGTCCGGGGTTGGGAGACTGAGGTCGGAAGCTGTGGGGGCCAGGCATCCGGAGGAAATGAGGTCAGTCACGGTGTTGGAGACAGTGGCTTGATGCTCAGGAGCATGCTGACACAATGAGCCTGCTGGGACAGTCCTTCTTGTGGATTTTGGGGAGTAGGTAGAAGTGGGCTGTCCGGGGTTGGGAGACTGAGGTCGGAAGCTGTGGGGGCCAGGCATCCAGAGGAAATGAGGTCAGTCACGGTGTTGGAGACAGTGGCTTGATGCTCAGTGGTGTGGTCATGCTCCAGGGAGAGGTAGGAGGAGGAATCTGAGAGTTGGCGCTCAGCCTCTGCGAGGTAGAGTCAGTAAGCCAGATGACAACAACACCCCCTTAGTCAGCAAGTTTGATGACAAGGTTGGGGTTGGACCTAAGGGAGCAAAGGGTAGAAAGTTTGGATGGAGAGAGGTTGGAACGGGTAAGAGGGGCAGAGAAATTAAGGCGGCCAATGTCCCATCGACAATTGTCAATGAAAAGATCGAGGGCAGGAAATTGTCCTGTCGGGGGTGTCCAATTAGAGGTGGAATGTTGGAGGGATGTGAAAGGATCTGCGGAGCGGGGGGAGGACTCTTGCCCAAAGAAGTGAACACGAAGTCGAAGGCAACGGAAGAAGAGCTCAGCATCATGTCGAGCCCGGAATTCATTGAGGTGGGGAAGTAAGGGTACAAAGTTGAGTCCTTTGCTGAGAACAGCACGCTCAGCCTCAGAGACGGGAAGGTCAGAGGGTATGGTGGACACACAGCAAGGGCTGGGGCTGGAAGAGATGGGGTTCGAGGGATTGGGACTGTTGGAAGGTGGAGGACTGTTGGAAGGTGGAGGGTGGGCAGGGGTGTGAGTGAGAAGATGAAGCTTACGTTCCTTAACATCAGCAAGAAATAGGAAAAATTTGGAGTTAAGGCGTTGAATAATATGAAGGATGAAATGAAACTGTGGACCAGGACAGCTTTGAGAGAGACTAAGTCAGTGCTGCTGGAGAGAGGTGTCAAGTGCCTTCATGTGGCAGTGCATGGCCCTGAGTGTGGCTTTTAGGATGTGGCGAGAACAGCAGTTGGAAAAATGTTGTATATCGTGCAAGTACCTGTAATCCTGGAGGCTGCATGCAGGGTGAAATTTGAGTTGAAATCCATGTGGAGTAAGTTGGAGGCAAAGGCAGTCACTGAGGAAGGAAATATGGCTGTGGAAGCGAGTCTTAGTAAATACCTTGTCTAACACTGAGAGAGAAAAGGAAAGCAGTGAAGGTGGACAGGGGGAGAGAGACAAACGAAAATCCTGTCGGAGAGAAGAGCAGTACTTCTTCAGGGTCGGCATTCCTGGAGGAGAGGGGGCAGTGGGTTAAACACTGGGTAAAAGCAAATTACTGCAGATGCTGGAATCTAAAACCAAAAGAGAAAATGGAGGAAAATCTCAACAGGTCTGGCAGCATCTGTAAGGAGAGAAAAGAGCTGATGTTTCGAGTCTAACTGACTCTTTGTCAAAGCTTAGACAGAGGATTGGCTGACAGGCAGAAAGCAGAGAATGGGGATTGAGGGGTCTTTTTCAGGATGGCAGCTGGTGAGTAGTGGAGTTCCACTATTCACAACTATTCATGTTATACAATTTGGACAAAGGAACTGAGGGCATTGTTGTTAGGTTTGCAGATGACATAAAGATGGAGGGGCAGGTTGTGTTGATGAAATGGGAAGGCTGCAGAAGGACTTAGGCAGGCTAGGAGAGTGAGTAAAGAAGTGTCAGATAGGAAAATATGGGAAAGTATGAGATTACGCATTTTCGTAGGAAGAATAAAATTCATAGACTATTTACTAAGTGGAGAAATACTTGAGAAATCTCAAGCACAAAGGGAGTTGGCAGTCCGAGTTCAGGATTCTCTTAAGGTTAACATGCAGGTTCACAGTTGGCAGTTAGGAAGGCAAATGCAATGTTAGCAATCATTTCAACAGGGCTAGAACAGAAGAGCAGGGAGGTACTGCTGAGGCTGTAGAAGGCTTTGGTCAGACTGCATTTGGAATGTAATGAGCAGTTTTAGGCTCCCTATCTAAGGAAGGCCTTGTAGAGGATCCACAGAATGATCCTGGAGATAAAGGGCTTGTGATATGAGGAATGGTTGAGGACTCTGGGTCTGTACTTGATGGAGTTTAGAAGGATGGAGGGGGGTATCTGATTGAAACTTACAGAATACTGAGAGGCCTGGATAGAGTGGGCATGGAGAAGATGTTTCCATTAGTAGGAGAGACTAGGATTCAGAATGATGGAATGACTTTTTAGAACTAAAGGAATTTCTTCAGCCAAAGGGTAGTTAATCTGTGGAACTCATTGCTGTAGAGGCCAATTCATTGAGTGTATTCTTGATTAGTAAGGGATTCAAGTTGGAGGATGGGGTTGAGAAACATGTCAGCCCTGACCAAATGGTGGAGCTGAATGGTCTAATTCAGCTCCTATATTTTATGCAAATTGGATATTTGATACAATGCCACACACAAACTTTTATGGCAATGTTGAATCTCATGGAGTAAAAGGGAAAATAGTAATATAAATACAAAATTTACTGAATTTCAGAAAACAGTGTAAACAGATATTTCTCTGGCTAGGGAAGATCAGTAGTGGAGTTCCCCAAAATTTGGTATTGGAACCCTTGCTTTTCCTGACTATGTACTAATGATCTAGACTTTGGTGTAGAAAGCATAATTTCAGAATTTTGTGGAGGATGCTAAACTTTGAGGCATTGTAAGCTATGAGGAGGACAGCGTAGAACTTCAAAAGAACATAGACAAGTTATTGTGTGATGCTGCTGCTCCTATTGACAAGGTTATGTAGTCCGCCTTGGTTTTTTTCAAAAGGAGTTGTAAACAGTAGAGGTTCTGATTTGGTTGGAATTAGTCCTTTGATCATGGCTAACAGATACTGCCTCAGGCAAAAGTATTTTAATTTTTTTTCAAACACTTGTACAATGAAAGGGGAGTGGCCAGTTCTCTCAGCTCAGGTTTTAGCAAGCAGTCTGTTTGAAGCTGCTGGTCAAGTTTTTAGCTGGGGACCCAAAGAAGCAGCTCCATGCTGATTCTCTCTCTGACATCTCCCCTGTGAGAACCTGGGTTTGATTTTACCTTTTTTTGCCAAAGTGATGTTATGGGATGTTGCAGGTGTCTGGAGCAGCGGAGTTGCAGTAGAGTTGATCGGGTTTTCAGATAGGTTAAATTCTGGTCTCTTTTGTTTGTGCTTCATAACAATTGGTGTGGGTAGATAAATAAAGGTTGATGAGGAGAAGTGTGCAGTTAATTTTTGCAGCAAAAGCAGTTAATAGAGTATATTATATCATCTGCTTTATTAATGGGGATTTATATTAATAACAGGAAGGGTTATGTTGATTTTATATAAGACAATAGTTTGGCCTCACCTGGAGGCTTGCTATCCAGTTCTGGGCACCTCTTTTTAGGAAGGGTTTGAGGGCATTGGAGAGGTACAGACAAGGCTTTTGAGAATATGTTCCAAGATTGAGAAATTACAGTAATGAAAATAAATTGGAGAAGCCAAGAATGTTTTCTTTGAAGAAGACAAGGCTCAGAGGAGCTATAATTAAAGTATCACGATGCTGAGAGATCATGAGACTGAGTAAATAAGAAGAAAATATTCCCATTGGGAAAGGATCCAGAATGAGATCCACAATGGCATCGAACAGGAAGTTAGAGATGCATGTGATAAGGGAATATTGGTGATCATAGATAATTTTAATCTGCACAGAGATTGGGCAAATCAAATGAGCCACAATGGTGTAGAGGAGTGTATGGGGGATGGTTTTGTTGACCAATATGTGGAGAAACCAATTAGAGAGCAGGCTATCCTAGGCTGGGTACTGTGTAATGAGAAGGGAATCATTGCTGATCTAGCTGTGCAAGACCCCTTGGGAATGAACGACGATAAGATGGTAGAATTCTTTATCAAGATGGAAAGTGAGATAGTTGATTCAGAGACAGGGTGCTGAATCTTCATAAAGGATGCTGAAGATATGAGGTGTGAGTTGTCCTTGATAGACTGGGGACAGTTAGTTAAAGGAACGACAGTGGATAGGCAATGGCAAACATTCAACTGCAACAACTGTTTATTCCTGTCCGGCATGAAAGCAAAATGGGTAAGAGGGCCAATCCATGGCTTACAAAGGAAATTAGAGAGTGTATCTGATCCAAGGAAGAAGCACACAGATTGGCTGTGAAAAATATAAGGTCAGAGGATTGGGAGCATTTTCGAGTTCAGCAAAGAAGGACCAAGGGATTGATTAAAATGGGGAAAATACAGAACAAAAATAAGCTTGCAGGGAACATAAAGACTGACTCAAAGGGTTTCTATAGGTACGTGAAGAGAAAGAGATTGGTGAAGACAAATATGGGTCCCCAATAGACAGAAATGGTGGAATATATAACAGGAGACAAAGAAATGGCTGAGCAACTGAATACATACTTTGGTTCTACCTTCACAAATGAGGACACAAATCAGATACCACAAATGTTGGAGACTGCAATATTTAATGAGACAGAAGAACTGAGGAAGATCAATATTAGTAGAGAAATGGTGCTTGGAAAATTGTGGGGATTGAAGGCAGCTAAAATCTCCAGGGCTGAAAAAATACATCCCAGAGTACTTAAGGAAGTGACTCGAGAAATAGTGGATGCATTGGTGGTTGTTCCAGGATTGTATACACTTTGGTACAGTCTCTGCAGTTTGGAAGGTAGCTAATGTCATTCCAATATTCAAAAAGGGCAGTAGAGATAAACTAGGGAATTAAAGACCAGTAAGACTAACATCAGTAGTAAGGAAAATTCTCAAATCCATTATCAAGGACTTTATAGAGAGTATTAATAAAGCAGTGACAGGATCAGACAGAGTTAGCATGGATTCATGCTTGACAAATCTGTTGGAATTCTATGAAGATGTAATTAGTAGAGTTGACAAGGGGGAACTGCTTGATGTGGTATATTTGGACTTTCAGAAAGCGTTTGACAAAGTCCTGCATAAAAATAATTATTGTGCAAGATTAAAGTGCATGGGATTTGGAGAAGTGAATTGAGACAGGTGAGACAGGGAGAAAACTGGTTGGCAGAAAGGAAACAAACAGGTCTTTTTCAAATTGACAGGCAGTAACTAGTGAGGTGCCACAGGGATCGGTGCTAGGACCCCAGCTATTCACAATTTATATTAATGATTTGGATGAGGGAACAAAATGTAACATCTCAAAGTTTGCAGAAGATACCAAGTTGGGTGGGAGAGTGAACTGTGACGAGGATGCAGAGATCCTCCCGCATGATCTGGGTGAGTGGGCAAATCAATGGTAGATGTAGTGTAATTTGGATAAGTGCGAGGTTATTCACTTTGGAAGCAAAAACAAGAAGGCAGATTACTACCTGAATGGCTGTAAATTGGGAGAGGGGAGTATGTAGTGTGACCTTGGCGTCCTTGTGCACCTTTTTCCTGTCTGGGAGCAACAGGAGACAGAGTGGAAGTGACGTTGGGACCATGAGGTTGCTGGGAAGGTAAGTGAACAGTATAAATACTTATCTCCAAAGCCCGCGACCTTGTTCCTGTGCGGGAGCAGTGGGAAACAAAGCGGAGGTGACATTGGGATCAGGAGGTTGCTGAGAAAGTAAGGACTTAGTATATATTTGGGCAGCGGCTAAACCCGAGATACTACACGTGTAGTATCTCCCTCCTACTCCCCTCCTCTAACCCGAAGAAAAGGACCCTGTAAGGTAAGGGTTTTTCTTTTCTTATGTATATTTAAGGGCATTGTTTGGTATTAGTTCGTTGAGTTAAAGCTAAGGCTTACAATGGCAGGGGACCTCAGACCAATGGCATGTGCTTCTTGCTTGATGTGGGAGCTCAGGAACGTGTCTGACATTCCTGACTCTTACATTTGCAAGAAGTGTGTCCAGCTGCAGCTCCTGTTTGACCACATGATGGCTCTGGAGCTGCAGATGGACTCACTGTGGAGTATCTGCGATGCTGAGGAGATCATGGATAGCACATTTAGTGAACTGGTCACACCGTAGGTTAGAGTTGCTGAGGGAGACAGTGAATGGGTGACCAAAAGGCAGAGAAAGAGGAGGAGGGAAGTGCAGGTGTTCCCTGTGGTCATCTCCCTCCAAAACAGGTATACCGTTTTGGATACTGTTGGGGAGATGATTCACCAGGGGAGGGCAGAAGTTGCCAAGATCATGGCACCATGGAGGGCACTGCTGTTCAGAAGGGCAGGAAAAAGACTCATAGGGCCATAGTCATAGGGGATTCTATTGTGAGAGGAGTAGATAGGTGATTCTGTGGCCGAAAACGGGATTCTCGGATGGTGTGTTGCCTCCCAGGTACTCGGGTCAGGGATGTCACCGATCGGCTGCAGAGCATTCTGAAAGGGGAGGGTGAACAGCCAGTTGTCTTGGTGCATATAGGCGCCAATGATGTAAGTGAAAAACAAGATGAGGTCCTGAAAGCAGAGTTCAGGGAGCTAGGAGAGAAGTTAAAGAGGAGGACCTCAAAAGTAATGATCTCAAGATTGCTACCAGTGCCACATGCTAGCCAGGGTAGAAATGAAAGAAAAGGCAGAATGAACACAAGGCTTGAGGGATGGTGCAGGAAAGAGGGGTTCAGATTTGTGGGATATTGGGACCGGTTCTGGGGAAGGTGGGACTATTACAAATTGGATGGTCCACACTGGAACCAGACTGGAACTAATGTCCTCGGGGGAGTTTTTGCTACTGCTGTTGGGGAGGATTTAAACTAATGTGGCAGGGGCTGGGAACCAGAAGAGAACTCTAGTAGACAGTATGGTGGAAACTAGAGACTGTAAGGAACAGGATCATGAAGTTAGCATTACCAAGGGGAAGAGTAGGCAGAGAGCAGATGAAAGCAAAGGAACTGGTGGTCTGAAGTGCATATACTTTAATGCAAGGAATATGGTGGGTAAAGCAGATGAACTTAGGGCTTGGATTGGTGCCTGGAAATATGTCAGTGGTGGGAAAGTTGCTGGAGAAGATATTGAGGAATAGGATCTATTTATATTTGGAAAAGAATGGGCTTATCAGTGATAGGCAACATAGTTTTGTATGGGGAAGATCGTGCCTTACCAACTTAATAGAGTTCTTTGAGGAAGTGACCAAGTTGATAGATAAAGGAAGGTCTGTAGATGTCATAAACATGGACTTTAGTAAGGCGTTAGATAAGGTTCCCCATGGTAAACTAATGGAGAAAGTGAAGTCACATGGTGTGCAGGGTGTTCTAGCTAGGTGGATAAAGAACTGGTTGAGCAACAGGAGACAGAGAGTAGTAGTTGAAGGGAGTTTCTCGAAATGGAGAAAGGTGACCAGTGGTGTTCCACAGGGATCAGTGTTGGGGCCACTGTTGTTCGTGATATACATAAATGTGGGAGAGGGCATTGGTGATCTGATCAGCAAGTTTGCAAATGACATGAAATTTGGTGGAGTAGCAGAAAGTGTAGGGGACTGTCAAAGAATACAGGGGAATATAGATAGACTGGTGAGTTGGATGGAGAAGTGGCAGATGGAGTTCAATCCGGGCAAATGTGAGGTGATGCATTTTGGAAGGTCTAATTCTAGAGCGAACTATACTGTAAACGGAAGAGCCTTGGGAAAAGTTGATGAGCGGAGATCTGGGAGTTCAGGTCCATTGTGCACTGAGGGTGGCTGCACAGGTGGACAGAGTGGTCAAGACGGCATTTAATATGCTTGCCTTCATCAGACGGAGTATTGAGTATAACAGCTGGCAGGTCATGTTAAAATTGTATAAGACTTTGGTTCGGCTGCATTTAGAATACTGTGTACAGTTGTGGTCACTACATTACTGTGTACAATACTGTGTACAGTTCTGGTCACCACATTACCAAAAGGATGTGGACGCTTTGGAGAGGGTGCAGAGAAGGTTTACGAGGATGTTGCCTGGTATGGAAGGTGCTAGCTATGAAGAGAGGTTGAGTAGGTTAGGTTTATTTTCATTAGAAAAAAGGAGATTGAGAGGGGACCTGATTGAGGTCCACAAATTATGAAGGGTATAGACAGGGTGAATAGAGGTAAGCTTTTTCCCAGGGTGAAGGATTCAATAGCGAGAAGTCACGCATTCAAGGTGAGAGAAGAAAAGTTTAAGAGGCATACATGCGGAAAGTACTTTACACAGAGGGTGGTGGGTGTCTGGAACATGTTGCCAGCAGATGTAGTAGAGACAGGCATGGTAGATTCATTTAAGGTGCGTCTGGACAGATGCATGAGTAGGTGGGGAGTAGAGGGATATAGATGCTTAGGAATTGGGCAATAGGTTTAGACAGTTGATTTGGATTTGCACAGGCTTGGAGGGCTGGAGAGCGTGTTCCTGGGCTGTAAATTTTCTTTGTTAGTTACTGAAAGTTCAGGTACAACAAGAAGTAAAGAAGGCAAATGGTATGTTGTCTTCATTGTGAGAGGTTTTGAGTACAGGAGCAGGGATGTGTTGTTGCAGTTCTACAAGGCCTTAGTGAGGCCACACCTAGAATAATGTGTGCAGTTTTGGTCTCCTTTTCTGAGGAAGGATGCTCTTGCTCTTGAGGGAGTGCAGCGAAGGTTTCCCAGGCTGACCCCAGGAATGGTGGGACTGACGTATAAGGAGAGATTGACTAGGTTAGGACTGTTTTCGCTGGAGTTCAGACAAATGAGGGAGGATCTCATACTTATAAAATTCTAACAGGACTAAACAGGCTAAATGCAAAGTAAAGAGGATGTTCCTGATGGTGGGTGTGTCCAGAGCCAGGGGCCACAGTCTGAGGACTCATGGTGGACCATTTCAGATGAGGAGACATTTCTTCACCCAAAAAGTGATGGGCCTGTGGAATTCATTACCACAGAAAGCAGTTAATGCCAAAACATTGAATTTTTAAATCGTGGAAAATGGAATCAAAGATTGTTGGGAGAAAGCAGGATTAGGGTATTGAGTTTGATGATCAGCCATGATTGTGATGAATGGTGGAGCAGGTTCGAAGGGCTGAATGGCCTCCTCCTGCTCATATCTTCTACGTTTCTATGAGATGGCACAGATTCATTGTAACTGGCAAAATAAGTGAAAGTAATATGAATCTCCCTGCTTCTGTTGTTTAGTAGAACTGAATGTAGCAGCCAGTAATGGAACTGAAATGTAGCTTGTACATTTGTTCCCTAAATATTACAATACAGATTGTTTGTCAGTGTGATTTGGCTGTAACGTGATTGGTGAATTGGGGAACAATTTTTTTTAAAGTGTGAACTTCTATTGGTTATTATGCAATTCCAAACCCGGTTATCTTAAGTCCACTCGAGGTGTTTACTTTGGATCAAACAAAAGAGATTGGATGATGGGGCAATTTTTTTTCTGACCTTATTGTTAGTGTTCTTGGGGACACTTTAGAAATTATTGGAGGAGAAAATGTTCGGATTTCAAGCTTCTCCTCATTCTGGTCAAAGCATTCTCCAAACATTGGTAAGCTTTTAGACAACATCAAAGTGCTATTTCTACCTCTGAACTCAATCTCTTTCATCAACCCATAGAGCAGGGTGCAATAGCAGCTTTCAAAGCTTATTATTTAAGGCGCACATCCAGGAAGCTGATTGCAGCTACTGAGGGGGATAATGAGGACAGTGTTCTTCAATTTTAGAAGAGCTTTAACATTAAGAATGCTATTGACGTCATTGTAGAGGCCTGGGGTGATAGCGGTAAGGATTGCTTGCATGCAGTTTGGCGGAAGCTTCTTCCTGATTTTCTTCATGGTTCAATACCTTTAGAATCATCACAGGAACTTCCAGCAATCAAAGAACATTGCGTTGCTCTTACAAAGCAAGTTGAATTTGAAGATGTGGAGATTAATCTACAACAACTTGTTGCTGTGGTGGAAATTGAAGCTCGAGATGAAGATGAAGTAGTCCAGGATGCAGGACCTCGAGAACTTTCCACATCTCTTTGTCTCCTATCCTAAGGGTAATTGAGAAGCAATAGGGTAAGGGTTTGGCTCTTAGAAGAGAATGACTACAATGCAGAATGCAGGAGGATCACAGTTTGTGACATAAAGTCTTATCTGGCACCATATGATCATGAAAGAAGAAAGATGGCAAAGAAGCAAAAACTAGCTGCCTTTTTTAAGGCAACCCCCAAGAAACAGTCTGAGGACAACCATCCACTTCTGGACTAAATATTTTCTTTCATTGTAACCCTGCACCTGGAAGTAATGATGATGCTGATGATGACCCTCAGCGCCTGTCCTAATGCAGTACTGTAACTCAGCAAACTCAGAAACCCATTAAAGGTGTTAAATTTATTGTATTATTTCATTAAAATATTATTTTAACATTTGTTTAGACTGTGCTATTATTTGTGTTAGGCTAACTACTATTTGTGGTTTTGACTTTTACATGTATGTTTGGTGGTTTGCCTCAACTCTATTTTTCTCATCAGTCCTGTTATTTCTATTGTGCGATTTTCTATAACACGTGTTAGAGCAGAACAGATGGTGCTCACAGATTGCTGGCTTACACATTATGTATAATTATGGTTAAAGAAAGGATTTCATCACAGAATATGTAAGACTGGAAATGACTAGTTTGCAGACTAGTTTCATTCGTTTGAAAATATTTTTATTTTAAAATTGATTTTCTGTCAAGACTTGAGGTTGAAATAGGACATTTTGATTTATTTGGCTAAGATATTCATGAAATGGAAACAAATGGAATGACTGAATATCTATAATGATCTATAATGTAAATGGAGGTTGCACAAACCACATTTATGGAATGGTAGTTAATATAATGCTTTTCAGTCTATTTTTATGGTGAACAGTCATTTTCATACCTTCCATTATTCTTGTCTCTTTCTCTTCCTGTTGCCCATAGTCTTACATGGATGATCAAACGGGAGCCCCATTAGATAATTTGGCTCCGGCAGCTGTTGCATTTTGCCGTAGGTATGGATGCTCAGCCAACACTGTGTCAGATGTGCTAAGTGTAAAAGATCCTATAATTTACAAAGCCATTCAGAATGGAATTGACGCTGTCAATAAAGATGCTATATCTAATGCTCAGAAAATTCAAAAGTGGATAATTTTGGAAAAAGATTTCTCGATTATTGGAGGAGAATTAGGTAAGAGATTTTAACTAATTATCATTAAAAACTTGGGTTCTAAACAATTGTGCTTTACAACTGCAAAGTTGCCATACTCTCATTAAACCACAGGCTTCTCTTTCATTGTAGATGGACAACTGAGTGGTTTAACCTGAGGGTCACCAGGCATCAGGCAATGGGAGGGATTGAGGAGGAAGGTTCTTCATTTTAACCTTCACACTTATGGGGAGGTGATGGCCTAGTGGTATTATCATAAGACTATTAATTCAGAGACACTGGTAACGTTCTAGGGACTCGGGTTTGAATCGGGAGGAGAGAGATTAAATAGGTAGGCCCATAATCAGAGCAGTTTAAAAGAATGAAACATGACCTCATTGAGACATGTCAGATTCTCAGGGAACTTAACAGGGTAGATGCAGGGAGGCTCTTTTTCCCTTGATGGGAAAGACTAGTAATCTCAGTAAGGGGTTAACATTTGAGAGAGAGGTGAGGACCTTCTCCTCTCGAGGGTTGTTGTCTGTGGAATTCTTTGCTGCAGAGGGCTGTGGAAGCTGAGCTTGTAGGAATATTCAAGACTGATAAAGACAGATTTTTAATCATATGGGAATCAAGGGCTGCGGGGTAATGGAAAGAGAATAGAGTTGAGAATTATAAACTCAGCCACGATCTCATTGAATGATGGAGCAGACTTGTTTGGCTGAATGGACTACTACTGCTCTTATGTCTGACTGTGTTATGGTCTAAATAAATAACTTAAGATAATGCAGCAATTGTTTTCTTTGAAATAGCTGTAATTATGAAAAATTATTAGACAGTTTGTGTTTGTCAGATGTTGGAAAGGTTGTAGCGTGCTGTCTTGACTATGTACTCTGAGAAAAAGGGCTTTCTTTGTTAAACAGTATGTTCATTAATGGATACACCCCCCCCCGTAATTGGTTCAGATATGAAATTCCTGTTTTCATGCAGTGATGGTAAATATAGACTGATGTGTGGCCTGATGGCAAAATGATCATGAGTATTTGCTGCTTCATAGTGTTGTGAGGTGCTGTGGTTTGCCTCATGATATATACTGCAGCTGTGCCCATCTAACTGAGTTGTAAGTACAGTGAAGATATGATTGAAATCTGTCCGTGAGACTGGAACTCAAAGATAATTTTCTTGCCTTCCCTCTCAATCCTCTTTCAGCCACATGCAAGAATAAAATTAAAACCCTTTGGTATCACAACAACTTTTAAGTGTAAGGTAGAAAATTTTTATTTTGAAAAATACTGAGGATCTACAAACCCTAGTAATCTCATATACATTTCAGATGTTTGCAAGGTCACAGAAATTTTAATGCAGGAATTCAAGGAGCTTATTTAAATTTAACTGTTTATTCAGTGTATTTCAAATGGCCTGCAAAGCCTCATTGATACCCATTTTTAGTTGCTGGATCTGTATGACAGTTGTCTCATTTAGGTAAAAACAATGACTGCAGATGCTGGAAACCAGATTCTGGATTAGTGGTGCTGGAAGAGCACAGCAGTTCAGGCAGCATCCAAGGAGCTTCGAAATCGACGTTTCGGGCAAAAGCCCTTCACCAGGAATAAAGGGTTAGATTTGTGAAAGTGCCACGCAGCAGGGTGGAGGGTATCCTCAATATGTGTGTTTTAGAAATCAAGCAGATTCATTCATATGCATACTACCCATAGTCTTGTGGGACATTAGAAAAATGCCGTCAAAACTTAAAATTCATGATTAGAGCTTATTGCAGTATTTCATTTTTGTTATTTATCACTTTAAATGCACCTAATGAATCAAGCAGTGCTAATCACTTTGTGTTTGTCTATGGATGTGGAAGTAAGGGGACCACTCATATGTGTTAAAGAGAAAACGATGGCTCACAAGAGGAGATTTGTTCCTTGGACTGTGTCCAAGTGCAGGGAAAGACTGCCAAAAGCATGCAAATGGAGAAAAACAGAAACTAAGAGTACAAGCTCAAACTTCTAAACCTGAGAGTAAATGACTAGTTTGGTTCTCTTGGCTGGGTGAACCACTGAAGCCTAGAGACACACACTGAGGTTAATTGCTAAATTAATATTCCAGTTGGAAGTATTAATGATGTGGGAAATGTTACAATCCATCACATAAAAGCTTTACTGACTCAATCATGGATAATTGGCTCAAGTTGGAGATGAAGGTAATCCTGCACAACGATATCATCAAACCAAGTCAAAGTGTCTGGTGTTCTCCAGTTACACTGGTGTCAAAATCTGATAGATCATCAGGATTCTGTATTGATTACATTTAAGTTAATGATGCAAGAAAATAAGCTCATTCTTTTTCAATTGCCTGGTTTAAGGATTGAATTGATAGCATTGGAATTCCAGACATTGTCAGCAAGATTGATTATGGACAAGGTTATGGACAACTTCAACTAAATAAATCTTTACTTTTATAGCCCCAGGTTGTGGAACAAATTAGGTTAACACCATTATGAATGATGAATGTGCCAGCTTCCTTTCAAAGATTGGCAAACTGAGTAATTGTCACATTATAATCTATTTGCCTAAAGTAACTTCTCTGAAGACCATGCATATTACCTAATACAAATACTCCATAATTGAGAAGGAATCATTAAGTTTGGTCTTATGATTAATGGTATATTTTTGAATTTGGATTTCAAAGTGGAGGCAGATAGATTTAGGTTGGTTCTGTAACATTTTTTATAAAAATCAGACATGCCAATTTTGAAGAGTGATACTTTCTTGCAAGTGATGTATTTGTATCTGGTTGCTGTGAGAGTGATTGGGAGACCTTTGTGGTGCTGGTGGATAACATTTTTATACCATTGGGTTTTTTTGATGGACAGAGCAAGTGTATTAAGAAATTAGTTTAATTTTGACTTAAAGGCAGAATGTTCAAAGTTAGTTCAGAAGAACTCAAGAGTTCAGTTCAAAAGAAAATGGTGTTTTACCTAACAGGTGAATCAAGTTAATTTGGGTGAGGGGGGGGATACCAGTCATCTCAGCAGTAGTGGTTTCTGCTTCATAATGCTTCTAAACTAGGAGAGTTTAAAAAGATATTCTGGAGTTGTCAGAACTGGAAACATTTAGTTCATTAAAATTGTAAGAGATTCATACCAGCAAAGTTGGGAAGAAATCTTAGTAAAAGTTATCAACAGTCCAAAGCAAAAAGACTGGAGAAAGTCAGCTAAATAAAGATTTTTTAAAAATCTGAAATGGGAGTGATTTTTCTCGGTAAGTCAGTCTGCAAAAGAGAAGGAAAAATATTTTAAAATATTGAATGCTAAAGAGCTAAAAAAAATCTGACAATATGACTTGGCTTGGAGTAAATGAAGTAAAAAAGTGGGACGTTAGTGGATAATTCTGATGCCAATGAGGGATTTAATTTAACTACAATTCTGCACTTTGTGCCTAAATTTACAGAAGATGAAATTAAAAGGTTCTTTACCGTATATGAAAAGGTAGTTGAAGAGACAAAATGGCCAAAGGTATTTGAACTCTAATCTTACAAGTACAGCTGTGAATATATAAACCAGTTTGTCGGAAGAACAATTTGCAGATTGTGAGATAAAACCATAAGAAATGATAACGAACATATCCAAATTAGAAACAAATCAGATAGTTGTAGAATTTGAAAGAGAAAAAAAAATGCTGTTGGATCAGTGGTTTCATTCAGTGAAGTTTGAGAAAAATTATGAAATTGTAAGGGAAAGAATGATTGTGGAAAAATTGACAAATAGAATTCATGTAAGCCTTGACACCTATTTAGATGAACATCAAAAATCTGAGAAGCAACAATTCTGGGACATATCTATGATTAAAAAAAAACAAAAGAACGGTGTTTGCTGGAAATCAAACAAAAACAGAAACTGCTGGAAAAGCTCAGCAGGTCTGGTAGCTTCTGTGGGGAGAAATCAGAGTGAACATTTCGGGCCTGATGACCCTGCTTCAAAACTGATGTTTGTTAAGTAAATGTTGTTTTTTATGCAGAAGATAGGGTGGAGGGAAGGGGGAAGGAGTAAAGGATAGATGGAGATAGAGCTTAGAGAGAGCAGTTGGACAGACAAAGGAATGACTAACGGTCAGCCTAGAGAATGAATTGCTGCGAATGGGGATATTAGCAGCTAACAAGTAATGTGGAGCAGCAGACCATATGATAGCAAGGCCTGATGGGTGGGGGTTGGGGTAAGGACACGGGAGAAGGTGCCTCAAGCCCTAATATTGTTGAACCTGACAATGCATACAGAAGGCTGTAGAGTTCCCAGGTGGAAAATGAGGTGCTGTTCTTCCAGCTTGTGATGAACCTTGCCGGAGCATTGCTGCAAGCCTGAGACAGAGATGTTGGCCAGGGAACTGGGTGGTGTTTTGAAATGGCAGCCAACTGGTTGCTCAGGGTCTTTTTTTGTGGACAGAACATAGGTGTTCTGCGAAGTTGTCACACAATCTCTCCTTCATTCCTTAATGTAGAGGAGACCACATTGTGAACAGTGAATGCAGTAGACTAGATTGTTTGAAGTGCAGGTATGTTTGGACCCTTGGATACTAAGGAGGGAGGAAGCAGACAGCTGTTACATCTTCAGCAGTTGCAGCGGAAGATGCCATTGTACTGTTTGTTGGGAGGGAAATAGTGTTGAGAGTTATATGCAGCCTTAATATCAGAGCAGTCACTCTCACTGCAAAGAGTTCAGTTCTCAGAAGAGAACAGTATTTCTCCTAGCAGGAGAATCAAATCAGTTCAGGGATACCAGTCACCTCAGCAGATGTGGTTTCCAGTATGTGCAGCTTCTAAGCCAAGAGCATTTAGCTAGATTCAGAATTCTCCAATGTTCATATACTTGCAAAGGAATTCTTATTTTTTAAACAAATCCTTTCAGCACTTGAAAGGAGAAAGAAACTAGAAATTGATCAAAGATTTTTAGAAAAATATTTTAGAAAAAAATGGAGATAGAATCAATTACAATAGCGATCAATTACCAGGAGATCCAGATTTAAGAAGGATTAGAGTCATGAAGAAAAACCTAGAGTTGGTGATGTTTGGAGTTTCTTGTTCAGTTTGGCAGTTGAAGTGAATCTGAGCTGAAAATGTGTTGCTGGAAAAGCGCAGCAGGTCAGGCAACATCCAAGGAACAGGAGAATCGACGTTTCGGGCATCAGCCCTTCTTCAGGCTTATGCCCGAAACGTCGATTCTCCTGTTCCTTGGATGCTGCCTGACCTGCTGCGCTTTTCCAGCAACACATTTTCAGCTCTGATCTCCAGCATCTGCAGCCCTCACTTTCTCCTCCAGTTGAAGTGAATCTCTCAAGTTATTTAAAAGGTACTTGGATCTGCACCCGAAATATTGTAACCTGCAGTGTGCCAGTGCTGGGAAGTGTTTTGGTATATTCAGCTGGTGCAGACATGGTGGACTGAATAGCCTCCTCCTGTGCCGGATAGTTGGTTCAATGTGTTATGGACAAGGCCAGACCCCCTCAAAATGTTTTAAGAAGGTAGCCTCAACCCCCAAAGTTTTCTTACTTTAAAGTAAGATTCTTACTTTAAAGGTAGATATGGAGTGGGTGGTCCAGGTGTGATGCAACTGGTCAAACCACTCATGGCTAAGCAAAACACAATTTATTTAAACACTATAGTCAAACAAAAGAAAGATAGAGGAATTGAGAATAACGTACCTATTGGAAAACCTAACTGAACACTAGATACAATAACTATTAGTAATTAACTGTTCCAATGTAGTAATATCCCATAAACACACCCCTTGGCAAAAAGATAAATTCAGACACAGATTCTTATGTGCAGTTTAACAGCGAGAGATTTCAGAGAAAGTCCTAGTTAGGAATCATTTACTGAAGCTTGCAACCTTTCTGGGATCCAAACAGCTTCCAACGTATGCAGCTAAAAAAATCTAGAAAGCCTGATCTGGGAGAACTGGCTACTCCCCTTCCATTGTTAAACTATTTTTACAAAACTAAAGACCTCTTAACCTAGAGACTTCAGCACCTCTGCTTTTACAACCTCTCTTTGAAAAGGTTGTTTTGTCCTGGGTTTTGTGGAAGGGGCAACATAATCACAAATGGCCTAGGGGTATGATTCCATTTAAAATGTGAGAGGTCCTAGGTTCAAATCTCAGATTAGCTGTGATATTGTTCTCAAAGACTTTTCCCTGGGGTGAGGGAGTCATAGCTGCTGGGATCAGACTACATCTGGATAAAAATGTGAATAGGAAAGGTTTAGAGAAATATAGAACAAGACCAGGCAGGTGAAACTAGTTTAGTTTGGGGTTATGTTCAGAATGGACTGGTTGGACCGAAGTCTCCCTGCTCTATGACTCGAAGAGGTGTTAAGATTTGTAAAAAAGAGAGTTTTGACTGATACTGTGAATGGATTTGGTTACCTTTACACTAAGCCAATTTGTACGATCTTTCTTTTCTATTTTCAATTCTTAATGTGCAACATATTTATAATTCATATTTGATACAATCTACCTGTTAACTCATGCTTAACTTTTGTTATTTCTGGGTATTAGGATAGCAAGTTAGCCAAACACTTCATTTTAAACTGTGGAATCTTATGGCTTTTCCCTTTCAGTAAATAATTGGAATTCTTTAAAAAAAAGGTACTGGTTTCGACTGAAGTCACAGCAAGAAATAGATGCAAATCTAATAAATTCTAGGTGGGGGAATAATTGCATATGTTGGTCACTGTAGCCTTAAATAAATGGTCTAGATTTTGAGTTTTAATCTTTCATATTTTGAAATTTTATGTTGTATTCACAGGTCCAACAATGAAATTGAAAAGAGGTGTTGTTTTGAAAATGTACAAAGATATAATTGAATCATTTTATTCGACTGATGTCTTCCTATGAATGATCGAAAGGACAAAATCATCCAGATCTTGTTTTAGAATCTGCACCAATCTTCCATATTTTGTGAAATTGTCCACTTCAATAAATATAAATCTTTATTTTAAAATGAATCACAGTTGAGATTATTGGACAATTGTGTTGATGGCAGGAATAAGCACTATTGTCATAATTTTATTATCCAAATTAAAAAAGAATACAAATCAGTTTCTTTATGATTTATTGCTTGCTTCTTTATGGATAAATTAATTAAATTTAAATGATGTTGCCATAAGTAAGCCACTGGAGGTTGGATCTACCTCTTAGAATATTGTCCAAATTAAGGATGGTGAGCACATCATGAAGGCAGCAGAGTCACAGGACCCATAGTAATCAGAGGACCAACAGTAATGTCAAGTTGTCAGCCTCACCATCTTGGATGCTTGACAGAAATTTTAAAAAAACAGCCACAAAAATAAGGTTGAGGGGACACCACACCTAAGGAATTGGTGACTGAAATTTATAGTCTTTGAGCTTCTGTGGCAACATTGTGGTGCATAGATCTTCCAACTCAAATGGCTACGGTCCATCTCCAGGAAGCAGGGTCCAATGAGCTTGAAGCCATTTTCAAGATAACTGACACGTTCACATAGACTTTGAACACGCTGATTTGCCCTCAACAGTGCTGAGCACCTGCTGACCCTGGCAGGAGGCAGCTTGTGAATTAGCCATCCTCCTGTTAAATCCAACCAGCAAGACTAGAGCAGCAGTAGTTGGGTTTGGGACCTGGAAATAGCCCAAGCTCAAATCATTTTCCAAGTTGGGAACATTCAGCCACTTGTCTCTTTTTGCCCCTCCCCCACTCTTAGACCATTGCATTAGAGGATAGATATATCTCATTCTTATTTCTGACCCAGGTAAGGTGATACACGATGATTCCAAAGTAGTTGGATAGTTTTGCAACAGGTTATTGTGGAATAAGTGGTCAACAACCTCAGGAGGATTAAAATTAGTAGAAGAAAGTAACCCAATTCTACTTCAGAAAAATGCTTCCGGTGTCATTTCCCTATTACTTTGGATAAGTTAATGTCTTTCAACAGTACGTCTGACAACCAACTTGACACTAAATTTTGAATAAAGACAGAAAGTGAATGATATACTATTCAATCAAAATATTACTCAGCCCCTTCTCACTTTAATGGTTGACAACTGACTGAAAACAATGAATCCTTTATAGCAGAAAGAAGCAAATTGCTAAATTAAAACAGAAATTTCTGGAGAAACTCAGCAGATCTGGCACCACCTGTGGGGAGAGAGCAGAGTTAACATTTCGGGTCCAGTGACCCTTGGGAACTAGGCCTAAAATCCTGACTCTTCTTTCTCTCCACAGATGCTGTCAGAGTTTCTTCAGCAATTTCTGTTTGGTTTCCCATTTCCAGCATCCAGTTTTATTTTTAACTTTTTTAGTAAACAAAGTATACAGTTGTATGCTACTTAAAATAAAAATGACAACTTATTAAAACTGAAAACTCTGTTGTCACACTAGTTAATTTACTGGCTGTTTTTGAGGTTTAATAACACTTTTGAGGCCATAAGACAGAGAAGAAGAAATGCACCATTTAGCTCATCGATACAGTTCTACCATTCAGTGAGATCACAGGTTATCTGATAATTCCTAAATTTCACTTTCCTACTTCTTCCCCAGAACAAACTTTGAGCAAAGGGAATTATACCACTTAACATTTAATCAAAATATTACTCAGCTCCTTCTCACTTTTCATGGTTAATTACTGATTGAAAACAGTAGGAAGAATCCTTTATACCAGAAGGATTGATGAATGAAGTAATAAGAACAGAAATTGCTGGAAAAACTCAGCAGATCTGGCAGCATCCATCGAGAAAAAGCAGAGTTAACATTTTGGGTCCGGTGACTGGGGGCGGATTGGTGGCTCAGTGGTTAGTGCTGCTTCAGAGCACCAGGGACCCGGGTTGAATTCTAGCCTCAGAGACTGTGTGGAGTTTGCATGTTCTCTGTGTCTACGTGCGTTTCCTCCCACTATCCAAAGATGTGCAAGTTAGGTGGGATAGCCATGGGAAATGCAGGGATGGGGTGGGTCTTGGTGGCATAGTCTTCAGAGGGTCGATGTGGACTCGATAGGCCAAATGGGATTTTATGAACGCTCGATTCTTTATTGATTTTTTAAAATAAATGTCTAAGTATTTCTAGCCCGACATAATGACCTATCCTGTGCACCCCTCAGTGGTACAGAAAAATTCTGTGGATTTTATCTATCTTAAATGTATGAGCTCTTATTCTGAGATTATACCCTCTGCATGACTCTTATACAAGGAGAAACAGCCTTTGTGCATTCACCCTATCAAGTCCCTTAAGAATCTTTTATCTTTCAATGAGGTTGCCTTTCATACTTCTAAATTCCCAATGAGTACCCAGACCCAATCTACTCAAGTTTTCATAAGGTAGTCTCTCCATACCTGGTATCAACCGAGTGAACCTTCCCTGGACAGCCTCCAATGCCAGTATATCTTAGATATGGGGTCCAAAATTATTTTCAGTATTGTAGCTATGGTCTGAATAGTGCTTTGTATAGTTTGAACAAAACCTCCCTTAATTTATACTCTATTCCCTTTGAAATAAAAGCCAACACTGTATTTGCCTTCCCTATTACCTGCTGAACTTGGACGCTAGCTTTTTGTGTTTCATGGATGAGTCCTTCCAAAGCCCTCTGCTTTGTCGGTCACCTTTTGATAGTTTTAAGACTTTTTCAATCCTCTTGCTTACCACTAATCATTCCCACATTTTGTATGCTTTTTGTTTAAACTTGATACTGTTCTCAACTTTCCTGGTAAACCATAGCTGGGTTATCCCTTTCACAGAATCCCCCTTCCTCATGGGGATATACCTTTGCTGTGAAACATGCGTTATTTTCTTAAACATCTGCCATTATTCCTCAATCATTTTTGCTACTGAACTGCTTTCCCAGTCCTTTCCAGCTGGTTATGCCTTTGTTTTGTGGTAATTACCCTTATTTAAGCCTAGCACATTTGGCTGCAATCCACATCCTCCCTCTCTAACTGAACGTTAAATTCTACTGATTTATGGTCACAATTTTCAAGGGCATCTGTTATTCTGATATCATTTATTAAACATGCCTCATTACACATTAAAAGATGCAAAATAGCCTGATCCCTGGGTGAATCCAAAACAATGCTTTGGAAGCTGTCCCAAATACACTCTGTAGTCTCCCTCATGTCTATGTTTGCCAATCTACATGAAGACTAAAATCATTTAATGGTAAGGTCTGAGGGAGTGTTGCTGAACAAAGAGACCTTAGAGTGCAGGTTCATAGCTCCTTGAAAGTGGAGTCGCAGGTAGGTAGGATAGTGAAGGCGGCGTTTGGTATGCTTTCCTTTACGGGTCAGAGTGTTGAGTATAGGAGTTCGGAGGTTATGTTGTGGCTGTACAGGACATTGGTTAGGCCACTGTTGGAATATTGCGTGCAATTCTGGTCTCCTTCTTATTGGAAAGATGTTATGAAACTTGAAAGAGTTCAGAAAAGACTTACAAGGATGTTGCCAGGGTTGGAGGATTTGAGGAGAAAGAGAGGTGTGCAGATGCTGGAGATCAGAGCTGGAAATGTGTTGCTGGAAAAGCGCAGCAGGTCAGGCAGCATCAGGGAACAGGAGAATCGACGTTTCGGGCATAAGCCTGAAGAAGTGCTTATGCCCGAAACGTCGATTCTCCTGTTCCCTGGATGCTGCCTGACCTGCTGCGCTTTTCCAGCAACACATTTCCAGCTTGGAGGATTTGAGCTATAGGGAGAGGCTGAATAGGCTGGGGACGTTTTCCCTGGAGCGTCGGAGGCTGAGGGGTGACCTTATAGAGGTTTACAAAATTATGAGGGGCATGGATAGGATAAATAGACAAAGTATTTTTCCTGGGATCGGGGAGTCCAGAACTAGAGGGCATAGGTTAAGGGTGAGAGGGGAAAGATATGAGAGAGACTTAAGGGGCAACGTTTTCACACAGAGGGTGGTACGTGTGTGGAATGAGCCGCCAGAGGATGTGGTGGAGGCTGGTACAATTGCAACATTTAAGAGGCATTTGGATGGATATATGAATAGGAAGGGTTTGGAGGGATATGGGCCGGGTGCTGGCAGGTGGGACTAGATTGGGTTGGGATATCTGGTCGGCATGGACAGGTTGGACCAAAGCGTCTGTTTCCATGCTGTATATCTCTATGACTTTATGACCAGTGATTAATGTCCTGCCTTTGTTTCATATCTTCGTCATCTGATGATTTATTCTGTGCCAGTGACTGTTCGGGGTATATAGGTTACTCCTACCAGTGCCTTGTTTCCCTATTTCTTTCTTTCATAGGTCCACTTGGATTCTATGTCTTCTGATAGAAGATTCTTTATTGTTGTCATCCTTATTTATCCCACATCAACAATAAAACTCCATCATGCTTTCTTTGCTGCCAGCCCTTTTGAAAATCACATATCTTCGAACATTCAATTCCTAGTGCTGTTCTTGCAACCATGTCTCTTTAATGGCTAATGATTGTCCCATTAACTTGTATTTGTGCTGTTAATTCATTTATTTTGTTTCGACTGTGACGTGATCAAAAAAGAGCTGTTCATTTTTTAAAAAACATTATTTCCCTCTTCGACCTTATTTACTGCTCTTTCCTCTTTTTGTACACTTTGTCCTTTCCTGACCCACTCTAGATATTATTCAAATAGCTGCTTTGTAATATTGCCATATTGTCACACCGTGTAAGCCTATTCTCCCAAGCCCTCCCCATCTCTAATCAGTTTTAGCCTTGGTTTCAATTTGCCAGGATACTGGTCCCAGCACTGTACCAGTGAAGCCCATCCCACCAGAACAGCTCCTTACCATTCCAGTTCTGGTGCCACTATTCTTCCACTAAAACCCATTCCACCATTCTCTGAAACATGGATTTAACTCCTCGACTGCACTTACTCTCTGTGGATTTGTCTGTACCTCAAGCAGTAACCCACAGATTATTACCTTGGATTATTATTTTATTGCTTTTAAATTTTGCACGTAACTGTTCAAAATATTTCAGGAGGCTGTCTTCTGATGCAGTGATAGTGTCCCTATCCCTGGATTGGGAGGTCCGTGTTCAAGTCCCACCTGCTCCAGTGATGTATAATAACCTGTGAACAGGTTGATTAGAAAAAAAGTCAATATCTTTGAGCAAAACCTCCCTTTTAGTCCAACCAATGTCATTGGTACCAACGTAGACAATGACTGCTGGATCCCTCCCCTCCCACTTCAAGTTCTTCTCCAGACCTGAGGAGATATCCTGGCCCCAGGCAGACAACACAGCCTTTGGGTCTCCCCCTCATGGCTGCAGTGAACTGCATCCGTCCTCCTAATTATAGTATTTCCTACCACAACTAGATTCCTATATTCTTCTTGTACCAACATGCTGCAGTCATCCTCCCTGCAGTCCCTACTTTTGACAACACAATCTGCAAGAATCTCATAATTGTAACAACTGCAGGGGGCAAATCTCCTTAACTGAAACCTCGGTTCTCATACCGCCTCACCTGCACTCACACCATCCTAGCGCTGATCACACTGCAATTTTGACTCACTAGTCTTAGGGGTGTAAAAGTGAAGGCAGCATTCAGTGTGCTGTCCTTTATTGGTCACAGCATTGAGCATAGGAGTCAGGAGGTCATGTTGTGGCTGTAAGGTTAGGCCACTTTTGGAATATTGTGTGCAATTCTGGTCTCTCTCCTATTGGAAGGATGTTATGAAATTTGAAAGGGTTCAGGAAAAGTTTACAAGGATGTTGCCAGGGATGGAGAATTTGAGCAATAGGGAGAGCAAATAGGTTGAGGCTGTTTTCCCTGGAGTGTCGGAAGCTAAGGGGTGACCTTGTAGTGGTTGATAAAATCACGAAGGGCACCGATAGGGTAATTAGATAAGGTCTTTTTCCTGGGGTGGGGGACTCCAGAACTAGAGGGCATAGCTTTAGGATGAGAGGGGAAAAATTTAGAAGGGATCTAAGGGGCAACATTTTCAGACAGAGGGTGGTGAACGTATGGAATGTGGAAGTGATGAATGCTGGTACAGTTACAACATTTAAAAGGCATCTGATAGATATATGAATAGGAAGGGTTTAGAGGGATACGGATCAAGTATTGGCAAGTGGGACTAGATTAGGTTGGGATATCTGGTTGGCATGGACAAGTTGGACCAACTCTTTCTATGTTGTTCTATGACTAATATATAGAGATAAACAGGTCTTTTTGAGTGGCAGGCAGTGACTAGTGGAGTACCCTAGGGCTCAGTGCCAGAACCCCAGCTACTCACAATATATATTGAATTAGAAGAATGAACTGAATTAACACCTCAAAATCTGCAGATTACACAAGCTGGGTGGGAAGGGTGAGCAGTGAGACGGACACAGATGTTGCGGTGTGATTTGGACAGACTGAGTGAGTGGACAAATGCATGGAAGATGCAGTACATTGTGGATAAATGTGAGGTTTTCTAACAGGGAGCAGCATACTTAGTTGGCCTTCACCTCACTCTGCTGAGATCTCATACCAACTGTGCTTACCCTATATAACTGAGTGCTGCTAAAAGATTCCATATTTTTCAAATGAAGTCACTTTTCTTGTCAGTGGAAATATTACAATAATAAAACAGATGAAATTTGTAAGAAAGTTTTGTTAATTTATTTTTCTTACTTTCAGCTTTGAAATTTTTAAAGCCCAATCACAGGGCACTAATAGGGTATGTTGTCAAAGAGTCACAGAGATATACAACATGGAAACAGATTCTTCAGTCCAACTCGTCCATGTTGATTAGATATCCTAAATAAATCTAGTTCCATTTGCCAGCATTTGGCCCACACCCCTCTAAAGATTAGAGTGGTGCTGGAAAAGCACAATAGGTCAGGCAGTATCTGAGGAGCAGGAAAATCGACGTTTCGGGCCAAAGCCTGAACTAGGCTTTGGCCTGAAATGTCGATTTTCCTGCACCTCGGATGCTACCTGACCTGCTGTGCTTTTCCGGCATCACTCTAATCATGACTCTAATCTCCAGCATCTGCAGTACCCACTTTCGCCATATCTCTCTAAACACTTTCTATTCCTATACGTATCCAGATGCCTTTTAAATGTTATTGTGCCAGCCTCCACCACTTCCTCTGGCAGCTCATTCTATACACACACCACCCTCTGCATGAAAATGTTGCCCCTTAGGATCCCTTTAAATCTTTCTCCGCTTCTTAAATTTATGCCCTCTAGTTCTGGCATTCTCAATCCCAGGGATTTGTCTAGTTACCATATTCATGCCCCTCATGATTTTATAAACTTTTAGAAGGTCATCCCTCAGCCTCCGATGTTCCAGGGAAAACAGACCCAGCCTATTCAGCCTCTTCCTACAGCTCAAATCCTTCAACCCTGACAACATTCTTGTAAATCTTTCTAAACCGTTTCAAGTTTCACAATATCCTTCTTATAGTAAGGAGATGGGAATTGCATTCAGTATTCCAAAAGTGCCTAACTATTGTCCTGTACCGCTGCAACATGACCTCCCAACTCCTATACTCGATACACTGTCCAGTAAAGGCAAGCATACCAAACACCTTCTTCACTATCCTATTTAATTGTGACTCCACGTACAAGGAGTCTCTTTGTTCAGCAATGCTTCCCAGGAAATTACTAAGTGCATAAGTCCTTCCCGAATTTGCCTTTCCAAAATGCAGCACCTCACATTTATCTAAATTAAACTCCATCTGCCACTTCTCAGCCCATTGGCCCATCTGATCAAGATCCCGTTGTACTCTGAGGTAACTTTCTTCACTGTCCACTACACCTCCAATTTTGGTGTCATCTACAAACTTACTAACCACAACTCCTATGTTCATATCCAAATTATTTATGTAAATGAGGAAAAGTAGTGGACCCAGCAACGATACTTGATGTTTCAGCTGCTGGGTATGTTGCGAGGATGTAAGATACTAAGCAAATGTTAAAAATTGAAATTCTGAAAATACTCATTTTTGAAGTTGGAGTTGGAAAGTTTTTTGTTTGATTAGTACAAACAACAATTTTGATTCTTCTCCTAAGCACTGCCCTTAACAAGCAGTTCAAGCAATAGTAAATTCCTTCTTAATGTTGTATTAGCTAACTTTGCGTTATAATTATTATAGCTAAATTGAAATAAAATCTTAGCAATCGGCAAGCATTCAATCCTCAAAGTATAAATAAATTTTTGTTCTGAATGAAATAGCACTATACAGTATAATAATATAGATGACAATGATGTGATAATGAACATGCATTGGCCACAGAGGAAAATACTATGCTTGTTGTTAGCACACGCCAGATGCTTTATTGTTCAGTGTGGTTTGGAAAATTACTTCAGTACCAAAGAATCAGATTCACTTAGTCAAGTTTTCATAATCAGATTACTGTTTGGCAATCAACCATCCTGGTCCTGTACACAAGATGTTTCAATTAGGAAAAGTGCTACACTTAGTCACCGTACCACATGTACATGCTTTCTGCAAAAGAATCACTTTACAATTTTACAGGAGAAAGTTAATTCCTGATTTTAGGTAGTGCACAAAGTCAAATTAAACAGTTTTCCTTAAAAGGTAACACTGGTGCATATTTGGTGTAAATGTGTTGCCACCACTGCTTATTTTGCAAAGTAGAAAAGATCCATTAAAAAAATGTAAAGTTATTTGGAAGCTGCTTAGTTCATGTTTTCTTAATCTCCTGAGATTCCTTTAATTGAAAAAATGATTTTCAGGGTGATATGGTTGCATTGAAATAGCAGTTCTCAGTATTCATTGTCGGAACCTTCTCCAGTGTCAGCATTCCTAGACAGCATGTAGTTGTCCATGTCAATTGATCTGCAGTTCTGAATGGCATAGCGTAAACGTTCAGCCATCACCTCTTGGCTTGAGTAAGGAGGCAGCCTAAGCTGGAAGAAGCAAGTTTGAGCTGTCGGAAGACCATCGACTGGCTGCGTAAACAAATAAAAACAAATGTCAATAGAACAAAATAATGCATATCATAAACGAAACATGAAACTGCTTCCCTAGACATGAATGTATGAGGTATGATCAGATGACAGAGGTGCAGTAAATAGCAAGGAGGAATGCCTCAGACTACAAGATGATATAGACGAGCTGGTTAGATGGGCAAAACAGTGGCAGGTGTCACAGGGAATGGAAACAGACCTTTCGGTCCAACTAGTCCATGCCAACCATGTTCCCAAACTAAATTTAAAAATGTCTCTCAAGCCCTTTATAAACTTTTTTTCCCCTCTCACCTTAAAAAGATGCCCCCTAGTTTTGAAGTCCTCCACTTTAGGGGGAAGACTCTTCATATTCAGCTATCTATGCTATTCATGATTTTATAAACCTCCATAAGGTCACTCCTCAACCTCCTACGTTCCACTGAAAAACCTTTCATTATGGCAACATCCTGGTAAATCTTTTCTGAACCCTCTCTAGTTTAATAATATCCTTGCTATAACAGGGCTGCCAGAACTGTACACAGTACTCTAGAAGTGGCCTCACCAACATCCTGTACAATCTCAAGATGACGTCCCAACATTTTAGGAGAACTACTAATGCATGGGAGCACACAATGCAGAGTACAATCCTGACAAGCAAGAGACTCAGAGGAACCTGAGCATGTGTGTCCTTAGATCGTTGAAGGTAGCAGGATGAGTTTAAAGATAGTTTTGCAGTTTATAGGATATTTGTGTTTATGAGTTAAAGAATTGAATACAAGAACAAGCAGGTTCTGATGGAGCTGTGTAAAACGTTTGTTAGGCCACAAGCTGGAGTACTAAATTGACTTCTGTTGCTGCACTATGGGAGGGATGTGAATGCACTACAGAGTAGAGAAGATTCACCAGGATGTTGCCTGGACCAGAGGATTCAGCTATTAAGAGAGACTAGGTAGATTGGGGCTGTTTTACTTACATCAGGAAAGGCCGAGCAAGGACCTGATTGAGTGGATAAAATTTTGTGTCTTTTGAGAGAAACATTTCCACTTAGTAATGGTCAATAATCTGTGGATCACTTGCTGTATCCCACCAAACACATCTCATTACTTTCCTACCCTATACCTATGGCATCCCTCATGTCTAATTCCATCTCCATCTGATAACGTACCATTCCCAGAACAACACATCATTAACTAGATATGCTCCGAAAAACTTGCACCCCTTATGCTCACATCTCTAAAAGTTTGTTGTGCACCTGGTCAAGCACGGTCAGTTTGAAACCGCCTTACACAGTTACTGACATTTGCCCCAGCAATAGAATACAAGGGAAACTGTTGCTGTGCTTTGCAGATAGCGACCTTGACGTCCTGATGGATGAAGTGGTACAGATATGGGATGTCCATTTCCCTCGGGATCAGCAATAGAGAATATGACACCAGACCATGCCAGCCTGCAACTGAGGTTGCCACCAAGATCAGTGTGTACTGCACACCATTCGTGTGAGAAAAGTCAATGACCTTCTCTACTCTACCAACATAAGTGGCACTATTTTCTATCTGATCTCTCTGCTACTGCTAGCAACTCTGCTCTGCTTCTGCTCGCACCAAGGCTCATGCATTTCGCTGGTCATTATTGCCTGTATTACTTCCCCACTCACTCTCACCCACGGTAACTCCCAACACTACTAGCCGTGCATGGTCTCTGTGTTGCCTGTTCAGTTTCTCCCCAACAGCACCAAAAATAACAGCTATGCCACCTACTTTCATCTCCCATAATATTCCCCTCTCTCTCATATTCTAGGAGGAAAGACGACCCAGTAGCTGTGGCTGAGGGATTAATATTTATTTTGCTTAATTACATCACTTTTGCTGGATGCCTGAAGATTTTCTCAATTTTTTGCCAGATTCAAAATGACATCAGGAAAGGGGAAATCCACATCACAGAGATTGCCAGATATTCATAGGATGCTTTGTCAAGTGTTAGGAGCAAGGACCACTGGTTCATAATGGTCTGCAAAATCTAGCCATTGTTGCTGTGGCAAATTTGTCTAGGTTGTGTCTGGAAATAACTGGAATCTGGGGCTAAAGGCCATCAAGCTCTCCTCACATAGCTGTAGCTTTTTCATGATCTCATGCAGCAATTTACTAGGTCCACATGTAGCCATAGTCTTACCAGACTATAGGGCTGATCTCTCATTAGAGATTACTGGTGATAATTTAATCTAAAGGTCACCATGCCTCAGGCAAGGGGAGAGGTTGAGAAGGAAAATCCTTTATTATAGCGTCAATCGGTATGGGAATTCAACCCAGTGCTGGCTTCAAACTGCATTGCCAACCAGCCATTTAGAGACAGTATAAAATAATAGGTAAAATTCTAAAGTGAGTCCAGGAACAGAGAGACCTAAGTGTATATGTACTCAAATCAAAGGTGGGAGGACACAGAGAGTTGCTAATAAAACATGCATTGTTCTATACTTCCTTAATAAGGGCATAGAATACAAGTTGAAACTTTATTGCTGGAACAGCACAGCAGGTCAGGCAGCATCCAGGGAACAGGAGATTCGACGTTTCGGGCACAGGCCCTTCTTCAGGAATCCAGGGAACAGGAGATTCGACGTTTCGGGCACAGGCCCTTCTTCAGGAACGTGCTGCCTGACCTGCTGTGCTGTTCCAGCAATAAAGTTTCAACTTTGATCTCCAGCATCTGCAGACCTCACTTTCTCCTCATAGAATACAAGAACATGGAGGTTATGACTACTTTGGTTAGACCTCAGCTGGATTATTTTGTGTAGTTTATAAGAAAGATGTGAACATATTCGAGAGGGTGCATAAGATGGTTCCAGCATCGAGACAATTCAATTATGAGGAAAGATTGGAGAAGTTGGGACTGATTTTTTTGAAGATGAGAAGGCTTAGAGGGGATTTGATTGAAGTTTTCAAAATCATGAGGGGTCTGGACAGAGTGGACAGATGTTAAGGACCGGAAGACACAATTTTAAAGACACATGAGTTTTTCAGACAGCAATTAGGGTGTGATAGAAGTAGATTCAATTAAAGCATTCAAGAGGATGATTACTTACAGAGAAACAATGTGTAGCATTAAGGAAAAAGGCAGGAGATTAGCATAAGAACTGTGGTAGGAGTAGGCAATTCAATTGAATTTGTTCTGCCATTTAAGTGAACACTTTTCAGCCTATCCACTTCCTATATCACTTTTCCTATCCACTTCCTATATCCTTTAACCAACTACTAATTAAACATCTGTCTAATACCTTCTTAAATTATTCAGTGTCCCAGCATCCAACTACATTCTGGGATAGTGAGTATCATAGATCCCTTGAGAAAAGGAGTTCCTCCTCAACTCTGATTTAAATCTGCCACCCCACAGCATAAACCTGACCTCTCAGTCTAGTTAGCCCCACAAGGGGAAACATCTGCTCGACGTCTACTTTGTCAATCTCTGTTAGCAACTTATGTAACTCAGTTAGATCTCCTCTCATTGTTATAAACTCTGGCGAGTATAGGTCGAAACTGCTTAATCTCTTTTCCAGAGACAAGATTTCCATCTCTGGAATTAATCTAATAAACCTTCTCTGAACTGCCTCCAACGCAATTACAACCTTCCTTAAAGGGGCTCAAAACTGTATGCAACCTCTCCAGTGCCTCGTAAAGGTGCAACAAAACTTCTCAACCTTTATAATCCATTCCTTCAGCAATGAATGGCAAAGTTCCATTTGCCCTTCTTATTACCTGCTGTACCTGCATTCTAACTTTCTGCCATTCAAGCATGAAACAGCAGCATGAGATAGCACTGAAGCACTTTCAAGTTTCTCTCTGTTTGGATAATAAGTTGCCATTTTATTCTTCTGACCAAAATTGACAACCTCACACTTAACTATGTTAAATGCTATCTGACAAAGTTTGGCCCATTCACTTTATCTATTCATATCCATTTGTAAATTTCATATTTCTTCATTGTAACTTACTTTCGCAACTATTTTCATGTCTTCTGCAAAGAGTACATTCTACCCCTACATCCAAGTCATTAATATTGTTTGCAATTAGTTCTGGGCCAAGGACCAAACCTTGTTACATCTTGCCAACCAGAATAAACAAATCATTTATCCTGGCTCTCTGCTTTGTTGGATATCTAACTCTATATACAAGCTAACAGTTTATCCCTAATCCTGTATGATCTTACCTTGTGTATTGGCCTTTTGTGTGGCACCTCATCAAAAGGCTTTGGAAGTCCAAATATGCTACATCTACAGGACCCTAATCATTTTACATTTTTTGAAGAACTCAAGAAAATCAGTCAAACATTACTTACCCTTCATAAAACTTTGCTGACTGCGATGTATTGTGTTTTGACTTCCCGAATATCACATTACTGTTTCGTTAATACTAGATTCTAACAATTTTCCAATGACTGATGTTAAACAACTAGTCTGTAGTTTCCTATTTTCTGCCTTCCTTCATTTTTAAATAAGGGTATTACATTGGCATTTTTCACAGCCATTGAAACCTTTCCAGAATCCAGAGAAATTTGGAATATTATAAACAACGCATCCACCATCTCTGGTGCCATCTCCTTAAGATGTAGACCATCAAGCCCTGGGGACTTGTGTGTCTTTAATCCTGATAGCGTGCTCAGTATGTTTTCTCTAATGGTGGCAATTGTTTAAATTCCTCCTTTTCTATAACCTCTGTATTACCTGTTACTATTGGATTGGTTTCAGTGTCCTCCACCATGAAAACAGAGGCAATATATTGATGTGTCTTCAGCATTTCTATGTTCCCAATTATTAACTGTGTTCCCCATAATTCGGTGTTCCCCATTATTTAACTCTCCCATCTGGTCCTCCAAGGGATTTTAGCTACTCTCTTTTTGTATACTTACAGAAGTGTTTGCTATTCGTTTTTATATTTTGTGCTAGCTTTCTTTCATAACTATCCTTTGGTATTTTAAATTTTTTTAGTACCCCTTTGGTGCTCAATCTTCCAGCTTGCCACTGACCTTTACAATATGTTGTGCCTTAGATGTTGCCATTATGTTATCTTTTACTTTCTTTTTTAAGTCATGGATGATTTTTTTCCCCCCTCTTACAATATTTCTTCCCTTCTAGGATATATTTTAGTTAGGCGAAAATGGATATCTCCTTAAATTTCCGCCAGCTTATGAACTGTCCTATCGCTTAGCTTGCTGTATAGTCCACTAGAGCCAAATCTGTCCACATGCCAATGTAATTACTTTGTTTAACACCAGAATGCTACACTGGGACTTAAGTTCATTTTCCTCAAACTGAATTTGAAATTCCAGCATGCTATGATCACTCTTCCCTGGAGGATCCTTTAGTAAGAGATCATTAATTAATCTTTAATCATTACACAACACTAAAACCAAAATTGACTACACCCTGGTTGGTTCCCCAACAAATTGCTCCAAGAAACAATCACTATTAGACTCTTTGAGCTTTCCCTCAAGACTACCTTTGCCAATTTGATTAATCCATTCTATATACTTAATAAAACCATGTAAAATTACCATTGTTCCTTTATTACAAGTCCACAGTTTCCTGGTTTAAGAACTGCAGAACTACTGTTATGGAACCTATAGATTACTCCCACCAGGGAATTTTTACCCTTGCTATTTCTTATTTCTATCTAGATTGATTCTTTGTCTTTTTCCGGTGCATCCAACAGGATCATGGTTGCAAAACTAGCACACATATCAAACAATAAATGTGATGAAGCAATTAGACAAAAATTACTAAATTATCTCTAGTATGCAAAGAATTATGCTGATTACCAATTCAGAATTGTCAGTTGGGCTCAATGTAGTGTCCTTCTATGTACTAGAAGCAATGTGTGTTAATGCATAGAGCACGGTTTTCTGCACACTCAAATAACATGTACAGGCACTATATGTTTCAACTCAACAAAATAGATGATGACCATTCTCTGGTTAATTTCCCAGGGCAACACCTTGATGACAGTTAACCTGCTAAAACAATTAAATGCTGGTAATCAATAACTAATACATTCTACATGGTAACACTTCTCCAAATCAGCATTCACTTGTCAACCAATCTGCACTCTATTTTCATAAAATATAAATATTATTTTCCTTTTACTTTGCATTTACTTGCAAACTGCCCTGATATGTGTAAGATGAAATTTGTTGGCAAAATATTTCTTTGCTGAGCAATACTAAAACTTTGTAAATTATATCCATGAATTTTTGGCATTAAGCTGTTGGTACAAGGCTCATTTTTCCCTGGTGTATACCTTGGGAAAAACCTACAAGATTTACAACTTACAAGATTTGCACAAGTCAATAATTTAAGCTACACTGTAATTTGTCAATGCAAAATACTTACCCTGTCGACTTTAATAATTTGGAATTTCTGTGTTATGTCTGCAGGATTGGCTGGTAACCGAGAGCGACCAGAGACAAAGCGAAGAAACAACACTCTCTCCTCATTAGAAAACTCTTGCAATGTTTGCCACAGCCAATTCAGCAGCTGATGGTTTTCAGCAATGTCACGGTAACGTACAACTTTCTTTAAGGTATCTACGTTCACTTCCGGCATCCCACAAACAAGCTGCTCAAGCTGTCTTTCTGTTAGTAGAGACAGTAGAGGTACTGGCACAATAGCTGACATTCCCTGTCTGATTGCTGCTACCTAAAAATGATTGAACAGCACAATGTAAAAACATTAACAGTTTGTGAATTCATCCATTACTAGGTTTATTTCTTGGCAAATATATCATGATTACTATACAGCTAAATATTTATTGTTTAAAAGGTATAACAAACATTTTTCGAAAATATTTTCTGAAAACAATTTAAACTAATTAGAGAATTGGAGAAAATTTAAAGATTAATTCTAAAGTGGCAGATTAAAATGTTATCTGCTTTATTTATGTAGAAAGTTCAACATGAGCAATCAAAATATTAACATAATCACATTAATGAAAAATAGTAATACAATTCCAGATGTTGGAAATCTTAAAGAAAAATCAGAAAATACTGAAGATTCTTAGCTGCAGTGCAGCACCATAGAAAACTCTTAATATTTGTGATGTGTTACATTGGTTTTTCACATATGCTGCCAAACCTGCTGAATATCATAGTTTCTGCTTTAATATCAACTAGCTGTTGCTTATTGAATGCTAAGATTTAAGTTGCTGATGACCATGATTAGGAGACATTTAATTCGAAAAAATTGAACTTGGCTCTCCAATCTTTGCCATTACAGAGACTAATAATACTTTATCAAAATGGCATATTATAACTATATAGAAATCAGGGATCCTGGGCATTATTGCATTGTTAAGTGCATATATAACTACACCTTACATGTTCACCTCCTTTTAAGGGATGCTGTCTCTTGGCTGTTGCTGACGATTTTGATTTATATTTAGTATTTACAACTACTCTACCAGCTTCTCATCTCTGGTGTGAGAAAGTTGAAAAAGGTGATGACATCCATGAAATAATGTGTCCATCTGTTCTTGCTGATTACTCAAAGACATAATAAGCGCACATTTTTCATCAGTGACCTCCTGGACAGCAATTAGATGTAACTGAGGACACAATGCAATGGCATGTGCAAACCTGGGCTGAATCCAGTTAACTCAGTACAGATTTGAATTCCAGTCTCCGAATTATCGAGTCCTCATGGTTCACATCGAAATAAAACAGTGCTCTTACTATAGACCACCTGACAACCCCTCACAATGCTAACTTTCAAAAGTTATAAAATAGTATTGAATTTGAAGAAAATTCAGGAGATTATCTTGAGAAAATAGAGGAAGTACTTACTTGCTGCTGCACATGGAAATTGAAATGATTTGAAAGGATTTTTATGCTCACCTGTTGATCTAGTTCATGTAGTCTGTATTCAATTGCTCTCTCTACATACTCCTTCCTGTTTCCAAATGTCAAAGGTATACTGCTTCCTCCAGGAATTATTGGAACAACCTTACCGTTTGCACTCTGACCAACAAATGAATCTAAAGGGATCATCTAGAAAATAATTAGAGATAAATAACATTACAGAAATTGATCACAATATTCAGCCTAATCTTACCAAACATTGCCTTTCTTAAAAAATAGGAAGGCTCAAGTTACACTTATTGGAGCAGACATTCAGTTCATTGTGTCTGCTCCGTCATTTAAAAATATGATAATCCTCAACTTCAATTTCCAGCCTTTTCTCCATAACCCTTGATTCCCCTACTGACTGAAAATCTGTCTATCACAATCCTGACTATATCTAATAACCAGGTCTTGATATCTATCTGCAGTAAAGAATTCCATAAATTCACTCGTCTCTGGTAGAAATAATTCTTCCTCAGCTCTGTCTTAAATTGGTGATCCCTTACTCAGGGATTATGCCTGATGGTCCGAGACTCTCCACAATCACAGAATCAAACAATTGTTATAGTGCAGGAGGCAACCATTTGGCCCACGGTGTCTGCACTGGTTGTATTACTTAAGAAGGGGAAACAGCCTCACTGCATGTACCCTGTCATGTCCCCCGAGAGTCTTTTATACTTCAATGAGATCATCTGTCATTCTTCTGAACTCCAATGAGTACAGGCCCAACCTATTCAATCTCTCCTCATTGGAACATCCTACCATTTGGGACCAAGCTAGTGAACCTTCTCTAGACTGCCTCCAATACCAGTGTATGTTTATATACTCCATTGCTTTTGAAGGGACTTTAGAGGACAATATTCCATGTGCTTCCCCTATCATCTGCTGAATTTGTATGTTAGCTTTTTGTGATTTATGCATGAAAGTTCATGCTATGCTGTAATTTTCTAGTCTTTCTCTATAGAGTCATAGAGATGTACAGCCACAGAAATAGACCCTTAGGTTCAACTCGTCCATGCCGACCAGATATCCTAACCTGATCTAGTCCTATTTGCCAGCACTTGGTCCATATCCCTCTAAACCCTTTCTATTCAGATAGTCATCCATTTAAATAATATTTAACTCCTCAATTCCTCCCAAATTGCTTAACCTCACATTTCCTAGCTACAAGCAGTTCTGAATAAGAGTCATTGGATAGAACATAGAGAAGTACAGCACAGAACAGGCCCTTTGGCCCACGATGTTGTGCCGAAAATTATTCCTAATCTAAAATAAAATAACCTAACCCCTCAATTCACTGCTGTCCATGTGCTTGTCCAGCAGTTGCTTAAATGCCCCTAATGACTCTGCTTCCATCACCATCGCTGGCAACACATTCCATGCATTCACAACCTTCTGCGTAAAGAACCTATTTCTGACGTCTCCTTTATACCTTCCTCCTAACACCTTAAAACTATGACCCCTCGTGCCAGTCAATCCTGCCCTGGGGAAAAGCCTCTGGCTATTGATTCTATCCATGCCTCTCAGTACCTTGCACATCTCAATCAGGTCACCTCTCTTCCTCCTTCTCTCCGGAGAGAAAAGTCCGAGCTTAGTCAACCTCTCTTCGTAAGCCAATCCCTCCAGTCCAGGCAGCATCCTGGTAAACCTTCTTTGCACCCTCTCCAAAGCCTCCCCATCTTTCCTACAATAGAGCGACCAGAACTGGACATAATATTCCAAATGTGGTCCCACCAGGGTTTTTTAGAGATGCAAAACCTTGCGGCTCTTACACTTGATCCCCCTGTTAATAAAAGCCAAAACACCATATGCTTTCTTAACAACCATATCCACCTGGGTGGCAACTTTGAGGGATCTGTGCACTTGAACACCAAGATCCCTCTGTTCCTCCCACAGCAAGATCTGACACCTGTTCTGGCTCAGTGCCGAGCACCAAATCCAAAATGGCCTCGCCCCTCGGTCTACATACTGAGTAAGTAAACCCTCCTGGACACAACTGACAAAAACGGCTCCATCCAAACCATCTGCACTAGGGAGGTTTCAGTCAACATTGGGAGGTTGAAGTCACCCATAACAACTACCTTCTTTCTTCACTACCTGCTATACCTGCACCCATAACAACTACCAGCTTTCTTCACTACCTGCTATACCTGCATGCTTGCCTTCATTGAATGGTGTACAAGAACACCCAGAACTCTTTGTACTGCCCCTTTACCTAACTTGACTCCATTTATGGCTTTCCCCAGTAGGCCGTCCTCACCAGCAGTATTCAAAATGCTATACTTATTGCTGAGGGGAACGGCCACAGGGGATCCCTCCTCTCTCTGTTGGTTCCCTTTCCTCCCCCTGACAGTAACCCAGCTGTCCTTATCCTGTGTCTGAGGAGTGACCATCTCTCTGTACATCCTCTCAATTTCCCCCTCAGCCTCCCGGATGATCCGCAGTTCATCCAGCTTCAGTTCCAGTTCCCTAACTCAGCTGGAGTTGGGTGTACTTCCAACAGATGTGGTCGGTGGAGACATGTGTCTCACCTACTTAAAAATTTCCTGGCTGCCCTCATTTCTCTCTGCCCTCTCTCCTCATTGCTCTGTTCAAAATGGAGGCCCAACTCCTGAGGTAAGTCCCTTTTTAGGTGGGGAAAAACTGACCTACTTGGCAACCCTAGCTTCTCTCCGCCCTCTCTCCTTGCCGCTCTGTTCAAAATGGATCTGAAATGTTAACTCTTTCTCTCCACAAATACTGCCAGACTTGATGAGTTTTTCCAGCAATAATGCTTGTGTTTCTAGCATCTATATTTCTCCATTTTTTTAAAAAAAAAAGTTGAGGCTCTGGCTACTGTGATGAAATCAGTGACCTGATCTTTGTACTCTGTGCTTCAAAGCCACTTTTATTGAGACAGTCCTTAAGTAAAATCGCAGTTTCTGCAGGGATGTACTTCATTGTATTTCATAGTTGTGGTGTCAAGTTCTGAGATATCAGCCTGTGGTTTAGGCTGTGAAGGAAATGGAAGGTATTTGGGAAAATAACAAGGATGAATAGTCAAATTTCATCCAGTGATCAGAACGGGAAGGGATCTGAAAATGTTTATAATTTTCAGAAGAAAAGACTGTTGCTTTGAGATGGTCTCTGTAAAACAACTAAGATAAGGAAAATGAGACAGTTGGGCAAGTAGACCACAAACATTGATTCCAGGGCGATGATGTGAAGATAGTCCTTTAAGTGGACGGTCCACCTGTTGAACTTGGGAGCTGCTGTCAGGTGGGACTTTGCAGTTAACTTTCGTGTGAACAAAGGAACAGAAACTCCACCTGGGAAGGTCAGAATTTTGCTGGAGTCCAAGGCTGAGATTAATGTCATTTCTACTGAACGGACTATCTGAGAAATAGAAGACATTTATCTTTGTTACAACGGCAATTAATAGTGCCTATGGGACACAAATTGTTTGTTAATTTATGCTCAATTTATGTAAACATTGGTTTGATTTTTACAGTAAAATTTCTATTGGAATCCTGCCCCCCTACATTTCTATGCTGTATGACTCCATGACTACTATGGGACACTCCAATTTTCCAACTGAGCTTCAATTTGGGAATGTTGGAGAATTGCTCCACACTGCTCAATACAAAACTAAAGGTAATGTTTGCAACTACAGATAATTTAATATAATTGGTGAAGGAACTGATAGACACAACAATTGGAAATAAAATGCTCACTCTGAAAAATATATGGCTTAACAGATGACAGACAGCATGGATTTGTTCAACGGAAATCAGGTTTGACAAACCCAGAACAGACTGATGAAGGTGATATTAAAAACAGAAGGGCTGGAAATATTCAGCAGGTATGGCAGCATCTGTGGAGTTAGAAACAAAATTAATGTTTCAGATCAATGTACTTTCAATAAAGTGGTATAATGTTAGAAAAGTTTTAATTAAGTGAAAGAGGGGAAGATGGGAAGCAGAACAAAGAGAGAATTTTTACAATACACTGGAAGACAAGAAAAAAAAAGAGAAAGTTGTTTGGTCTTGCACCATGAACTAAGTAGTAATGAACTAGTTAAGGAAGTAGAAGCTAGAGGAGACCTAAACAGGATTTTGAATAACTGCCATCTGAAAGCAAAGAAAATGACAGATGAAAAGAATAAATAGAACAAATGGTTAAAGTGTTTTAGTTGATCTTATTCCAGCTTGGTAAGGGGCACAACAGGTTTTGCAACTTGAGTCTTCAATACTATTGCCGATTGTTAGGGCCTTTCTCCAATGCCTTCAGCTATTTCTTAATATCACATTGAGTGATTTTGATTTTGAATAAGGAGTGATAAACAAGCTCTGATAAACTTGGGTCAGTGATGGATAAAATTCCATGATGCATAAAGGCTGTAACTTCCTACCTTCTCACCCACACCCACCTGGCTGAAACTTGATCATGGCTCCAATGGGTGCTCACTTTGCTGAATAGTCATTGCTCCAGCCTTGTGAAACTCTTCTCCTGATGACCGTGGGAATACCAGATTCACTCCTCAAGCTGTTCCAACTATCGGGCTTCTCCCTCCCTTGACTGTTCCTCTACTCACAGACTCCTTGTTTGTAGGAGTAGCAGGAGTGGGAGAGAGGGACCCTGTGTATGGTGGAGCTGAAGCAGACCACATAAGAGACACAGATCTCTGACTGGAGGAGACTGGGGATGGGGGTGAGTTGTGCTGTGTGTAGGGGAGGGGAGAAAACAACTTTTCTCAGATTGGATAATTTCAGAGGTGAATTCACCTGCTGGTCCCAGGTATTCTAAGCATTGGAACCAGAGGTGAAGTGAGAAGAAGTGTTTTCATACATGCTTTAATGATCAAGAGTGCAGTTTGGAATGTTAGGGTTGGTAGACTCGATAATAACTTTCAGAAGACAAAAAGACAGGGGAAAACGCAAAGCTTTGTAGAAACAGTGCGTGAAAAAGACTAATTGGATAATCCTTCAAAACAGCTGGCACTGGCATAATAGTCCCCAATGCATGGTTAACCTTCTCTGCATTATCACTATGATTAGCTCAAATAGTGACTTGAAGAAATCAGAAAAGAATTCAGAAATTAGTACTTCCAATTCTAAGCCCAGTGCCATGTACTACACCATTGAAGAGTTCAGGCTGCCTACTTTTCCTCAATCGTCTTCCATTACTGCTTCAAACAGCTGCTAGAAAACAGTATGTAAGTACTTGCTTTCCTGTGTTGTTCTCCTTTATAAGGAATGAAATACCCTCTGGTCAATGCTTCAAGGTGATAATGGAAATTTGGCATATTGAGCTATTCTCGTTCTATTACTCAACTAGTGTACTATTACTCAACTCCACTATTGTACCAGATAGGGCGCTGACACACAGACAGATCCATTCTTTTCAGGTTTGTGCCTTTCATTCAATGGCTTGAACATTCTAATGCAAAGCAGTTCAGTTGGAAAGACGATGAGGAAATTTAACCAGAAACTATGCACAGATCAAAACAAACACATGCAACATGCCTTGATGACTATTGCCCAGTGGCTCTGACCTCCATAATCATGAAATGCTTCAAGAGGCTGGTCATGGCCTACATCAACTCTAGCCTCCCAGCTTGCCTCCATCCCCCGCAATTTGCCCACTGGTGAAACAGGTCCACAGTGGATATCGTTTCTCTAGCCCATCATCCCTGGAACAAGGACAGCTCAATCAGGCTCCCTTTCATTAGCTGCGCCTTCAACACCATAATCCCTACCAGATTAATTTCAAAACTCCAAGACCTAGATCTCAGCCCTGACCTCTGCAACTGGATCCTCAGCTTCTTAACCCACAGACCATAATCAAAGAAGATAGACAATAGCACCAGCTGCACAATAATTGTCAACACTGGCACCCCACCAGAATGCTTTCTCAGCCCCCTAATGTACTCCCTGTACACCCATGACTGTGTAGCCAAATTTCATGCAAATGCCATCTACAAGTTTGCTGACAACACCACTGTGCTAGGATGGATGAGTCAGAATACAGGAAGGAGATAGAGTGTTTAGTGTCACGGTGCAATGATAACAACCTTTCTCTCAATGTCTGCAAAAAAAAAAAGAACTGAACATTGACTTCAGGAAGAAAGGAGACGACATGCCCCTGTCTACATCAATGGGGTTGAGGTGGAGAGTCAAGAGCATCATGTTCCTAGGAGTGACGATAATGGACAGTCTATCCTAGACCTCCCACGCAGATGCGATGGTCATGGCGACATAACAACACCTTTTCTTTCTCAGGCCGCTCAGGAAATTCTGCATGTCCATAAGGACAAATAGATGCACCACTGAAAACATTATCTCTGGGTGCATTACTGCCTGGTATGGCAAATCCTGTGCCCAGGGCCGTAAGAAACGACAGAAACTTGTCTGCATAGCCCAGACTATCATGGAAGCCAACTTCCCATCCATTGACTCCATTTACCCTTCTCATTGCCGCAGAAATGCTGCCATCAAAGACCCCTCCCACCCCAGTGATGCCTTCTTTCAACCCCTTTGGTCAGGCAGAAGATACAGAAGTTTGAACATATGCACCAACCTTTTTCAGGTTCAGGAACAGCTACTTCCCCACTGTTATTAGACTGCTGAATGGACCTCTCTAACCTCAAATAATGCCATCTTGCTAATGTTGATCTTGGTTGTAAGTTTGCTCACTGAGCTGGAGGGTTTGTTCTCAGACATTTTGTCATCATGCTAGGTAACATCATCAGTGAGCCTATAGTGGAGCGTTGGTGTTCTGTCATGCTTGCTGCTTATCTATCACAGTTTGTTGTGGTAGGTGATATCATTTCCAGTTCTGTTTCTGAGAGGTTGGTAAATGGAGTCCAAATCTGTGTTTGTTAATAAAGTTCTGGTTTGAATGCCAAGCCTCTAGGAATTGTTTAGCCTGTTCCAGGATGGATGTATTATCCCAGTTGAACTTGGGTCCCTTTTTGCCTGTGTGTGGATACCAGTGATAGTTGGTCATCTTTCGGTGGCTGGTTGGTGCGCATGTATCCTCGTGGCTAGCTTCCTGCCCAATTGTCCAATATATTGTTTGTTGCAGTCCTTGCAGGGTATTTTGTATATGACGTTTGTTCTGCTGGTTGTAAGCATGGCTGGTTGTAAGCATATTTAAATTTATCAGGAGCTGTTTCTGTGTGTTGGTAGGTTTGTGGGCTACCATGATGCCTAGGGACTGCAGGAGTCTGGACGTCATCTCTGAGATGTCTTTGATGTATGGTAGGATGGCTAGACTCTCTAAATGTGTTGTGTCTCCTTGTTTAGGTCTGGAGTGCAAGAATTGCAGACTGCACTTATTGGGTACTTGTTGTTCCTAAATGTGTCGTACGTGTGTTTGTCCTTGGCTTCTCGTAGTTTCTGGGTGCTGCAGCGTGTTGTGGCCCGTTTTAATAATGTCCTGATGCAGCTCCGTTTGTGGGTGTTAGGATGGTTGCACCTGCTGGGAGGACCTACTAGCCACCAAAAGACATGATCAACTGTCAGTGATATCCACACACACAGATGAAGAGGGACGCCAGTTTGACTGGGACAATACATTCATCTTGGGATAGGTTGAATCAAGACATGTGAGGAAATTCCTAGAGGCCTGGCATTCAACCAGAACTCCATTAACAAACCTAGATTTAAACCCCATTTACCAACCTCTCAGAAAAAGAACCAGAAATGATATCACCATCACAACAAACCGTGACAGATAAGTAGCAATGAAGACAGAACACCAGCGCTTCACCGGACACTCACTGATGTTACCTGACATAGTGACAACACATCTGAGAACAAATCCACCAGCTCAGCAAGCAACTTACAACCTGAGCTACAAATCTTCTCCAAAATGTTGATCTTGCTTCGTGCACCTCCTGTGTTGCCATAATCTTGTATTCCTCTTTTTATCTAAGCACCTTATAATTTCTATGTCCTTGCTTGTTATGATCTGCCTGTACTGCTCACAAAACAAAGCTTTTCACTGTACTTAGGTACTTGTGACCACAACAAATCAAATCAAACAATAAATCAAATCAAACAATAAATCAAATCTTACTTCCAGGAAATTTTCCTCTGTTATTCCACTGTTGTCTAAATTCAAGATTCCATACAAGTTCCGAACATAAAGCAAGTCAACCTCTTCTAGATCCTCAGAAGAGAGAGGGATTGAGCAGAGCTGTTTCCATACAAATGGTGCCAAGTGTAGATCCAATGGTTTCTTGGTTCGAATAGCCACAGCCATCAGGATTCCCAGAAACCTAAACTGCTGGAGATGTTCAGCAGTACAAGCTGATGGGTTAAGCAAGAATCTGGAAGAAAATAAGGCAAAATAAAGAGATTTGGTCTGAGAATTTAAATTTAATCCCATAAAATTGTTAGTTTCTTAGCATCATGTGCCAGTTCATGAACAGTCGTATTACCATTAAATCTAAAAATATTTTGTGGGACTTTGCTACTTACAAATTGGCTGACATAATAAGAGCTATTACTTATTCTTCAAATGTAGCTGGCTTCAGAAGGATATAGTGAGGTCATGAAAAATTTTCTGTACATGCGAGCACTTTAGTTCTTTCGTAATTTTGAAATAAATTCTTTCACCTGTCTCTATTGCTACCAACTTCTGCAGTGCCATTTGGTGTTGCAATCAGTAGATCGACCACGCCAGTCTCCAATTCCTAGAAAATAAAGTAGTTTAAATTTAAGTTGTTGATAATAGAGATCATAGTTCTTAGAATCACAGAGTTTTGACAGCATGGAAAGACACCCTTCGGCCTAGTGCGTTAATCTGGTCATCAAACGTCTTACTGTTCTAATCCCATTTTCCAATTCATGGCCTATAGCCTTGTATATTTTTGGCATTTCAACTGCTCATCTAAATAGTTCCTAAATTTCTTGAGGGCTCCTTCCACAACTACTCTTTTAGGGAGTGAGTGAGTTCCAAATCTCTCAACCTCTGGGTGAAAAGCACTTTGCTCAAAATTCCCTCTAAACTTTCTGCTCCTCTCATAAAACTGTTCCCGTGGTTATTTAGCCCTCTACTAAGGGGAACATCTTCTCTCTATCTATGCCCCTGAAAATGTTGTACGTCTCAATAAGATCTCCAGTCCTGTTTGTTTCTATGTAAATGCAAAGTCACCACTGTCCAAGAGGACCATAGATCGGCATTTCCGTGAGAGAAAGAGAGGTGACTCGTGGTGGTTTAACCCGAGAGTCACCATGCCTCAGCTTTATAGTAACCTTAGACAGTGTAGGAATTGAACTCTCACTACTAGTATCACCAGCTTTCCAGCTAACTGAGTTAATTGACCATTTGTGTTCATCAGAAAGAAAGGAGTAGAAAAATATGTTGATCAGGTGAAAAGATAGATGGGAGGAGTCTTTGCTGCAACACAAACACTGGTATAGATCTGCTTTCAAGAATTTTCAATTTGTGTTTTAAATTCTATGTAAATGCAAATTTACCTGGCACATTTCTGTAATTGTATCATCAAATACCCCACCAGCATCATCAGCACCTTCCCCGATCAACTTCACTTTCCAGGCTCGTGATGGAAGTCTCAGTTCAGAGGCATTGAGCTGGACAACTTGCTTGGCAATCTGGATGAAGATAGGTTTGGTTGATCGGCCCCTGCATGTCATATACACATATAAATTAACATAACTGCAATACGTTTTCTGCAACTTTATAAAACAAAGAACTATTAAGTTGTGCAAAGAAAATTATGAAAGAAAATTACATTAGCAATAAAACTTTTGACAATGTACTGATACATAAATATAATTTGCTTTTGGCTGTTAATTGGCTTAAAGCACACCACATGCTGGGCTTTGTCTGATCTAACACTGTGTGGGAACATTAAAACAGGAACTGCATTAAGCGAGCTTTTAATAGAGACAATTCAACTTGCAAGAAAAATCTTCAAGATGAGACAACACCTGAGATGAATCATACTGATTTTGAATATATAAGTAACAAATTTATTCATAATAAAATTTAGTTAAAGTCTCACTCCTATTTTCAAGTTGTAAGTATGCCGTAATCTTCATGCAAAACCTGAGTGTGATAACACCAAAATTATGACCATGACTGCCTGAGTTGATAAAGCTAACCAAAATTCAGCAATCATAATCCTCCAAATAAAGGGACAGCTGTTATATGTGATAACATTTTTTAAACTTTGCATACCTATTGCAATATAATTGAGGTCCCAGCATTGATCCCAGTGCCAACCTGTAAATAACCCATTTATTCCGACACTCTATGTCCTGTTAGTGAGCAAGCTTCTATCTGCTGATCATCTACACTGCAAGATTTTATTTTTCTTCAATGTGGCAACCTTGCCAATCCTTCTGGAAATCTAAATGCCGTACATCTACCATTTGCAAAGCTGCAGCTGCCTTCCATAAAGGAGGAGGGAGGTCAGCAAGAGATTTGATAGGGGTGTCCAAAATCCCGGAGGCCTAGCGGATGGAGTAAATAAGAAAAACCGTTCACACCGATTGAAAGGTCAAGAACCAGAATACATTAAAAGTGATGGCTGAAGAACCAAAGGCAAATGTGATGAAATCTTCTTTTAAGTTGCAAATAGTTCTGATCTGGAATGGTCTGTCTGAGAGTGTGGTGGAGTTGGATTTGACTGTGGCTTTCAAATGATTGAAGCCCAGCACCATTCTGTTGAGACTACTTATATCTCCGTCCTATGGTTAGTATTAAAACTGAATAGTGCGTGCAAGACAGGGCCTGGTCAAGACTCTGAACAATTGAAGCCCAATTTTCTCCATGCTGCCCTTCAGGTAAAAAGCTCTAATTGTTTTTGCTGCCTTTTTGCTCCATGAGTTTTTGGTCTCCCTGCTTATAGGAAGGATGTTGTGAAACTTGAAAGGGTTCAGAGAAAGATTTACAAGGATGTTGCCTGGATTGGAGTGTTTGAGGAAGCCCAATTTTCTCCATGCTGCCCTTCAGGTAAAAAGCTCTAGTTGTTTTTCTGCCTTTTTGCTCCATGAGTTTTTGGTCTCCCTGCTTATAGAATGTTGTGAAACTTGAAAGGGTTCAGAGAAAGATTTACAAGGATGTTGCCTGGATTGGAGTGTTTGAGGCTGAGAGGTGACCTTATAAAGGTTTATAAAATCATGAGGAGCAGAGATAGAGTAGAAAGACAAGGTATTTTCCATAAGATGAGGGAGTCCAAAACTAGACAGCATTGATTTAAGGTGAGAGAGGAAAGATTTAAAAGGGATCTAAGGGGCAACTTTTTCACAGAAGGTGGTCCGTGTATGGAATGAGCTGCCAGAGGAAGTGGAGGAGGCTGGTACAATTACAGCGTTTAAAAGGCACCAGAGTGGGTGTATGAATAGAAAGGGTTTAAAAAGGATGTGGGCCAAATGCTGGCAAATGGCAACAGATTAATTTAGGATATATGGACAAGTTGGACTGAAGGGTCTGTGTCCATGCTGTAAAGCTATGGTGAATTGTGTACTTGAATCCCTAATTACACTCGTCTGCAGTTTCTTGTCTCTCACCATTAAGATGTGTCTTTTTGGATCTCAAGTCGATGATGTTACACTTGCTCCATGGTTTTATTTGTGCTTCCTTGAAATAAACTCCCATTGCATAGATACCTGACTTAGCAAATTGCATTTATCTATGGATGAAATGAATTTTCTCTGAATCTATACTTTAGTGTCCAAATTGAGAATTTCTTCTTTAAGTTACAATTTCCATACAGTCTGAATAATTTTACTGCAGTTCAAGTGACAAATTCATTTTGATTTGATTACTCAGTTGCCGAATAAATAATATTGACAACATTCTGCTTGCGTTCTTCCTTCAGTGAACATTTAGCTTTGGAGGCTAACCAACAGCCATTTTGGTATTTTGTGAGCAACAGCAATCAGCAATGCGTAATTTACAAGGACATATCTTCTTCGAAATATGTTGTAGGGTCTATTTTGAAATTTTTATTGCATTCTTTTTTAAAAATTCATTAGTGGGATGTGGGTGTTACTAGCTGGTCAGCATTCATTGCTTGCTAGTTCCTTTGAGGAGGGGGTGGTGAGTTGCCTTCTTGAACCAATGCAATCCATGTGCTGTAGGTTCACCCACAATGCAATTAAGGGGGGAATTCCAAGATTGTGACCCAGAAACAGTGAAGGAACAGCAATATATTTTCAAGTAAGGATGATGAGTGGTTTGGGGGAGAACCTGCAAGTGATTGTGTTCCCATGTATCTGCTGCACTTGTCCTTCTAGATGGAAGTGGTCATGGGTTTGGAAGGTGTTGCCTGAAGATCTTTGGTGAATTTCTGCAGTGTGTCTTATAGATAGTAGGCACTGCCTCTACTGAGGAACGGTGATGGAGGGAGTGAATGCTTGTGGATATGATGCCAATCAAGCGGGCTGCTTTGTCCTGGATGGCGTCAGTTTGAGTATTGTTGGAGCTGCATCATCCAGGCAACGGGGCTGCATTCCATCACATTCCTGACTTGCCTTGTAGGTGGTTTGCAGGCTGTGGGAGGTCAGATGGTGAGTATTCCTAGCCTCCAATCTGCTCTTGTTGCCACTGTGTTTATGTGTGAGTCCATTTGAGTTTTGGTCAATCGTAAACCTCAGGATGTTGATAGTGGGTGATTTAGGAACAGTAACACCATTGAAAGCCACCAGGTGGTGGTTAGATTGTCTCTAATTGTGATAGTCATAGCCTAGTATTTGTGTAGCGTGAATGTTGTCAGCGCATTTGAACATGGATTGCTTCAATAGCTAAGGAGTCATGAATGGTGCTGAATATTGTGCAATCAGCAGCAAACATCCCCACCTCTGACCTTATAAAGGAAGGAAGGTAAATGATAAAGCAGCTGAAGATAGTTGGGCTGAAGGTGATCCATAATCTATTTATTTAAAATAAACAGAGAATACTGGAGAAACTGGTCTGGCAGCATTTCTGGAGACAGAAAAACAGAGTTCATGTTTTGAGTCCAGCATGACTTCTTCAGAATTGCTGAAGCAGACGATTGTGAGTTTCTTCAGCATTCTCTGTGTTTGTTTAATACTTCCAGCATCCATAGTATTTTGCTTCTTTTCATCTATTTACCCAATGTCCGTATCTTCACAGAATAGTTTATCTTGGAGGTGGCAAGGAGGAAAATTTATTGAGTAAGTTGGGCTGAGAGAGATGCTCATCCCTTTTTTTTGCTATTTCATAAATTAAGTTCTAGATGCAAAGGTCCATTTGGCCACCCATTTAAATCGGAGTGGTCAAAACAGCCACTGAAGGGCCTCAACTTGCTACCTTCCTGGTTACTGAACTTCCTGACTGGAACGATAGGTGGTTTTCCGAGGGGATCACTATTAATTCAGAGACTCCGATCCGCAGGGACTGCTTTCTCATTGACAGGAAACACATTGCTATACAAAATTCTCCTGACCATACTCTAGGAGTTTTCTCTCCTCTCTGTCCTTTATACTATCTCAGACTACTTTAGGACTTTTAAAGTCCCCCTTTACAAATACTCGATAATTCGTGCATTTCCCGTGCAATTTTCTTGCAAGCGTTTTCCTTTGCCTATTTCCACCAGTTGATTACCCGTCACTACACCAAACAACGTAATGGTATCTTTATTTTTCTTATCTCTAGTTAACTAGATATGCCTCGGTCACTCGAGAACTTCCCATCTCCCCTTAATAAATACAGCTCCCCCACTAACTTTCATTCCTTTCCTATTTTTCCTGAGTCTCTTGATTTCAGAGGCATTCAATACTTCATTTTACCCTTCATTGAGGTGACCTTCATCTGCACAATATAATCCTTCCACGTTGTTATCTGAGCTTGCAAGCTCAGATACTTAATATTTACCAGGTTACCTTCAGTGTAGACTGGTTATTTCAAAAATATCATGGAAATTAATAATGTTTGAGAAATTAATATGCTCATTAATTTTCATTTCTAGAGTCTTCCTGTGACAGTAAGTAACATAATTTAATGACAGTTTGCAAGGTTGCTCTCCAAATAACATACCGTGCAGAAATTCTCTTCACCGTGATCTGAGGTCCATAGGTCTTTCCTTGAATCATAGTTTTTCCTATTGATCGCACAAGTGGCAGAATGTTGACTTTTGGAGACAGAAGGCCTCTCAATCGACCTTGAGCTATTGCAGAAGCTCCAATATTATACCGTGAAATATTAGTCTGGGTGAAAAAGTAAAAACTTTCAATGAAGTTCAAATACCAAAATATTTTTCTTATTCCTTGTTCTATGAATAACACTTTTTAAAAACAATTACTGAAATCCTGTAACAGAATTGTAGTAAATGTGTTGACCCAAGACTAACAGCAAAGACTCAATGCATGCTGTAAGAGAAAACAAGCAATAAATTCCTTTAGGGACCTCAATGGATTAAAAAAAATACAGATTGCACACTAACTATGACCACATTTACATGTGATCATAGGTGATATAAAAATATTTTGATAACAGTTTCTTGTGTGCTAGGTTCTAAGCCTTAGCCAATGCTTTGGCAGTGCACCCAGTAGTGGTTAGGTCAGCCACAAAGAAACAGAGTGAAATATGTTTGATTCATAATCCTCAAAGAGATACGGCCTAGCTCTGGGAGCCTGCAACCTGTAGGCTGCCAGCTCTTTGACATAATTTATTAATGGCAAATACATTCTCAATTGGATTGCATTAATATGTCTAAAAAATTAAATCAAGGAAAGTAAGAGCTGTGTTTTTATTTTGGAGATAAAGGGCTATCATTATACTGCATTTTTGAATAACAAATGATTAGTTTAACAAAAAGCTTTGCTGGGATCAAAATAAACCTGAGTGCAAATCTGCTGCACAATTGTTAAAGGTAATGCCTTTGTTTCAGATTTTCTGGTTGGTTTTTTTTTAAATCACAAGAATCAATGGCTAAAAAAAGTCTTAGTTCTACACATTATTTGGTTTCTTGTGCATTTTAAGTGAGCCTTTATAAAAATTACAAATAAATTGTAGTACAAAAGTCAAACACTTCAATTTTAATTGTATTTTTGTAGAACCTAAATTCTATGAAAGACTTTTATTTATTACATATGCAAATTATGCACTCTCCCAGAAAAATGTGACAATTTATCAAGTATTTAGTTTAGAAATGCTGATGTTTCGTCCAGGAATTCGTCTCGTTGTTAAAAAAATTCTTAATTTAGACAACTGCTTGTAAAGTCTCTTCATGTAAGAGAAGTTGCTGATGCTTGGACCAGTCAGTTACAGCACGAGCTAGTAAACCAGTTTGTTTCCTCAGTTGAATGACCACCACTAACAAATGGTGACAGTTTGTCCAATAGGTAAGAAAATGGCACTTTCACAGTTCTATATTTTATAAAAAAGTCAGTATTCTGACTCAGAGATTGAGTCATAGAGTCATACAGCAGAGGAACAGAGCCTTCTGCCCAACATATCTATGCCCATCAACAAACCACACCAATCCAATTTAGCTGCACTTGGCCCATAGTCAATGCCCTGACATTTTAATACTGGTCCAGGTGCTTCTTAAATGTTATGAGAGTATCTGCCTTCACCACACTCTCAGATTGTGTGTTCCATACTCCTGCCACCTGAGTGAAAAAAAACATCAGATTTCCTCCAAACCACTTAGTCCTTACCTGAAACAGTCTTAGATATATCTGCCATAGGAAGAAAAAGATTCTCACAATCTATCCTGTCTACGCTTCTCAAAATTTTGTATACCTCAATCAGATTACCCCTCAGTCTCCTGTGTTCCAAGGAAAACAAACTCAGCTTATCCAGTCTCTCCTCATAACTGAGGCAGGTGATAATGGGACGGCCTGGGCAACATCTGCCTCATGGGTAAAGACAGATGCAAAGTATTCATTTAACAGTTTGGCCATGCCTTTTGCCTCCAGGTGTAAATCCCCGTTTTGGAATGTAGACTCAAAATTGATGTGGACAAGATGATAATTAAAGTGTGATGTGATACAGTCTAGTACAAAGAACATGGAGGGACAGTATACAATAAAGGGTACCACTCCTACGGATGTGCAGAGGGAGTGTGCAGTAAAGCATTTAGTATTCTAAGCTTCATTAATGATGGCATGGAATACAAAAATAAATACATTACACTCATTTTTTTATTATAAAATATTTGATAGACCTCAGCTGATGTACTGTGTAACATTCTGGGTGTCAAACTTAAGGAAGGACATGAATACTTTGGACAGGGTGCAGACATGATTTAGAAGAATGTTTCTCATCCCTAGAATAGTTAATTATGAGAATAGATTTGAGAAGTTGGAAGCATTGTCTTTAGAGAGAAGAAAGCCAAGAGGATATCTTGCAGACATTTTCAAAATCATAGTTAGAGAGAATCTGTTCCCATTCACAAAAGCATCAAGAATGAGAAAGCACAAATTTAAAGTGATTTTGCAAAGAAAGCAAAAGAGATATAAGGGAAACATTTTCTTACACAGCGAATAATTAAGACATTCAACGCACTGCCTGGAAATGTGGTAGAGGTAACTTCTGTTTTGCCACACAAAACCTGTCTTTTAAACATGAGAACCTGCCTCTCAAACACATTTCTAAATAACTCATCCTACATTTGCTTTTTCTTTGAAGTCAAGATTCACCACAATGTTCCAAAATCTCAATTATCCTTCCCAAAGTCACTCATTGCATCTGCAGCCATTAAATTTCTAAAACACAGGCTTGCTAAATTATTACTCCCAGATGTGTTTGGCCTCCCTTTTTAGTGACTTTTCCCTGGTGTTAGCTGGCTGCAATAGAAAACATGTTAAAATTATCCTATCCAGGATGCAAAAGAAATAATTTACCTGATGATTTGAGTTGAGATTCAATAGTCGCCAAGACCTATACATCAGATCAGAGAAGTGAAACAGGACCCGTAGCCTGTCTGTGAGGATTTCTGGGCTGCATTCCTTCAGTACATTGTATTGCGGAGGTATCATTTGTGGTATACCAAGTTGAACAGGAATTGTGTTACCTTTGATTTTAAAAAAAAATATATTGTTTTAAATCAATGATAGTAATTATTTGGTTTCTAAAATCCAGCTGTTGTACCTATTTTGGTAAAATATTTGACTTGAGTTTTAGTACAACAGACAGAATTTAATATGTTGGGCTGTAGCGTCATACGTTGATCAGAGAACCAATAAGAACAGTGCATTATTTCTCTCCAGAAAGCCCATTACAACTGCCAGGCAATAAGGCATTTGTCTGGACATCATCCAGCCTTTCACACAAAGAAAGCTTCAGGAGGGTGGAAAACCAGCGACCAACTTACCCCAATCAACAAAACCTGTCAGCTTATCACAGGCTGACAGCTCTTTAGTATGGTACTGTCAGTCATCGGGAACTGCTGGTACAACAAATTGACCTTGAGAATTTCTGCTGGATCTCCAGAAAGAATAGAGTGTGGATAGGATAAGAATTGCAGGATGGGTGGTCACCAGCATGGGGAATGAAGAGGCTTTGATAAGAAGCAAAATGGATAGCTTTTAGTGGTCTCCATTCAACCTCATTTTCTCACGTTGGTTCCCTTCTTCCACCAAGAAATCTTCTCTACTTAAGAGGCTACTTACGAGCCTCAGTTGGTCTCTGGGATCCAGCCTACAACTCTAGTTACACCAATATTTATTGCAAGATCAATTCAGCTGAGGCATTAAAGCTGCAGTGTGGTGATCAATTGAACATAATACATGAGAGAGAACATAAGAAAAGGAGAGATCTCAGAGGGAAAAGGAACACAATGCTAATGTTCTTCCAATTTTTATGTGATAACAGTCAAATGGCCTTTTAACTAAACATTGTTCTAACTGGTATACACCAGAATCACATTCTATTTGACAGTATCTAGCTCTTTGCAACAGTCCATAAAAAATTGTAAATTACAAACTAATCCCACAGAATATTCTAAATGCTTTTGTAATTTCTTCAGTTTGTTACAGGTACTTTCCTTACTGGAGAAGGCTCCACTACAGTTTCCAGGTGTCAGTGTTGGAAACATTGAATAGTTACTTCAATTAACCTGTTAAGACACATATCTAGGACAGGTGGAACTTTAACCTGGTCCTCTTGGCTCTCAGATCAGGACATTACTCCACAAGAGCCACACAAGTTGTGTTACAAAATTAGGTATACTACATCACCTGGAGTTGAAGCTGAAAGAGGGGGTGTGGTCCATGCAGCACTGTGACACCGACCAGCTGAAATCTGACGAATATTTTTCCCCTGAAGTGCAGTGATCAATGTTGGTTCTTTTACTTGGTTGGTATGGTTTAGACCAAGCTGCAGAAAGGAGGTTGAAAATTTACTAACTTACAACATAGCTACATAAAAATTAGGTAATTGAGAAAATGTTACAACACAATTATCAAGACTTTAACATGGAGACATAGAAAACAGGAGCAGGCCATTCGGTCCTTCAAGACTGTACACTACTCAATATAATCATGGCTAATCATTCAACTCAGGCCACTGTTTCCACTTTCTCCCCAAACCCTTTGATTACATTTAGCTCAAAGAACTGCATCTAACTCCTTGAAAACATTTCTGTTTGGCCTCAATCACTTTCTGTGGCAGAGAATTCTACATGTTCACCACTCTCTGGATAAAGAAATTTCATCTCATCTCAGTCCTAAATGGTCTAACACATCCTTAAACAGTGACCCATAGCTCTGGAGTCCTCATTAATCAGAAACATCCTCCCACATTTACCCTGTCTAGGTTTGTTAGAACTTTATAAGTTTCTATGAGACCATTCTCATTTCTCTAAACTCGAGTGAAAATAGTCTTAACTGATCCATTTATTTTCATATGTCATTCTTGCCATTCCAGGAATCAGTCCTAGTAAATCTTTGTCGCACTCCCTCCACAGTCAGAGATTCCTTCTTTAGATAAGGAGACCAAAAGTGCACATAATACTCCAGGTGTGGTCTCACCAAAGGATTGTACAATTGCAGCAAGATATTGTTGAAATACTCAAATGCAGTCACTAAGGAGACCAACATACCATTTGCCAGAAAACAACAAATGCTGGAGATCACAATGGGTCAGACAGAATCCATGGAGACAGAGAGCAAGCTAATGTTTAGAGTCTAGATGAATCTTCATCAGAGCTGTACAATTCCATGACTATAAAAGGATTCTCCTTCTCAACTTCTCCCCTCACCTGATGTGTAGTGACCCTTAGGTTAAGCAACACCAGTTCTCTCTCATCTGGCAGCTTTACTGCCTGAACGATCATTTGGACTCTAAACGTTAACTTGCACTCTCTTCCCATGGATGCTGTCTGACCCGCTGTGATCTCCAGTATTTGTTGTTTTCAGTAGATTGCAATATCTGTAGTAATTTGTTCCTATAACATTTTCCAGTTCTGAAGGGTCACTAGACTGGAATCATTAACTTTGCTTTCTCTCCACAGATACTGCCAGAGCTACTGAGTTTCTTCAGCAATTTCTGTTTTTGTTTCAGACTTCCAGCATCTGCAGTTTTTTTTTAAAAGCACCATTTTGCCTTCTTTACCACCTACTGTACCTGCTAACTTTCAGTGACTGGCATATATGCACATCTCGGTCTCATTTCATTGCCCACTTTCCCAATCTACCTCCACTCTGAGAACAATCTGCCTTCTTGCTTTTGCTGCCAAAATGGGTAATCTCACATTTATCCAGATTATATTTCATCGGCCATGCATTTACCCACTCACTCATCTAGCTCTTCCTAGTAGATATATTATCAAAAAATTCTAGAAGACTTGTTAAGCACCATTTCCTTTTCATAAATCCATGCTGACTCAGTCCTGTCACTGTTTTCCAAGTTTTGTGCTGTGAAATATTTTACACTGGACTCTAGCATTTTCCCTTCCCTACCAATGTCAGACCAACCAGTCTATCTCCATTTTTTAAAAAATCAGTGAGGTTAACTGTGCAAATTATCTAAAATAAAAGTCAGAGTACCAGAAATATAAAGAATATCAATCATAAAAGGTGAAATTTTCATTCTTGAATCTGGTGTACAAAAGCAGGATAAATCCTGAATCCTCAAACCCAAAATGGCTCAGCAATTTCCATTTTCAATCTGGGAGTCAGGTCACATGACCATGGAAGAGAACAAAAGTCCGTCAGTTCCCAAGACTGGTTGTACAGAAAGTCTGCCTTGGTGCTCTTGCCCGGTGTTAAAATGCCAAAAATATTTTAAAAAAAAGAGTAAAGACAAAAAATCCCTCCAACTTTTCTCCACTTGACTCTCCATGCACTAGCCCTGCTATCCCTTGCCACCTAATACCTTGGAATCAACCTCATGCCATATACTTGCCATGACAATCTATGCCAATGTACTCAGACCCACAGTACTCACATTCACACCTTCCATGTGCCCATTTACCCAGATACCATTGCTCCTCGTACTTCCCATGTCCCCAATCATCCCATTAACCCTTTATAGTGCCAATGCCAATTGAACTACTGCCCTTCCTGCCCCAAACCAGTTCACTTAGTAACCATTATGGACATACCTTAGGAGCATGGCGACAGAACAATATTACCTACTTAATGAAAATTTCATCATCAGAAATAACAAAAATCAATATACTCAAATTGATCCAACATAAAACAAAGTAAAGTCGCAAGATGAGACACACAAAAGGTGTTGCTTAACCTAAGGATCACAATGCATCAGGTGAGAAGGAGAATCTTTTTAAGAATCATAAAGTTATACATCAAGTAAACAGACCCTTCGGTCCAACTTATCCATGCCAAGCAGATATTCTAAACTGATCTAATCCCATTTGTCAGCATTTGGTCCATACCCCTCTAATCCCTTCCTATTCATAAACCCATCCTGATGCCTTTTACATGCTGTAATTGCACCACTCTTCACCACTTCCTCTGGCAGCTCATTCCATACATAAACCACTCTCCATGTGAACAAGTTGCCTCTTTGGTCCCTTTTCAATCTTTCCTCTCTCACCTTAAACTTATCCCCTTTAGTTTCGGACTCCGCTACCCTGGGAAATGACTTTGGCTATTTACCCTATCCATGCCCCTCATGATTTTACAAACCTCTATAAGGTCACCTTTCAGCCCTTTTGAAATTTCTTACAAAAACAAACATTTCTCGTGAGTGCTTATCCCTTAGGTTAACAAACCTTTCCATTCTATAAGAAGCTGCAGCTGTCCAGCAAAATGTTCATTTCATAGGCATCCTCTTGTGAAAATAATAGATTGGGAAAATAGTCACACAGCACAAAGCTTTACGTCAACAGGAATTCTGAAATACTTATGAAGTTTTGGGGGTCCAAATCATTATATCAGTCATCAGCAAAGTGTTATAAGGGGTTGTCAACAGTATTATCAAGTAGCATTTTCTCAACGATAACCTGCTCAGTGATGTCCAGTTTTGGTTCTACATAGACATAGCCATAGAATCCCTACAGTGTAGAAACAGGCCATTTGGTCCAACAAGTCCACATCGACCCTCAAAAGAATAACCCACCCAGATCCATTCCCCTACTCTATTATCCGATATTTCCCCTGACTAATGCACCTAACCTACACATCTTAAACTATGGGCAATTTTTTTTAGCATGGCCAATTCACCTAATCTGATTGTCGGAGGAAACTGGAGCACATGGAGGAAACCCACTTAGACATGGGAGAATGTGCAAACTCCACATACACAGTCGCCTTAGGTTGGAATCGAACCCGGGTCCCTGGTGCCATAAGGCAGCAGTGCTAACCACTGACCACTGTGCCAGATCCACTCATCGTTTGCCCTCATTACAGCCTTGGTCCAAATATGAACAAAACAGCTGAACTCCAGAACTGAAGTGAAAGTGACTGCTCTCAATATCAAAGTTGAGAGTGTGGTGCTGGAAACACCTTGGGACCCTCCAACCACATGGGATTAATGTGGACTTCACCAGTTTCCTCATTTTCCCATCCCACACCCCATTCCAGATCCAACCTTCTAACTCGGCACTGCCCTCATAACGTGTCCTAACTGTCCATCTTCCTTCCCACCTATCCGCTCCACCCTCCTCTCCGACCTATCACCTTCTCCCCCACCTCTACCTATCTATTGCGCTTTCAGCTACCTTCCCCCCACCTCTCCACCCCCTCCTCTCCCACCCCATTTATCTCTCTACACCCCCCAGCCCGCAAGCCTCATTCCTGATGAAGGGCTTATACCTAAAATGTCGACTCCTGCTCCTTGGATGCTGCATGACTTGCTGTGCTCTTCCAGCACCGCACTCTCGGCTCTAGATATCAATGCAGCAGGGCATTGCTAATAAAACTGAGGTCAATGGCAACTAGGGGAAGAAGAGTGGATAGATGGGAAAGATGATGGATAGCTCAGGAGGGCGGTGCCCAATTGGAGGCTGAGGACTGGAATTAATGGGGGTAGGGAGAGAGGGGAAATGAGGAAACTGGTGAAATTCACATTTATACCAAGTAGTTGCAGGGTCCCAAGGTGAAATATGAGGTGTTCTTCCTCCAGGCGGTAAGGGTGGTAAGGGTTTTGCAATGCAGTACCAGCAATATTCAAGAAGCTCAACAACCATCTAGGATGAAGCTGCCCATTTGATTGGCACCCTAGGCACCACCTTTAACATTCTCGCCGATCACCACCGTTGCACAGTGGCAGCAGTGTGGACCACCTACATGTTAGATTGCAGTAACGTACCGAGGTTCCTACAACAACACTTTCCAAACTCTCAATATTTACCATCTAGCAGGACAAGGGCAGCCGAATTCTGCTCCCTGTGAAAATGAATTATGCTGGTTTGGTTGGTGGGATTTGAGATTCCCAACTTTTTCTGGCATTTTTGCCATGGCAAAGATGCTCCCTTCATGATGAAAATCTGTGCCAAGAAACAATCCAATCCATAATCCAACTAGTTTGCCTTATACTATTCTGGGTAGTCATAGGATAAAAGAATAACAGAGCTGTTGACTAAACAACGTAAGAATGAAATTAATAAATTTGGAAGACATCTTGACATGTCGGAATGAACGTTTGCAAACATGCTCGTTTTTAATTGGGGTCATTGTATAGCAGTGATCAGTAGGAACTCTTGTGGATTGTTCATTGTACTAGCATAAAACGGTTGAGCCAATTGGAGTGCTCTAACTGCTCCCTGAAAGAGATCAGCAACTCAATGTACTGAATCAAATCTGGATTTTCTGCTGTGTTGTTTAATATAATTAACTGGTTCCAATCTGCGATCCAAATGAGAAATAAACAGCATTAAACTTGAATCTCAAAATTATGTTAATAGCATTTTGATGAAATTGGTTATAATCTTGGTTTAATAATTTTAATGTAAAAAGCAGTCAAATTTAAGGAGATATTTTTGTGTATTAAATAAATTAAGAATTTACTTAGCTGTCCTACCTGGCCTTCAGCATTACATCCCCAGGCATACATATCCCCCGTAGAGCACAAAGCGAGTGTATGCTCCGATCCCACTGCAATATCTTCAACAAACACTGCTTCTAGTGCGGGGACTTGCTGTGGACGATTGTGATTCCGCAGCATTGAATCCGGCAAACCAATAAGTCGCTCTGAGGATAAAAACGGAGTATTCTGAAAAAAAAGTGATTCACAGTTTTGCTCACCAAAATTATGAATTTGTTTATGTTCAGGACATGTGAGATGGGCCTTCAAGATTTTTCACATGATATAAAGGGAGGGAAGTTCCCAGTTTGGCAGTGTAGAAAGAATGGGCAGAATATAATGCTCAGAAAAGTGGGCCCATTACTGCTAGAGAGCAGTCAGCAAACAGCATGAGCCCTGAATCAATTTAAAATCAATTGGCCAGTCCCCTGCCTGTTATTTGGTCTCACAGGTTGGTAAGGTTATTACATCGTGTCCAGCTACTTAGAGCCTGGCAGTTCCTAAGTGGAAATAATGCTGTACTGCAGCAGGCCCTAAGAGATGGATATTTTCTGCAGTCCCAGTAAATGGGAAGTGGAGTGAGCATGACAGGGCCAGACAGGGCTGTAATGGAGGAGAAAAGAGGTACTGTAAATCGTGGAGGTCTTTTGATTGGAAAGGAGATCTGGGCAGGATCACCCTGCTCACCAGACTTCAAGAATCCCCACTACGGTATGCCAGATAACTTGTCCAAATAGCTTGGCAACTCCCAATTCCCTTTTAGTAGAACATCAAATAAAGCAACTGGCCTCTGGGCAGGAAGACCTTTTTGTTAACCCTTCCTGACCTGGTTTCAATTGTGGAACAAGGTCTTTCTGCTCAAAGGCCAGCCAAGTCAGGAAGAAAAAGGACACTCCAACTCCCCATTATGCAACTCCTTCCATATCACAGTGTCGCCCAGTCTAGATATTAAAATCCACCCACTGCAAGGCAGAGGGTGTGACTGAGGGAGGAAAAAATAATTAAATGTAAATTGCTAAGGAAAAAACTAGAATTATGAGGTTAGATAATAAAAAGTGACATATGGATGGAGAAGAGTAGAAATACTGCTCACTACACTTTTTTTGCAACTACATATTGGGATGTGTTTCGTCCTTAGCAATGATATAATCACAGTAACCCATTTACAATTTTGAAGCCATTTTGCCATCATGCATTCATGGCACAGAAACAGTTAAAGCATCCCATGCCCAGTCCAGTGGTTATGTTCCAGTCAAGACTCTTCCCATCTAAATCTACTACTGCAGTCATTATGTCCTGCTCCTTTGTATGCTTATGTATATCTAAAAAATTACATCTACAGTATTCACTTCAACCACTCCCTGTAGAAACAAGTTCCATATTCTTACCATTCTCTGAATTGCAGAATTGTTATAGTGCACTGACTCTCTAAATGGAATCTTCACTAAGTGCCATTCGCTGGCCTTGTCCCAATGACTCAGCATGTTACAACCAAAGAGCTTGGTGCTGCACTCACCAAACTATCTGAGTCTGACTCAATATTATGGATGGTCCTATTTTGTGGTGCAGACAGCTCCCTTTGGAGACATTGCAGGCACTGTGACTATCTGAATAGTGAGCGCACCCTTTGCAGATACGATGGCAGCAAAAGCAGCCGTTCTAATATCCACATCCTCTTTATACTATCTGTTGATCTGTTCTTTAAAGAAAACAGATTTTTTTTCACAGTTTGCCTGAAAACATCAAAGCAGTTATTGAATATTTTCCTATCCCACTTAACATCGTATAATTTCAGTTTCTTTTTAAAGGGAAAAATTAATCTTGGTTAATACAAGCTTCAGAAGTATGCTTTAATGGCCTGTTCTGTAGTGCGACGGTGGGAGGGGAGATAATCTTTGTTTTCCCCTCACCCCCAATCTTCATTGTGGTTTCCAGGTGCTTTCATTGTATATTCAATCCATGTCATACATTCCTTAATTTAACAGCAAAAATAAGTTTAGCTGCTTGAACCATTTTTTAAAAATAATTTTTTACTTTCAGTCAGAGTCTTCATTTTGGCCACTATTCTTTCAAGCTTTTAAATATACCCTTTTTAAAAATGTAGGTTGACAGAAACTATACATTATATTTCAGAAGTGCTTTCACCATTAGTCTCTATAACATTTGACATGTAGTCCAATGCTTTCAAGTTGCACCCAGTGCTGATAGGTCTCATTGGCAACTACCTTATATGTGTTAGAAGCACATATATGTGTGGACTACAAGAAATTGGAAGATTGAAGATTTGGACATTTTCTGCATTATAAAGAGTTTACCATGTGACTTTGTAGAACTCAAGTCAAAGAGAACCGGGGATCATCTCCGGTTTGCTGGAAAAGCAAATAACTTCGAAAAGCAATTTCCAGCAAAGCCTTTAAAAGGAGAGAAGAGGTGCATGTTATTGCTCTAAACTGTTGTACAATCAGACTCGGATAATCCCAAGGACCTGCGCTGTTCTTTGCCTCATTAAACCTCTGGACTTTTGTTCTGATTACCACAGATTTGGAGCTTTTGGAATTCTGTTTCTTCTGAAAAGTGGGAGTTGGAAGAAAGCTGGCACAAGGGAAACATCTCTATCTCTCTCTGAATAAAGGATAACGCTGAAAGAAAACCAGCTGAAGAAATATCACAGTGAAGTATTTTCTGGGAATCAGAGAAATTTCCACAAGTTGGTATCTCTGACCTCCTCAGAATAAATGCTGAACTGTAATCTCAGTCCAAATGTCTAGGCCTAAGTAACTTGTCACATGAACTTCCATCACTCTGTTGTTACCAGAAACTTAATCTCATTAACAGGAAATCAGAAGAGATGCCAACTATTACTAGCCACTTTAGTTTAGATTCTTGATCCTGAAAGGAGTGTTTCTCTAATTCTTCTCCCTCATTCATAATATCTCTGCAGAGCTGTGTTATCTCACCTGTGTATGAATGTATTTGTGCGATTAAGAGGCTATAGTTTAAATCTGCATGGTATCTTAATTATGAATGACTTTTGCCATTTATTTAAAGAATAAGTTTGTTGCAATAAACAAATGAGTTTATTGAAGAAACATGGTGGAAGTTGCTTTTTTGTCCTGGACAACATCTAATAATGGGAAACGAATTGATGGATTTGGTGACTGAATAAGATGTGGAGGTGCCGGTGTTGGACTGGGGTGGACAAAGTTATAAATCACACAACACCAGGTTCCAGTCAGACAGGTTTATTTGAAAGTACAAGTTTTCTGCACTCTTTTGTTGGGTGGTTATCTGACGAAGCAGCATTGCTCTGAAAGCTCGTACTTTCAAATAAACCTATGAGACAATAACCTGGCGTTGTGTGATTAAATAAGACATTTGCACTTTGGTAAGGTTTGTGCAGAAATGGGGCTTGATTTCTTGGCAATCTTTCCATCGACTCTCAACAAATGAAACCTGGAGTATAATGTATTACCACTAAAACCTGTAGTAATGTACAACTGATATAATTACTATAAAATGACATGACTATGAGATAGAAAGGTACCTTGGCCAAAAGTGTACACGTGACCATCCTTTGTCAGTACAACAGAAAACTGGGTTCCACAAGCTACTTTCTTCACTCCTTTATTACAAAGACTTTCGATTTTCTGCATAATAAAATCACAGGGGTATGAACAAAGAAAAACCTGCAATTATATACAAAGGAACCTCGATTATCCAAATTTCTGATTATCCAAAGAAGATCTCAAGGTCCCGGTAGAAACATTACATCAAAGAGGTGCTTCCAACACTGATCGCATCTTTTGTTTACAATGATTAGAAATGAACTCGGCTTCCTGAAATGCTGCCGAGAACAGTCTTGGACATCGAATGGGAGCCCAGGCACAGTCTTCAAATGACTGACTACTCACCCTCTCTCCCTCCCCACACTTCCCCTGAGGTTCTACACAGAAGTGTACCCTAACCCCCCTTCCCAGATAATCTCTCCAACATAGTCTTATACAGGGCAGAATGGGAACTTATCAAAACATTGCAGTAAAAACTTGTGTGTGTGTGTGCACGCACGAGCGTGGGGGTTTCAGACAGGGGAGTGGTTGGTGGGTGGGGGCGGACGGGAAGTGTGTTTGAGGGTGGGGGCAGACAAGGGCAGGGGTGGGGGCGAATGGGGGCACGCAGATGGGGATGCAGGGACCTGTGCCCAGTGTGCTGCTGCCTAGTCTCCTGAACGGGGAGCTGACTTAGCAAGTGCTTGCTGTGTCAAACCCACTGAAGTGATGGGGTGTGTGCATGTGGGGGAGGAAGACATGGGAGGCTTCAGCAATGCTGCAGGTCCCTTACACACAAGTATGTCTCTACTCAGAAACAAACCCTGAGACAGAGAGAAGGAGCAAAGTAGGCAGAGAGAGGAAAAAGGAAACTTCAGAAAACTCTGAGCCCCAGAGAAGAGGCATTGAATCAATTAACCGAATAATCAATTATCCAAACGAAATACTGCCCGCCCATCTCGCTCGGATAATTGAGGTTCCTCTGTAATGCCTTTCACAACCTCAGTACGCCCCAAAGCAGCTTGCTACCAATGAAAATCACTATTGTCAGGCAGGAAATGTGATGGGCAGATTTGCCAACAACAAACTCCCATTATCATATTTCTGATTATGACCGGACAAACTACTGATGTTGATTAACTTACCTGGGGACAGCATTTAACAGTACAAGCCCCTAAACCTAGTTTGCCATAGTCTCCATCGCCAAATGACCAGGCTATCATTCCATCTGATGAGACGACCAGAGTGTGATTCAATCCACAAGCGACCTAAAGAAATAAAGGAAATGGCTAATTTTGTTTTATAAAATGCAAATAGAAATAGTTTATTAATGAACGAATAATGGACTCAGCAATCAAAAGTTCTCTATAACTTTCTCTTACTCTTAACAACTCTAGAGCTTTCAATCACAATTGTCCTCAATGAAAATTAAATATTTGGTCATGAAAATATGAGAAAGAACTATTGCTATAAATAATGCTAGAAATCATTGAAAGAATCTTGCAGCGTGAAAGGAAGTAATTTAACATAAACTGGCTCCTTGAAAAAGCTGTACAATTTATTTTCCTGCTCCATATTTTTTCAGATAATTCTAGAAAGTAATCCTCTTCCATATTCCTGGATAAACTTAACTAACTGAGCAGAAAACATCCATGTATCAGTCTCAGTTAAGCAGTAAACAAAATAGAAATAGTCTAGTTTCATGGTTATCATTTGGTGTCAATTTTAGCTTGTATGTTCATGTTATAAAGTCCTGGGTTCAAGTTGTGCTCTTGGAGACTTGAACGCATAATTTAGGATGCCACGTTGGTACAGAAAATGCAGGCTTGCTGGAGCTGATGTTAAATTGAGGATTCATGAGCTCCACCAACTAGTTAGGTGATCCCATGGCACTACCTATTGGAGATCAGAATGCTTTGACCATTACTTGTGCATCACCTGACAGCTCCAAAACAAATGGTCTGTTGTTTGTGGAACAATGCTGTGTGCTATTTAGTTGCCACATCATTTGCCTTACAACAAATGCACTTCAAAAACACACTATGGCCTGCGGGAATTTGGGATTTCTTGAAATAATAATGTTATTTTATTCAAGAAATGTGCTCATAAGTTGAAAGCTGAATTACAGTGTAGCTTAAAGTCTTGCAGCCATGTAATAATTATGCACCAATTAAAGTGGACAAGTTTCAGGAGACATGAAAGTAGTGAGTGGGATGTTAAAATAAGGGTAGAATTTAATTAAAATTACATTGAAATTACAAACATATAGGTTTACTAAATTATGGGCTACTAAACAAGTATATATTAAATTTCACTATTTTATTACTTCATTAAGGATCTGAATAATGCAAGTTGCCCTTTCTCTCATGTTGCAACCATTGGAATGTACAATTAAGCTCCTTTAGAATAGCAAAGAAAAATACCAAGATTTTGTAGAGATCTAAGGAAAGCAAATGGACGTCAAACCAAAAATAGGCTGATCAAAATCTTGGTAAGGAGTGTTTTTGAGGAGGATTCTAATAGGAAAGGAGAATAAAAAAATCTGAAGGGTTTAAGGAATGAAATACAGAACATTTTTTTATCATCAACTACTCACATTGCAGAACTCATATGACTGATGGCAGTATACAATTTTCAACTCAGCAAACAGAAAATAGACTCTGTATTGCAGGTTCCATTAGAATGTTTAAAAGCAAAAAAATTCTTTCTGCACTAATGCACTTTTAGATCAATGAAGTTCCAGTACCTGTCCTATTGAATAATCCTCCAGTGCCGTCACCTTTTCAGGTAGCATTTTATTCGATGTACTCCTAAGACCCAACCTTCCATAATCTCCACTCCCGAAAGTGAAGAGTTTTCCATCAGCTGTTACCACAGCTGAATGCTTAAATCCACAAGAGAGCTGTCCAAAGAAGGCAAGGCCATACAATTATTTTTTTCTGAATAATGTAAATGGAAATATTTCTTGAAATAGTGTTCTCTTTCAAAAGGTTACAAAAAGGTTTAATCAGCTTGATGGATAGTGAGGTTGGAGCGTTATGTGCAGGGTTGAACACATTTTGCAATTTATCAGAAAATGAGCCCTCTCAGCCATCCTGTTATGGGTCAGATATTTTCACTTAAAGAAGATTAACAGGATGGGGCTGCTGGAAGAAAAATTTAGACATCTTATTCCAGGCCACTCCTGGCATTAAAAGTAAATCTGCATTCCATTCTCTTAGCCACAGATGGTAAGTAATGAGAGTACAGGGAAGAGAACAATATGAAAATTCTTAATCAAAAGTAGTTACTCTATTCTTTTCACTGTGTGAATAATAAGGATATACCTGCACTACGTCTTCTCCCTGCAGTGCCTCAATTTGTCTAGGTCTGCGTTGTCTTTCACTATTTCCATGTCCAAGCTTTCCATAATCACCATCTCCCCAGCTGAAAACTTCCCCGCTCTCAGTTAAAGCCATAGAATGACCATCTGATCCACATGAAGTGACTAACTGAGTTACAACATAACCTGGAAAAGGAGCAGAGATTGGGCAGTGAGGAGGCATGGGATGCAACGGTCTGAAACAATAAGACCTACATCCATAACAGGCCACAAAGCAAAAATGTTTTGTACATTAATACACTATAAAATCTCAGAATGTTTATTCAGAAAATATTTGAAACATATGCATTGTACATCCATTTTGTTGAAGTTCAGAAAAACATTATATGACACTGTGCCAGGAGTTATTTCCATATTTTTGGTATTTCACTTCAAGTTCAGCAATTTAGCCCTGATTTTATATAGGCCAGAGATTGCCCAAAGTCAAGGTACTTCACAACAAGCACTGGAGGTAAACTGTAAATTACAATTATTGTACAACTTCTTTGGTGTGAAAGACTTAGAAACAATTATTCAGGAGAGCATTAGTAGTCACATGGTGGATTGGTTAGGAAGAACCAGCATGGATTTCCAAAGGTTTAACTATTTAACTACTTGCTGGAGATTTTTTTTAAAGAGGTGACGAATGGAGTTGGCGAGGGTAATGCTGCAGATATAATGTACATAGAGTCCCAGAAAGCATTTGTTACAGTGCCACACAGCAGATTTGTGAGAGAAGTCATAGCTTGTAGAATAAAAGTGACAGTAGCAACGTGGATATAAAATTGGTAGAAGGACAGGAAACAGACAGCAATAGTCAATGGATATTTTTAGGGCTGGAGGAAGATTTGTAGTGGAATTCCCCAGGGGTTGATATTGGGAGCCTTGCTTTCCCTGATACACATAGTTGATCTATACCTTGTTGTGCAGGGGGCAAATTCAAAACTTGTAAATTATACAAACCCTTGCACAATGTAGAGCTTCAAAAGGATATTTTCAGGTTGGGAATGCGCAGATAGGTGGGATGAAGTTCAGTGTAGAAAAGTGTGAAGTAATAAATTTTGGTAGGAAAAACATCAACACATAGTACAAAATAATAGGTATAATTCAAAAGAGTTCCCATGAGCACATGGAGAGGGGTGTGCGCATGTGTGCGTGCGCATATACACATCATTGAAGGTAGCAGGATAGATGGAAAGAGTAGTTAAAGAAAGCATATACTATTCTGACCTTTATTAATAGGGGCATAGTGCACAAAATCAAGGAGATGATACTGATATTGTATAATATACTTGCCAAATATTGCTCTGGACACCACATTTCAGAAAGGATATGCATGCATTGGAGAGAGTGCAGAAGACATTTGCAATTATGGTTCCAGGAATGAGCACCTTCAGTGACAAGGATAAATTGAAGAGGTTGGGACTATTCCCCTTGGAGAGCAAAAGGCTAAGAGGAGATTAGATAGAATTTTTAAAATCATGAGAGGTCTGAATAAGACTGGAAGCAACTGTTGCCACTTGTAAAATCATCAAGAGTGGCAAGGCACACAGTCCTATCCCACAGGAGATGGTGAAATTTGAATTCAATTTTAAAAAAAAGTTTGGAATTAAGAATCTACTGATGACCAAGAAACTATTGTCCTTAAAAAAAAAAACTCATCTGTCTCATTAATGTCCTTCGAGAAGGAAATCTATCATCCTCACCTGGTTTGGCTTAAATGTGACTCCAGAGACAGGTTTAGGTTGGAGAGGAAAAATTTAAAAAGGGACATGAGGGACAACTTCTCCCCCCAGAGAGGGTGGTGCGTATATGGAACGGGCTAGTAGAGGAAGTGGTTGAAGTGGATACAGTTACAACATTCACAAGACAATGAGTTTGGAGAAGATTTGTAGCTCAGGATGAGGGTCTGGATGTAAGTTTGCTCGCTGAGCTGGAAGGTTCGTTTTCAGATGTTACGTCACCATTCTAGGTAACATCATCAGTGAGCCTCCAGTGAAGCTCTGGCTCACTGATGACGTTACCGAGTATGGCAAAGAAACTTCTGAAAATGAACCTCCCAGCTCAGCGAGCAAACTTACATCCAGATCTACAAGACATTTGGATAGGTATATGATAGGAAAGATTTGGAAGGATATGGGCCAAACATAAGCAAATGAGAATATTTCAGTTTAGGAAACCTGGTTAGCTTGGATGAGTTGGGACGAAAGGCCTGTTTCCACGTTGTATGACTCTATGACGATGATACGGCAATGTGCTTGGATCTTGATCTACTCTGAGCAATTAGGGATGGGCAAAAGATATTAGCCTAGCCAGCAATGCACACAACCATTGAACAAATTTTTAAAAATTGTGATTTGTAAAAGGTGCAAATGTGATGCAAGAAAAAAAATTCATGCTGAATGGTTCAGGTCTGGAATGCATTGTTTGGAAGTATGGAGGAGGCTGATTTAATTGAGGCACTCAAGAGGGCAACAGATGATTTTTTTTAAATAGAAACAATAGCATGGAGAAAAGACAGAGGATTGGCACTAAACCATGATGCTTATTTGGAGAGCCAGTGGAGACACAATGGACTGAATAGCCTCTTTTGCATTGTAACATTTTTATAATTCTGCTATTTAGCCCAGATGCTGGTGTGAAACTGCGTAGGGAAAATCCATCAAGGCCAGAAATCCCTGCTGGTCTTATTGATTTTATTAACTATAATGCTAAGATATTGGGATAATCTCACTGTACAGCAAACCAACCCCACATAGAGACATACAGCACAGAAAGTGACCCTTCAGCCTAACTTGTCTGTGCCGACCAGATATCCCAACCTGATATAATCCCATTTGTCAACATATCCTTCTAAACCTTTCCTATTCATAAACCCATCCAATTGCCTTTTAAGCTTGTAATTGTACCTACCTTCACTACTTCCTCTGACAGCTCATGCCGTACATGCACCCTTTTCTTTGTGAAAAAGTTAGCCCTCAAGGTCCTTTAAAAATCTTTCTCCCTCACCCTAAACCTATGCCCTCTAATTTTGGCATGCCCCACTCTACGAAAATGACCTTGGCTATTCACCCTTTCCATGCTGCTGAGGACTTTATAACCTCCTTAAGGTCATCCCTCAGTCTTGGATGCTCCAGGTAATACAGGAATAGCGTATTTAACCTCTCCATATAACTCGAATCCTCTGATCCCTGCAACATCCTTGCAAATATTTTCTGCGTCTTCACAGGTTTACCAACATCGTTCCTATAGAAGGGTGATCAGGGTAGTACGCAGTGTTCTAAAAGTGGCCTCATCAATATCCTGTACATTTGCAACTCCTATACCCAATGTTCTGATCAACGAAGGCAAGTGTGCCAAACAGCTTCTTCTTCACCCTGTCTACATGTAACTCCACGTTCAAGGAACTATGGACCTGCATCTCTAGGTCTCTTTGTTCAGCAACATTCCCCATGGCCCTAACTTTAAGTGTATAAGTCCTGCCCTGGTTTGCCTTATCAAAATGCAACACCACATGTTTATCTAAATTAAACTCCATCTGTTACTCCTTAGCCCATTGGCCCACCTGATGAATGTTCCATTGTATTCTGAGATAATCTTCTTCACTGTCCACAAAATCACCTATCTTGGGGCAAACTTACTAACCATACTTCCTCTTTTCACATCTAAATCATTTATATAACTGACAAAAAGCAGTGGACCCAGCATGGATCCTTATGGCACACTGCTGCTCACAGGCATCCAGTATGAAAAACATCCCTCCATCACTCTCTGTCTCTTCAAGCCAATTTTGTATCCAATTATCCAGACTCCCCAGACCCCATGTGATCTGACCCTACTAAACAATCCAGCTTTGCTGAACTCCATATAGACAACGTTTACTGCTCTGCCTTCATCAGTCTTCTTTGTTACTTCTTCAAAAAACTCAATCAAATTGGTGAGACATGATTTCCCTTGCACAAAGCCATGTCGTCTATTCTTAATCAGTGCAAGCCTTTCCAAATGCACGTAACTCCTGTCTGTCAGAATCCCCTCCAACAACTTACCCACTAATGATGTAACGTTCACCGGTCTATAGTTCCCTTACACTCTTTCTTAAATTACATGAGCACCACATTAGCCGTATCCCAATCTTCTAGCACCTTACCCGTGGCTGTTAATGATACAAATATCTCAGAGGCCCATCAATCTCTTCCTTAGCTTCCCACCTGATCAGGTCCTGGGGATTTATCCACCCTTATAAGGCCTCCACCATCACTTCTTCTCTAATAGGAACTCTTTTCAAGACATTAGTATTTATTTCCCCAATTACAAGAGCTTCCACGTCTTTCACCACAGCAAATACTGATGAGAAACATTCGCTTAATATCTCATCCATCTCCTATGGTTCCACACATCAATGGCCACTTTGATCTTCAAGGGATCCTATTCTCTCCCTTAATGTACTTATAGAATCTCTTTGAATTCTCCTTAACACTATTTGCCCTCCTGATTCCCTTTGATAGTTAATGGAGTATGAAACAAAATATTGACAATATATAAAGTTAAAGCTTTGCATAAGCTTACCCTGCAATGCTGCAATAACAGTAGGAGTGTGAAGGTCATCAGAATTTCCTTGACCCAAGCGTCCATAACTACCTTCCCCAAAAGCTACAACTGTCCCATCTGCCTGAACGAGGAATGTACAGTTCTGTCCACACACCACCTAGTCACAGGAAGAATTCAATAGTTATACAACAATTTTATCACACAATGCATCAGATTACATTATAGATAGATAAAGACATAGAAAATTAGGAAGTGGCTTTTGTAGATGTGATAAAGACTTGAATCTAATGTAATAGTGGTGTCTATGTGAAATCAATGCATGAATCAGGACAGATTAGGAACACCTGGCCCATTGTGCCAAATCTTTGATGACGCTTCATGTCATCAGACTCAGGTCTCAGAAATTACCACATCAGGTAGAATATCCTATTTTCAGAATTATCTTTTATTCATCATGGCCACAAGATGTCTCTAAAATAGAAGCTTCATACAAACAGAGCTCATTGCACTCATACCCATGTAAAGGAGGTGGACAGGCTACCATTCACTCTTTTGTCCTCACCAGACTTGATTATTCAATGGTCTTTTCGACTGTCTTCTATTAGCTTGTCCATGTCCTGCACTAACTTTTGCTCGTTCATCATCCTTTCCCACATCAATCTACCCTGGATTTCATTTCCAATGTAATGAACTTAAAAATCACAATTAAAAAAACAGAATAGGCTGGAAATGCTCTCAGCAGGTTAGACAGGGTCTGTAGAGTCTTTCTGTAAAATGACTTAACAGTAATAGTTGCGAATAACATTTTTCATAAATCCATTCAATAAATGAAGGGCAAAAAAATTTGTAAACTCTGTTCATGTATAAGGCTGAATGCTGGGTGGGGTGGGGGGGTGTGTTAGTTCAGTTAGCTGGATAGCTGGTTTGCAATGCAGGGTGATACCAACAGAGTGGGTTCAACTCCTGCATCAGCTGAGGTTACCATGAAGGGCTCTCTTCATCAACCTCTCCTCTCGCCTGAGGTCTGGCGACTCTCAGGTTAAACCACCACCAGTCATCTCTCTCTGATGAAACAGCAGCCTAATGGTCTGTTCAGACTATGGCAACTTTGCTATAAGGCTTAATACACACATTTCAGGTTATCAATGTGACTTGTGGTAATTACCATAATTACATGCAAAAATCATTGAACAAAGGTTTCATTTAAGGACCACGATTGAGGAGGTCCAGGAGGGAGGTGATGAGTACTTTAATCTGTTGCCATTAAATACCCTTTCACATTCTACACACCCGTGGTTTCTATTTAAAACAAGATATATGTCACCACTTGTAATTTTGCCAACAGTATTCGGAATTGCAATTGATGTGGTCATAAAATATTATACTTGATTAATTGAACTACATATAACTTAATGCTCATTTATCATTTTTGATGGAATTCAGGAAAATCAATTACTTCACCTGCAAAGCTTGTGTCAGTGATGGAGCAAGTGCAGGTACTAAAGCACTGTTTCCGGCATCAGCCAACTGTCCATGACGTCCACCTCCCCATAAAAACACTTCACTTTTACCACCAAGCTGCCAGTCCTAAAATTCAAATGATTAAGGTTAGACTTTAGGTGCTGGTATTGTGAAACTTATTTTGGGGCATTGTGTGGCATCTCACTGAGAAATGGAAATGTGTTGCTGGAAAAGCGCAGCAGGTCAGGCAGCATCTAGGGAACAGGAGAATCGACGTTTCGGGCATTAGCCCTTCTTCGGGCTAATGCCCGAAACGTCGATTCTCCTGTTCCCGAGATGCTGCCTGACCTGCTGCGCTTTTCCAGCAACACATTTCCATCTCTGATCTCCAGCATCTGCAGACCTCACTTTCTCCCCATCTCACTGAGAAAGCAAATTTGAGAAAGTAACAATCAAGATTGTGAAACATCAGAGTCACAGAACAGATATAACACATTTTGTTGTGGGATCTTGCAAATATGTTAATAATTTACCTCTGGTTTAGATGTAGCCCAAGTCATAAGCTGCTCATCCATTAAGCAACTCCACTTATTGTTCTCCTGTGAAATGAAAACATTTACTGATGATGATATCTTGAATAGTTAAACAAGTGATTATTTTATAAATGTCAGTTCATTATTACAATTATAATTTTAGGCTTCAAAAAGTACAGCTATTAATCTCAGGTTAAAATAATGAAATTTTATTTTTGCCCCTACGGCAAAGAGTTTATTTCCTATAGAATATCCCTAATTGACTTAATTCACCCTCCATTTTTGTTCCTTCTTCTCCTAAATCTGCTGCCTTATACCTGTGTTTAGGCAATGCTCACGCTGTTTGCAAATTGGCAGATTATTTAATGAACTGACAGTGGGTGTACCACTTTTGTGAGGAGGGTGTATTGTTAACTGGGTTGCAATGAGAAGCTGCTGAAGCAAAATTGCTTATGAAAGCAATTGAGAAGCAAAATTGCTTATAAAATGTAAATTTTGAGATCTAATGCACACTTACTTTTGCACCAATTGAAGTCATTTTGGGATTGTGCTGAACATAAAATCGTAATATAATTGATGCAAACAGACAGAGTGCTGGTAATTTTAGATAGTACAGCTGACCTCCATACGCGGGATTATGGAAAGAAAATGAGTTAAGTACCAAAATCACTGGCCGCAATTTTTGATTGCTATTGGGATGTACATGTGAGACAAAAGTGTCAGACTCAGGTATTCCTTCCAAGTGAATTGGTGAGCCTGCTAACACTTGTTTTTTAAATTAATCAACCAGCATCAGATTGTGCGAATGAAAACTCACATGAACAAAAGTCAGCAAAGTTTCTATCATCAGTGAAATATTTGATTTAATCTCAAGTTTCAACTGCCTTCACATTTTCTATTTATGTGAGCTGTCAGTAAAAGGTATCAAAGATACAAGTGTTGTTACAAAGACCAACCAACCAAAGCTTGGTTCAGTGGTGTGCATGAGTCACAAGGCTGTAGGTTCAAACTCTAGTCCAGAACTTTAACATCTCTAAGAGCATTGTGGAAGACCCCACACACCTCTCACTCAAAGTCTTCTCCCTCCAGCCATCTATCAGAAGATACCCTAGCGTTTGGTCTCTCATGGCCAGACTGTGCAAGTTTCTTCCACCAAGCCATCAGGCTCCTTAACACAGTATGATCAGACTCTTTTCCATCTGAAATTCTTCACACAACTTTGACTTGCTGCTAGAACAATGTCTATTAATTATCATTCTTTTATTACACTGTAACCTGCGTGTTTTGCACTATGTATGCACTTTATGCAGTCCTTTGTATGATCGTGCAGTTTGTACTGTCCATGTAGCACCTTGGTTCTGGAGGAATGCTGTCTCATTTTTTACTGCATCAGTTGTATATGGTCGGAATGACAAATAAAAGCTACTCTATCACCTGAGCCACTACAAATGTTGTGTTATCAGATGTGTTGTGTTTTTTGAAGTGTCATCATCTTCTATATTGATAAAGTTAGGCTCTTGGTACAATTCAAAACAGACGCACATATATCCCTGATGCACTGTCAGTTTGCAATTTATCCTGTTCTTATTTATGGGATCTTGCTGTGCACATTTGTGTAGGTCTACGTAACCACCATTTGGACTTGAAAGATGGTTAATTCAATACAAAGTTTTTCTCTTTATTTGCTCAAACAAAATATTTTATACTCACCTGTTTACGGATATTTAAACCCCCCCCCCCACACTTCAAAATGATGAACAAATATATTTGCATACTATTTGAAAATATAAGCCATGGAAACAGAACCGTAGCATTGAAACATTACTAAATTCTGGTGGTTCACCATCACGTTCTCATGTCAACCAAGGGGAGTAAGTGATAAATGTCACAAACCTTGCTAATAGTGCCTACATTCCAAAAATTAATATGATCAATAGAATATGGGCATGAATTTGGTGACTCATTTTGATAATTCCAGGTCAAGTTGGTTACATAAACATTTGTCCATTAGTGATCAAAGATTGACTGACGGCAAGGCTGCTTTGGACAGCATGGAATTGAATATTTGGAGCATAGACATAAAAGTAAAATCCTACCAGTGCTTTGATGACTTCGGAGTCTGAATCCTGGTTGAGTTCTGGAACACTAAAGGTTTCTGGGAAGGCAGTTCCTTTGGCGAGAGCTTCGGCACTCTTAATAGTAGCAGAGTAAGTTGCGAGCCAACTCCATTCTGGAGAAACTGGTTCCAGGTTACTGTTCTTATGATGAGGTGATTCTGCTGTTCTGGTAAGGAACTGGTCCAAACACAGGCCTACTGTAAGGGAGGCCAAACTTTGCAGGAAGGTACTATGTACGAGTTGATCTCCACAGGTCACATGTGGCTGGAAAGGGACAGTTTAAAAAGTGCATGAATTCTGTAGATACTAATCCAATAGATTTATTTGTGATTGGTTGATCCCTGCATTTTCTGAAAGATCTGTATTTATGTAAGATTGCAGATTTGGATAAACATGACATTTCTTTAAGCATTAACTCAGAGGGATTACCATTCATCATTGTGTCAAATTGCCACAGAATTTAGTTATTCTCTTATAACTATATTAATGACAAAAAGAAATTGGATCATTCAGCCAATCTCCCAAGGTGGTAAGAATCTCAGATCTTGATCTAGGTCAGCTAGTTTTATTTTGTCTTTTTCAAGACATTATGAAGTAAGTTGGTGTAAGAAGAGGATGTGTAGAAGTCTCTTTCAATTCACTACTTCCAATTGATCATACACAATTGGCACTTTTGTTGGTTTATGAACGCAAAGTAAATAATTTCAACTAAAACCTTAAAGATAAAAACCACAAAATTGCTCCCTCAATTAAATAAAATCAAAATTTAAACTTGATTACCTATCTGACAATAATAATAGGCAGATTTTCACCACTGAGGCAGGGAGTTCAAGTCAGGAAATTTTCCAATTCGGCAGGTCCACCTTGCTTTGAGGGACTCAGACTCAAATCCTGCTGTTTTCACTTTTCGGAGTTGCGTGTGTGACAGAGTTGGGCCTGCCATCCCTTAGAAAAGCCACAGCTATACGGTGGGTGCAAAGTGCTGGCTAGTTAATCACCTCACCAAAGGTTATCTCAGTTGTAAAAATAAAGAAAACTGGGCCAATTAGCCCTTAGGCCTCACACCTGCTTGCCCACTCCCAATGACCCCACAAAACCTTGAATTCTAGTTCAAGCCAACTCATGCCTCTCAGCTGCTCTATAATAGAGCAAGTAAACCCATCACATACTTTTTTATTGCAAATTGTGTAACTGGATTACCTTTTCATAGGCATACTGTGTACGCAGCAGCAAATGCAATCTTTCGATAAAAACTTTCATACAAGGAGCCTTATTCAGTCCTATGATACCCTGTGCTCGGAGAGCCATTCGGCAGGATGCTAGAATGTGGTTCTGAGAGATCCACTCTGGACAACACCTGATTAAGAGGACATCCTAGCAGAAGGGGAAATATATAGACAAAATTTAACATACTTTCTAAAAAAAGAGTGAATATTAACATATCTCATGTTCTTGACTTCATTAATAGCATTACAAAACAGATATTTAAATAAACGTTTATTTTTGTATTGTTAATGGATCTCCTATAGTAGTTGACTAGTTTAGAATCTTTCCCTGTCCCACCCACACCAAATGAAGTGGTGTGGGTGCTTCTGGATCCCCCTTTTTCAGTTTAAATAATCTCTTTCTTTCCTCTGCTCAACACAAGAAATCAATCAATAATTTATATTCTAATACTCAACTTATAACATTATCTTTTCCTCTTCCTCTCATAGTAATTTAAATAATTACTCCTCATTTTCTTTACTTTTCTAGCTCAAGATTAATTGGATTTTCTTTATCACTATCACAAGTTCACGTTCCCTTCCCATTCTCATCTGGCTTTGTTATCTATTCCTTTCTCTACTAAATCATATTACTAAATTTCTCTTTTGATCTCCACCAAACTCTGAAGAGAATCTGGCCTGGATTCTGATGGAACGAGGTCTAAGTCTTGGAGAGGAGATTTGATTCCAAGGTTTAGGGACTTCAGTTCAGTGGAGAAACTGGCAAGCCTGTGATTGCTCTCAGCATTTCTTGCTTTAAATTAGGAGCAGACATTTCAGGTCTTGTATGTGCAAAACGTGGAGAAAGTCTGAAACCATCTTCCACAAAAAGCAACTGAAGCTTGAACAGTTGTAAATTTTTAATAAGTTTAATACGTTTTCATTATCCAAAGTTATTTACGGATACGATCAAAAGCTGGGCTTTCATTCTCTCTGACATCGGATTACAACAGTTGCAAGTTAATTATCTAAAATAGGCACGTTAGCAACTTGCCAAAGCTCCTTCTAAACCTATGACCACAGTAGTAGATACATGGATTACCAGTACCTGAATGCTCCTGGACTCGGTATCTGGGTCAAAACCCTAAAACACATGCCTAACGGCACTGCAGGTGTGCTTGAAGTTCAGATGGCAGTTCACTACCATCTTTTCAAGTGTAGTTAGGAGTGGACAGTAAACGATAGTCTTGCCAATGACAAACTTCATGAATGAATGCAAAGAAAAAGGTCGCACAGAAGCATAAATGAAGTTAGGTCGCATATAAGCCCATCAATGGTGCAACAAGTCAAAGAGCCCATCTACTCCTGTTTCTATCTAATACATCACCACAAGCTGACTTTAAACTTTCAGGTTTGATACTGGCATTCAGCTCTGAATCATAAAGTGATGGTTCAATTCTCATTTAGGAAACTTAAGCACATAAATGTAGGTTAAGACCTCAATGTAGATCTGAACGAGTATTGTGCTTTCTTTCAATCCACAAATAATTCTCTCAGTTGGATATAAACAACCCTTGTGATTCCAAGTCTCTAACCCTACTGTGCTCAATCAAGAAAAGCAGGGATTGTCTTGGTGTCCTGGTCAAAATTATTTTTTCACTCCACATTATTGCAACAGATTACCTGGTCATTTTTCCTCAGTGCTGTTTGTGGTACTTGGTTGTGTGATAATCAGCTGCCTCATTTCTCAACAAAGACAGCACTTCAATAAAAAAAAAAAATCATTGGATTTGGCGTGTCCTGAGAAAGGTGTGATACATACAAGCTCCTTCTTTTTGTCATTAGGGATTGTTAATGTTACGTTTCACACTAAGTTTAAAAAATGCCCCGTATGTCTTCTTTAAATCTCCTTTTTCTCACCTTAAAAATGTGCCCCATAGTCTTGAAATCTTCCATCCTGGGGAAAACACAGCTACCATTAACTCTATCTATACCCCTCATTACGTTATTGACTTCTATAAGGTCTTTGCTCAACCTCCAACATTCCAGTGAAAAAAGTCCCAGCATATCCAGCCTTTCTTTATAACTCAAGCCTTCCAGACCTGGGACGTTGGCTTTTTAAAACAAGAATGACCAACTGACCTTTGATCTGCTGGAGCAAGCTGCCACACCAATATGTGGAATCCAGGCTACGCCAACTACTGATCCCAAACCAGTCACCACTGTCTGTAGAACTGAACCATCCTGAGAAGGAAACATAGAAAAAGCAGCTACAAATATTAATTTGTAACAATCCAGTTGTTCAATTCAGCAAGAATTGGGAAATATAAAGCTTCTCTCTATCATGAAATTTCAGAAAAAACAACAGAGGCTGCCAAATTCTAAAACGCTCTGCCTATCTTTTTCTAATAGGAAGTAGCGACCATAATATGATAGAGTTCAGTCTGGAGTTTGAAAGGGAGAAGGCAAAATCGGATGTAATGGTGTTACAGTTGAATAAAGGTAATTATGAGGGCATGAGAGAGGAACTGACTAAAATAGACTGGAAGCAGAGGCTAACCGGGAAGACAGTAGAGCAAAAATGGCAGGAGTTTGTAGGTATAATTGAGGACACTGTACAGAGGTTCATTCCCAAGAAAAGAAAGATTAACCGGGGAGGGATTAGACAACCTTGGCTGACAAAGGAAGTCAGGAAATGTATTAAAGAAAAAGAGAGATCCTATAAAGTGGCTAAGAACAATGGGAAATCAGAAGATTGGGAAGGATACAAAAGCAAACAGAGGACAACAAAGAGTGTAATAAGAAATGAGAGCATCAAATATGAAGGTAGGCTAGCCAGTAATATTAAAAATAATAGTAAAAGTTTCTTTCAGTACATAAGAAACAAACGACAGGCAAAAGTAGACATTGGGCCACTTCAAACAGATGCAGGAAGCTAGTGATGGGAGATAAGGAAATAGCAGGAGAACTTAACAAGTACATTGCGTCAGTTTTCACAGTGGAAGACATGAATAATATCCCAAAAATTAAAGGGTGTCACGGGGCTGAGTTGAGTATGGCTGCCATTACGAAAGAGATAGTGCTAGAAAAGTTAAAAAGTCTTAAAATTGATAAATCTCCTGGCCCCGATGGGATACACCCTAGAGTTCTGAGAGAGGTGGCTGAGGAAATAGCAGAGGCATTGGTTGAGATCTTTCAAGAGTCACTGGAGTCAGGAAAGGTCCCGGATGATTGGAAGATGGCTGTTGTAACCCCCTTGTTCAAGAAAGGATCAAGGCAAAAGATGGAAAATTATAGGCCAATCAGCTTAACCTCGGTTGTTGGTAAAATTCTAGAATCCATCATTAAGGATGAGGTTTCTAAATTCTTGGAAGAGCAGAGTCTGATTAGAACAAGTCAACATGGATTTAGTAAAGCGAGGTCATGCCTGACAAACCTGTTGGAATTTTTTGAAGAGGTAACAAGTAGGTTAGACCAGGGAAACCCAGTGGATGTGGCCTATCTAGACTTTCAAAAGGCCTTTAATAAGGTGCCACACGGGAGGCTGCTGAGCAAGGTGAAGGCCCATGGTGTT
>NC_057710.1:56746980-56784678 GCF_004010195.1 Chiloscyllium plagiosum | reverse complement strand
GTGACGAGCGGTGTCCCGCAGTGTTCGGTGCTGGGGCCACAGCTGTTCGCATTATATATTAACGATTTGGATGAGGGAACCGGGGGCATTCTCGCGAAGTTTGCCGATGATACGAAGTTAGGTGGACAGGCAGGTAGTACTGAGGAAGTGGGGCGGCTGCAGAAGGATCTTGACAGGTTGGGAGAGTGGTCCAGGATTTGGCTGATGGAATTTAACGTGAGCAAGTGCGAGGTCTTGCACTTTGGCAAAAATAATAAAAGCATAGACTACTTTCTAAATGGTGAGAAAATTAATAAAGCCAAAGCACAAAGGGATCTGGGAGTGCTAGTTGAGGATTCTCTAAAGGTAAACATGCAGGTTGAGTCCGTGATTAAGAAAGCGAATGCAGTGTTGTCTCTTATCTCAAGAGGGTTGGAATATAAAAGCAGAGATGTACTACTAAGACTTTATAAAGCTCTGGTTAGGCCCCATTTGGAGTACTGTGTCCAGTTTTGGTCCCCACACCTCAGGAAGGACATACTGGCACTGGAACGTGTCCAGCGGAGGTTCACACGGATGATCCCTGGAATGACAGGTCTAACATATGAGGAACGGCTGAGGATACTGGGATTGTATTCGTTGGAGTTTAGAAGATTAAGTGGAGACTTAATAGAGACGTACAAAATAATACATGGCGAGGAGACTAGGACCCGTGGACACAGCCTTAGAATTAGAGGGGGTCATTTCAGAACAGAAATGCGGAGGCATTTCTTCATCCAGAGAGTGGTGGGCCTGTGGAATTCATTGCCACGGAGTGCAGTGGAAGCCGGGACGCTAAATGTCTTCAAGGCCGAGATTGATAGATTCTTGTTGTCTCGAGGAATTAAGGGCTACGGGGAGAACGCTGGTAAGTGGAGCTGAAATGCGCATCAGCCATGATTGAATGGCGGAGTGGACTTGATGGGCCGAATGGCCTTACTTCCACTCCTATGTCTTATGGTCTTATGGTCTAATTTCCCCAAGAACTTTGACAAGACATGATGTAAAAAACCTGATTTGCTACTTTATAAAAGAGACATGAAACTGTCTTCAAAAATAGTTCCAATTTTTATCAGCAATAACATTTTGTTTAAGCTTTCTAATCCTTATCATTACTCCTTTGTACTTGTGAGCATCAGAATATTAATTTATGGAATATTATTAAAATTCTTACCTGCAAAGACCAGATATTTATCAGCCCCCCAATCCCTCCAGATAAAAGTGTTAAACCATCAGTATTGAAGGTCACCAGCATCACTGCAGTTATATGAGCGTTCAGACGAAACACACATTTGGCTCTACCTCTGAACTGAAATTTTTCCTACCAAATGAAAAGTTTACGTTAGAAAGTAATTCTTGCTAAAGAGAATTATAGTCTTTAGTCAGATGTAATAAATCAACATAGATGAAAAACACTCAGTCTATACGTCAGCTGTGGCTGAGTTGGTGGCACTCGTGCCTCTGAGTGAGAGATTGGAACTCTAATCCCAATCCAGGAGAAGCACAAAAATCAAATGCAAATGGTTACAATAGTGAGTGTGCTGATCTGTCGGACGTGCTGTCCTTCAGATGAGGCAGCCTGTCCTGTCAGGTGGCTCTAAATGATCCCATGAAGAAGTGCAGATAAATTATCCCCAGTCCCTTGGCCAACATGCATTTTTCAATCCATCACAAAAATGAGATGATCTGGTCATAGCCACATTGTTTGTAGGAGGTTATTGTGTGGAAGTTGGCTGCCACGTCTCCCACATTACAGCAGTGACATTTCGAAAGTAATTAGTTAGCTGTGAAGTGCTTTGAGAGATGTGGGCTTGAAAGGTACTACACAAACACAAGTCTCTCTTTTAGATCTTCATTTAATATGTAATTTCAAGTTTAATCAATCAATTACTGCTTTGTTTCTGAAGATAATTCCAAAGTTGAGATGTAAGACCTGCCTTATTTTTCAAAAGCATACCACTTTAGTTGCTGACACAAATAAAAAAATCTATGCCTCTTACCTCAACATGTCTTTCTTGGACATCAGGAGAATGCAAGAGGTTTGGTAATGATACAGCAGTGCCACCTTGTGGTAGTGTCCAAACATAAACTAAGCCATTCTGACAACCCCTGGGTGGAAGACATTCAAGCTTTATTTTCTAATAATAATTAGAAATGAATTCTATCTTAAAAAATTGAAGGTAATTAGCAAAACCTTCACCTTCCTTAGCTGTTTTTGGGAATGAGGTTAGAAATGAGGGGTTTAGTCCTTTAAAGTTTGCAGAAACATATTTTCTGTAGATAAGTGATATATATATACATTAATGAAACCAATTGTTTGCGCAAGTCAGTGCAGACACACACCTTTGAATAGAAGTCTATCTGGCTATGGTCTGCACATATAGTTCATGAAGCTCTGTTCGAAAAGGAGATGGCAGATGTTGCCAGATAACCCCCTGAGCAGATGGTCAAAGCCATTGGGCAGAATATCACATGACCAGAACTTTCAAACAAACATCAAACTGTAAGTTGGCTGATGGTGAGAAAGGCTTGCCTGGCAGATGCTTCATGCATGTCCCGAGTCGAAAGTGTGTGAAAATGATGGCTGAAAACGCATGTCCCACCTTCCAAACACAGGACTTGCCATTTCCCCAGAGATTGGAATGAAGTTGATTTGGGCTTCATGTGTAGGCATTTAAATGCTCAGGTCTCTCGATTCACATTCCATTTTAGTAATTCCATTATGAGGGAGTGTGCAGTGCATTTTTTTTGTTTAGCTAGGTCATCTCTTCGAGCGCGATGGTACGGCTATTGATTTGACCTGATGACACTTTAGGTTAGAGGTCACGCATTCTTGGGGGGAGGAGAGTGTCAGTTATCCAGTGGGAGAGGGTTTAGGTACCCTTTGGTAGGAACTAGGCACCAATTGTTAATTGTTTGGAGGATTGTAAGCAAAAGATGCATAAACTTTTAAAAATTTAACCTATTTGTCTAATCAACCTGTTCAGAGATGTTATTACACATCTCTAGAACAGGTGAGACTTGAACCCAAGCTGTCTCAAACTGTTGTGAACATATGTAGGTAGATCCACAATGCTATCATGGTGGGAATTCCAGGATTTTGACCCAGTGACAAGTAACAAATGGTGAAATATTTCCAAGTCAGGATGTTGAGAGGCTTGGAGGGGAACTTACAACTGGTGGTATTCCCTCGTGTCTGCTGCACTTGTTCTTCTAGGTGGTAGTGCTCATGCATGTGGACAATGCTCTCAAGGAGCCTTGTTAACTTTTGGCATGCTGCTTTGTCTTGGATGGTGTCAAGCTTCGGGTGTTGTTGAAACTGTACTCAGCTAGTCAGGTAAGGAGTATTCCATCATACTCCTAACTTGGGGCTTGTAAATGGTAGACAGGTTTTTGGACAGTCAGGAGATTCTCTTTTGTAAGCAAAAAAAACTACAGATGCTGGAATCCAAAAGTGGATAAACAGAAAGCTGGAAGAACACAGCAAGCCAGGTGGTGGAGAGGTTGATGTTTTGGGTTGAGACCCTTCATCAGGAGTGGTCTGATGAGTTTCGACCCAAAATGTCGACTCGTGCACCTCCTGATATTGCCTAGCTTGCAGGAGGTGAGTTATGCCTTTCAGAATTCCTATCCTCTGGACTGTTCTTGTAGCCACTGCATTTATTTGGCAAGCTTCTGGTCAATGGTAACATTGATGATAAGGATTTAGTTTTGCTAATGTCACTAATGTCAAGGAGTGATGGTTAGAATCTCTCTTTGGGAGAGATTCTTTGCTTGGTACTTGCGTGACATGAAGAAGTTAAAAGGGAACAATAATCACCATAAGGGAAAAAGTAGATAGCTATGACTGGGATTAAAGACAGATGAGTAGCCTGGGCCTGATGGCCTACATCCTGGGAGCTTAAAGGAAGTGGCAGCAGAATAGTAGATACATTATTTATAATATTCCAAAATTCCCTTTGGGAAATGCTAATATAAAGCCCTTCTATAAAAAGGAACGGAGATAGGAAGTAGGGATAAATAGATCTTTTTTCTGGTTGGCAAGATGTGTCTAATGGTTTGGTCCTCATACCCCAACTATTTATAATCTCTGTTAATATAAGAAATGCTTGGAGGGACATGGACCAAGCACAGGTAGGTGGAATTAGTCTAGTTTGGGATTATGGTCAGCATGGGCTGGCTGAATCGAAGGGTCTGTTTCCCTGCTGTATAACTCTGCGTTCCGAGTAATGACTGGGATAGAAGGAAGGATAGCCATATTTGCACACGATGCTAAAGTAGGTGGGAAAGTAAGTTGCAATAAAGGAATAAGAATTTTACCAATGGATACGGATAGGGCATGTGAATGGGCAAAAATTTGGCAGAATTTGTTTTAATTTATTCACAGAATGACGGCATAGGGCCAGCATTTATTACCCATCCCTAATTACCCAAGGGTAGTTAAGAGTCAAGCACATTGTTGAGAGTCTGGAGTTACATGCAGGCCAGACCAGGTAAAGATGACAGTTTTCTTTCCTAAAGGACATTAGTGAAACAGATGTTTTTTTTCCAACAATCGTCAATGGATTCATGGTCATCATTAGATTCTTAATTCTAGATTTTTTTTTGTTTTTTTTAATTGAATTCAAATTCCACCATCTGCTATGGTTTAATTTGAACCAGGGTCCCCAGAACATTACCTGGGCCTCTGGATTAATGGTCAGTGTTTATAATACCACGAGGCCATTGCCTCCCTCTAAAGTGAGTTTAATGTGCATAAGTGTGAGCTTATCCATTTTGGTGGGAAGAATAGAAAGGCAACTTATTTTCTAAACCGAGAGAAACATTAGAGTGCTTTGGTGCAGAGGAATCTGGATGTGCATGAATCACAGAAAACTAACAAGCACGTACAGCAGTTAATAAGGAAGGCAAGTGGAATTTTGGCATTTATTGCCAAATAAATAGTATAAAAGTAAGAAAGTGTTACTGCAACTGTAAACACGTTAGTGAGATGACACCTGGAGTATTGCGTGCAGTTTTGGCTCACTTAGTTGAGAGGATGGATGCAGGTGATATGGAGGCAGCTCAGAGGAAGTTCACTAGATAAATTCTAGATGTGAGAGGTTTGCCTTATGAAGAGAGGTTGGACAGTTTAGGCCTATATTTTCTAGAGTTTAGAAGAGTGAGAGAAGGTATATCAAATACTAAAGGGTATTGACAGAGTGGATAAAAAGAATGTTTCTTGTTGTGGAGCATAGTTTTAGGATAAGGGTTAGCAGATTTAAAACACAGAGGAAGAGGAAAAACTGGAATTCACTACCCCAAATGAGGAGGTGGCCAGGATATTGAGTGAATTTGAGAAGAGAGACAGATTTTTAATTAGTTTCAAGTTGAAAGGTTATGGAGAGTGACTAGGAAAGTAGAGTTGAGGCTAATGAGAGATCAACTATGAGAAAGTGAGGCCTGCAGATGCTGGAGATCAGAGTCGAGAGTGTGTTGCTGGAAAAGCACAGCAAGTCAGGCAGCATTTGAGGAGGAGGAGAATCGATGATTTTCCTGCTCCTTGGATGCTGCCTGACCTGCTGTTCTTTTCCAGCAACACACTCTTATCACTAATGAGAGATCAGCCATGATCATACTGAATGGCAGAGCAGGTTGAGATTAATTTCCTACTCCTATTGTAGTTTTTATGTTCTTGGTTATAACAAGTACTTTTCAGCCCATGTCAGGATATTGTCCAGGTCTTGCTGCATTTGTGCTTGTATTGCCTCACTGTCTGTGAAGTCATAAATGGTACTGAAAATTGTGCAATGATCAGCAAAAATTCCCAATTCTGACCTTATGATGGAGGGAAGGTTATTGATGAAACAGCTAATGATGACTGGGCTAATGACTCTACCCTGAGGAACTTCAGCAGAGATGTCTTGGAGCTGAGAAGAAACAACCAACTTCCTTTGTGTCAGGTATGATTCCAAATGACAGACAGTTCCTTTACCACCCACTCCAACTGCTACAGAATGACCAAAAATAGAAAGAAAAATATCAAGACCTACCATGAAGTGTCAAGACCAGTGAAAATGTAGCAGGGCATGTCACAAAGGGGAACAAAGCTTCAAAAAGTCAAAACGATAGATCTGTCAAGATGTGTCAAAACCTGTTGAGAAGCACCAGTACTCACTGAGATGTGCTGAGATCATCAATATGTGCAAACTTTAAAGGGGGCAGTGGGTGCATGGAATGTACTGCCAGTGGACGTGGTGGAAGCAGACATGTTAGCAACATTTAAGGCAAATCCTGTGAGACACATGAAAGTTAGGCAAACAGGAGGACTGATAATGCCCATGGGCAATCAGTAGCAGGTGTAAATAAGGATTGGGAATCGGCGCAGGTTTGGTGGACCAAAAAGGCCTATCCCTGTGCTGTTCGTATTAGATTATAAAGCATATCTTACAAAAGAAATGAAACATTAACTTTCTAGAGTTCTGTCAGATCATGACTTGTATTTACCTCAATCACCATGTGCTATGTCTTTAGTTCCATTACTCTTACCAAAAGAATTTCCATCAACCTTTGAACATTTCAGTCCAGCATCTTTCAGAGGAAACAGTCTTCTGCATAACCATTTCTCAATGTGAAAAGGTGATTCATAATTTCATTCCCAGATGGGCCAGTTCTAATTTTGAGGTTATGCACCCTTGTCTCGGATTTTCCTGCCAGGCCAAAGGCCAAGGTTTTGTACCACTCAAGCATGATTTCCCTCAACTTTGCATTTCAGTCCTCTTGAGCTGAAGGTTAATAATTTATCAGACCTTTGATTTCTTCTGATAATTTTGTACTTTGTGATTTTGTACACAGTCACCTAAATTCCTTTCGTTTTTCCTTATGCCTCTTGTCTCCATCAATTAAGAAAATGTTCTCATGTCTTCCTTGGATCGAAAGTAGATCTTTAGCTTTGAAACTTAGTTTGCTTATGCTTCTTAGAAACTTGCCATTTTGAACTACACGATGTGACAAAGTGCAGTGCACCCTGCAAGTTGAATCATACTACTCTCTGTTCATTCATCCAAGTCACAAATATCTATGGCGAAAAGCTGAGCTCCCAGCACAGATCCCTGGAGAACACTAATTATTTACACAATTAATTTTCAAACTGTGACCACATGAAAGGTCCGAGAGAGTCTTCTGACCTATAAATCCAATATGACAAATGTTGTATCTGTGGGATTGAGATCATGCCCCTCTATTCCTGGTAGTCACGGGAGCCCATGCATAATTCCAGTGGTTTCCTATTGCACTCTGAAGTAGCATTCAGAAGAAGTGTTCCTTAAGGTGAGTTTTCTGCCCCTGTCTTAGTTAGAAGTCTTGTCTTACGGAGCTGCCAGCCAATTGGCTGGTGACAGCTCTGTATTCTATACAGCGTCAGTTTGAGCAGTGGCCATTGCTGAGACTACAGGCAGTCTCACCATGCCAAGGCACCCAAGGCAAGTCCCAAGGACAGGCATCTCAGCAAGGTGAATGGGACAAATAAAAACAGGTTCAAGGAGCTGGGATAAAGGGATCTAACAAAGGGGGATCTAGCCTTCCTTGCTGAGTCCCTTCAGTCATGTTTCTAGGCTTCCCCCACATCCACCTGTTAGTTCTCTTCCAAGCCACAGACCATCCTGACTAGGAACTATATTGTCACTCTTCCACTGTTGATGGCTGATAATCCTGGACTCGATCTCTAATAGCTTCATGCCTGCACCTGCCCACCATGGATCACAGTGGTTCAAAAAAGCTGCTTGCCACCACATTCTCAAGCACATTAGTGATGTATAATAAACGCAAGCTTAGTCATTTATGGCTACATCCCATGGATGAATAAAAATCAGACAGATGTGGGAAGTGAGAAGGTCACCTGTTCAATTTTACTTGACCCCAGCCTTCAAACCTAATGACAGGGAAGGCAAAATCCAATTCATGGCTTTTTAAAGGTGCATTTTAACTTTTGGTTTTAAAACAAAATGACATCAGACAAATACATTTTTGTTTCTTTTAAAACTTACACTGCAAGCATTAGTCTTGGATCCTGACCTTTCCCTGGAAGTGGACACCAAGCTGAAGTATTAACCAATGCTGTGTGAAACAGAGTTTGGACTGCGAGCCAGGCATTGCCTATTCTCCCCCAGATCTTCACCATCTCTTCTCTGGCAACAGCAAGCAGCAGGTGTCCAGTTGGGTCCCATTTTAGGCAAGTTACACTTTCCTTGTAGAAAATGAGAATATTTAAAAGATAGTAAACTGAGTAACAAGAATTTGGTGTTAAATGTAACATTACACCTGAATCTCATGAAACCAAAGAATCTGATAACACTTCAGTTTTTTTTTAAAACAGCTCTTAAAATCTCTCATCTCACAGTACTCTTTTTCCTCAAACATTTACCCAATTAGAGTTATCGAATCTGCAGCACAGTAAAAGGCCCTTCAGTTTATGAGTCAGCGCCAGTCAAAACAAAAGCACCTATCTATTCTAATCCCATTTTCCAGCACAGTATGCCTTGGTGTAATAGGTGCTCATTTAAATACTTAAAAACTGCCTCTATCAAACTTAAATTTTCCATTATGTACTTCTGCGGATGCTCCATTCCACAAATACACCATTTTCTGTTTTCATGTTTTTATGCCAACATGGAATGAGATCTTTCTTGATTTCATTCTGCGAAATGTATTGGGGCAAATAACTGAGAAAAAGAACAACTACTGGCTACAGTATAACTGAATTCAATGTGACAACAGCATTGATGTGCATGCAACAATAAAGGTTTAACTGGACAAGGTAGTTCAAAGAAACTTCAATTTAACTGGTTAGAATGAGCAAACTTGATAACAGAACAGTAATGGGAAATCCATGAGTACAACATAGAAAAATAGATTAATTTCTATGAATCAGTAAGAGGGTGAACAAAATATACAATGTCCTGAACAAAATAACAGGTGACACACATAGCAAAATAACACCTAATATCAGGAGAAATAAAGGAAATAATGCTTAAGGAGATGAAAAGGAATGGAACAACATAAGCAGATACATGAGAAGTAAATAAGGATTATACTACAGGCTTCCCATCAGGTAGAGGGAGACACAGGAGTACATATGGAGGCAAATCACAGAAAAGTGAGTGAGAAACAGGGTTATAGTTGTGGAGGATTTCAATATTGCTAACATTAACTGGGATTGCCTTAGTATGAAATGATTAGATGGGGTGGAATTATTCAAATATATCCAGGAGAGCTTTTTGTGCAAGTACTTAGCTAGTAGAGAGGAGTTAGTGTTCGACCTAATCTTAGGGAATGAAGCTCGTCACGTGTTTGAAGTTTCAGTGGGTGACCATAGAGTCATACAGCACGGAAAAAGACTCTTCAGTCCAACCAGTCCATAGCGAGTATAATCTCAAACTAAACTAGTCCCACCTGCCTCCGTCTGGCCCATATCCATCTAAACCTTTCCAATTCATGCATTCAAATGTCTTTTAAATGGTGTAATTGTACCCACATCCACCAATTTCTTAGGAAGTTCCTTCCACATGCAAACCACCCTGTGTAAAAAAAAAAATTGCCTCTTCTATCTTTTTAAAATCTCTCTCCTCTCACTCTAAAAATGTACCCTCTGATTTTGAAATCCCCCATGCTATGGAAAAATCAGCTACCACTAACTCTATCTAACCCTTTCATTATGTTATAAACTTCTATCAGATCGTTTTGGGGATAGCGACCAAAACACTTAAGTCATTATGAGAAGGGAAAAGGATAGTGCTAAAATGGCTAAGCTGGGGGAAGACCAATTTCTATATTATGCGACAGGATCTGACAAACATTGGACTGGGGACCAGTTATTGGCAGGCAAGTCTACATTTGGAAAGTGAGAATCTTTTAAACATAGTAGAGTGAGAATTCAGAGCCAGCATGTTCCTCCAAAAGAGAAGGATATACACAATGAGTGGCAAGTCCCCAAGCAGTATTAAGGAACACAGGAACCCTGGTGTACAAGTTTATAGACCCCTGAAGGTGTTAGCAAAGGCAGAGTGGTGAAGGTTATGTATGGGATGTTTGCCTTCATTAGTTGGGGCAAGGAAGTCTTGTTATATCTTTATAAAAACATTGGTTATGCCACAAATTGAATTGTAAATTTTTGGTCGCCACACTATAGGAAGGATGTCACTGCACCAGACAGGGTGTAGGGGAGATTCACCAGGCTGTTGCTTGGAATGAAAAATCTCAGTTATGAGGAGAGACTGCGTAGGCTGGGTTTGTTTTCCTTTGAGCAGAGGAAGGTCTGACTGAGTTATACAAAATTACAACAGCTTTAGACAGAGTAGATCATCAGAATCTTCTTTGCATGGTAGATGTGTCTAAGACCAGAGGGTATAAGTTTAAGATGAGGTGTGAATGGGTTAGAGGAGATCTGAGATTTTTTTTTAACCCAAAGGATGCAGAAATATTGAATTACCTGCCTGAGAGGATGGTGGAGGCAGGTAGTTTCACAACATTTAAGAAGTGGCCAGCTGAGCACTTAAAATGATAAGGTGTGGTAGGTATGGAACAAGTGCAGGTAAATGGGATTAGTGCGTTTTTGGGATTGTTTGTCGTCTTAGATATAACGGGCTGAACGGCCTGTTCCTGTGCTGTATGACTTAATGAAATATTAAGAGTTTTAATAAGCAATTAAAGAATGAAAATAATTAATCGCTCAGGCAGGAAGCATAAGTCTAATTACAGAAGCAAATGGTATGCAGGAAATATTTTTAAAAATCATGCATCAGATGCAGGTATTCTAGGTAATAGAAGTCAAAATATTTATTATTCTCCCCCCGTCACTTCATTTGAGACTTTTTGGAGGGCTACTTTTTAAATTCACAGGGGCTATAGTTTGGGCTTCAGGAGCTCTTTTTTCATTCTCACTAACTCCTGCATTACGTGATGCAGTTACACACTAACAATACCCTCTGCACTTGTGTAGCACCACATGCTATTCAGACTCACACAGACAGGCAATAAATGTTGGCTGGCCAGCCAGCAACACACACATTCTACAAAAAGTATTAAAAAAAAAAATCTTTTATAAATACTCACAGACATGAAGTATCAGGAAATATAGGAAAGGAAAGGATGGGGGAGGAGTTGCATTATTTACAAAGGAGTGTGAAGGATATCTCTAAATTGCAAGGAAATTTCAGAGGTGGGGAAATTTTGGAGCACTTATAATAGAGCATTTTAATTATCTAAATATAGTTTTAGCGAGTATAAGTCTAACAGGTAGAGAGGGGCAGAGGTTCATGAAGTGTGTTGAGGAAACTTTTCTCAGCTTTATTTTGTCCAGTCCAAATCAAAAAGAAGGCACAGGTAGATCAGGTGCTTGGGAATGCAGTGGATCAAATGGAGAGAGTGTAAGTAGAGGACAGTGATTATTGTATCATAAGATGTATGTTGGCTGTGGACAAGGATGTTGGACAATCAACAGTAAGAATATATAACTGGGAAAAATTCAATTTCAATAGGGCAAGAACTGAGCTGGGCTGAATAAATTAGAGTCTAAGGTTGGCAGGAAAAATGATAGCTGAACAATGGGCTAACTTAAAAGATGATACATCAGGCACATGAAAGAGACAGGTAAGGCAAATATATCCAAAGCTCCCTGGATGATAAGATAATAAGGTATAGAAACTGCTCCACCACTCAATCATGGCTGTTATGTTCCTCAACCTCATTCTCCTGCCTTTGCCCCGTAACCTTTGATCTCCTTACCAATCAAGAACAGAACTCTGGCTTAAATACACTCAATGTCTTGGCTTCCACAGCCTTCTGCGGCAATGATTTCCATAGATTCACCACTCTTTGGCTGAAGAAATTCCTCCTCATCTTGGTTCCAAAGAGTTATGGTTCACTGAGGCTGTGCCCTCAGGTCCGGGTTTCTCATACTGCTAGAAACATCTTCTCTGTAGGGTTGAATATTTGCAGAGTACTCAACAATCTTGGAGAGGCCATGGTGGGGGAGGAATGTAGCATGGTAGGATGGGTGGAAGAGAGGCAGTAAGGGGATGGGCATCTGAAATGGGGAAGGTGGGGAAAGAGGTTTCTGGTTGGAGTGTAGGGCTGAGTGGGGCAGTAGACAGAATCCAGGATTTGGGGGGGTTGCATGACTTGGTGGAGTAATGAGCCTGGTGATGGGTGTGAGTGTGAGTCATGAAGTGGAGAGAAGAGATGGATGCTCTAGAGGTGCAGCATTTCTTGGTGAATTGGGGAGGGAGCTCACATTGAGCAAGGGTTGGATTCAGAGGGGAGCATTGAGAAGCAGGGTGAAAGGGAAAATAAAGATACTGTTTACTTAAAACAAGAGTCTGGGCACTGCTGACCATGAGGGTCAAAGTGAAATGTTGAAATGACTTCCCAACTTTTCTACAGTGTTCTTGTGTGAATGGCTTTGAGGAAAGTACGGCTTACCTGAAATGAATTAAGTATCACAGGTTCTTCTGAATTATGTGGCTCTCTTGCTGTAAGTAGTATTTTTCCATCAGAGTACCCAACCGCAATTGGTTTGTCTTCACTGTACCAGGCAATGCACTGAACAGCAACTGAATAATAATTAAGACATTTATTGTGGATTACAGCCGCAAAAGCACAATGCATATAATATATCTGGACAACTTAAAACTCCATAAAGCTTGATACTTATTTAGTGACAAAACTGATTCTGTGCAATGTTACATACGCTTGGGAGCAGCTTTGCAAATACTTAGGTATGGGCATCGTTTTCTACTCAGTTTTACATAAACAATTGAAATATCAATTCAACATCTTTGGAATGGATACTTGATTTTACAGTTCCTAGAGGAAAAGCGACTATCTTTGTTTCATCAGATGTACTGAACATCTGATACCATGTTTAAAATATTTACAGCATGGCACTGAAAATGTGAGACAATTAAATATCCCCTGCTTTTTGGAGTGTAAGTCATTGCAGATGTGAGGCCAGGTAAATGGCCTGTTTCCAGGATTTAATACAGTTAGTTACTGTTGCTAAAGTTACACCACTCTATTTTAGTTCCATTCAGAAAATGTGCAGACTTATATTGCTAAGACAAATATAAACTCAGGAAAAACACAGGTCAGACAGCATCTGAGGAATACGAGAATCGACGTTTCGGGCAAAAGCCCTTCATCACGCATGATGTGTGATACTTGCACTTAGCTGACTGTTACACAGATCACAGAAGCAGAAAACTAGATACTTTTAAAAATAAGCTGTGCAAGAGAAATGCTGAATGTCAATTTACAGATTACTGTTACTAATAACAGAGTTCAAGACCATTACAATGATATTCTACAGATGAAGGCCATTTAGCCCATTAGCCCTTTGGTACAGCTGTCAAATTAAACTTATTTCCCTGCTCTTTCTCCACAGCCCTGCTTTTTTTTTCCCCTTTACTCAATCCCATTTAGGAAGCTGCTAATGAATCTGATTCCACAAACGTTGCAGATTGTGTATTCTAGATCACAGCAAATAGTGGTGTTAAAATTACTTGTTAGCTCTGCCTACCTTTGTCTATCACCTGGATCTGTATTATCTGTTTACTGACCTTGCTGCCTCTGGAATGCAAAAAAATCTCCCAGACAGGATTCCAATTGCTAAGCTCAATTTTGCCCCCTTTCAAACCAAGGTGGAACATTTACAGGCCTCTAGTACTTTGAAATCATCTTTATCACAAACGAGGATTGGAAAACCACGATCAGAGCTTTCAAAATGTTCATTGTCATTTTTTTTATCAAACAAGAGTGCATCCTATCCACACCAACTGACATTGAGGGCTGTCAAGTTTTTAAGTGTCTGCATTATCTATTTTTTTCCATACCAATTTTGCCACCTAACCGCTCCTTCTTCATTGTTACATTGGCAGTATCCATGTACTGTAAAATTGAGGTTAAATTTCCTCTAAAAAAGGATAGGATGGGTTTCAATTGAAAAGTAAACTTTGTGGGAAGGACAAACTAAGGTCTTGCAATGCCTGACAAACAAAACAGGATCAAAAATACTCGATGATAATTGCAAATCTTTTGTCACTGCAAACAATGAGCAGGATTTTATTGAAGTATAAGTGTATTACTTCCCTGCTGAGCACTGTCAATAGAAGTTGCTATTATTTGAACATACCATCTTTCCTCTGACAATGCACTAGCTCAATTGTGTCAGAAACGGATACTTCTGTAACTTCAATGCAGCCAATTGATCCATCCAGTCGACCCACTAACAGAAACTCCGCTTGTTTGTCATTGCTTTTGTTCACAAGTGGTGTTTGAACATCTGCCCAGGTTATAGCAGTTACCCAGGAAGGCTGAATCTTCACATGGATTTGATTCCCTTTGGAAGAAACAAAACATTTGTCAACTTACAGAAAGCAATATAAAATACAGAACAGGCAGACAGAGGACAAAGGGACCCAGAGAGGACCACTGCAGGAATCTCAGCCTTTGAAAATGTCTAATAGTTTGCGATACTTCTAGCCTGTCTTGATGAGATTGAGTGCTGCAAGATCAATGAGCTAACCATGACACTATGGTACATGAAGTCATTTGGGATGAGGGGTCCTTAAAAAGGAATATAGTTGTAGTAAAGGACAATGTAGTGAAGGGGACTGACACCATTCTCTGCAGCAAACACGAGTCTAGGTGGCTGTGTTATTGGTGAACACCTGGGTTTGGGACATCTGCTCATGGCTGCTGAAGAACCTAGAGTGGGAGGAGGAGGACCCGCTTGTCATGGGCCATGTAGGTATCAATCAAGAGTGGTGCAAATGCAGAATCAGAGAAACTCAACAGGTTTGGCAACACCTGTGGAGAGATAACAGTCAATGTTTCAGGTTCAGTGACCCTTCTTCAAAATTGGAAGTTAGGAAAAGACTGGCGTATAATCAAAGGTGGTTTTGCGTAGTCAGTGAGAGGGGCTAGGTATCATATTTAGAAGCAGAACTTTAAGGTCATTATCTTTGCATTACTCGAGATACACGTAAATAGCATAGAGCAAATCAGACTCGAGAGATGAAGGTGTGACTCAAAGACTTATGTGGGAGAAATGGCTTGTGTCTCATGAGGCACTATCTTCAGTACTGGAGAAAGTGGGATCTATCTAGATGGGACTGCCTCCATCTGAACCGTGTTGGGGCCAGTATTCTTGCCAATTACAGAATGAGGGAAGGAAAAGAGATTTTGATAAACAGTTGAACAGTTGGGGCAAAGGATCAAATTTAGGAAGATGTGGTAAATCAAACAGGTGTCAAGGTCAGAGTATTAATGTGTTAATACGGGAAATAGTTAAATAAATACTGTCTATTCTTTCCTTTTTTTTGGGTCAAGAGTGTGGTGCTGGAAAAGCACAGCAGGTCAGGCAGCATCTGAGGCACAAGAAAAGTGACATTTCGGGCAAAAACCCTTCATCCTGATCTCTAATCTCCAGCATCTGTAGTCCTCACTTTCGCCTAGTATTTATTCAAGAGTCAACCAAAAGACAAGACTAAAATTTACAAAGAGAGAAAAAGGATAAAACTAAGTACTCTTTAAGTGAATGCACGTAGCATTCGAAACAAAACAGATTTACTGAGAATGCAAATAGAAGTGAATAAGTATAATCTGGAAGGCATCTCTAAACAAAATCAATATTCTGCCTACGATACGGTTCTGTATTAATAACTATCACCTTGGCAAAAGATGATAATATTACCATTCAGAAAGAGACACTGGCATAGTATTTGCTTGCAGACACAATTACTCTAACTAATCTAGGGGGCATGATTTGGAGATGCCGGTGTTGGACTGGGGTGTACAAAGTTAAAAATCACACAACACCAGGTTATAGTCCAACAGGTTTAATTGGAAGCACACTAGCTTTCGGAGCGACGCTCCTTCATCAGGTGATTGTGGGTAGCACTACTAATCAGAGAGGGTATCATAGCTACAGAAGCTTCCATTGTCGAGGAAGATCTGCCTACCGAGTCAGTATGGGTGGAAATTAGAAACAGCAAGGGAGCAGTCACCTCGTTCGGGGTTTACTACAGGCCCCCCAATAGCAGCAGGGAGATTGAAGAAAGCATAGGTCGGCAGATTTTGGAAAAGTGTGGACGTAGTAGGGTTGTTGTAATGGGTGACTTTAACTTTCCCAATATTGAATGGAACCTCCTTCGAGCAGAAGATTTGAATGTAGCTGTTTTTGTAAGGTGTGTTCAGGAGGGTTTCCTAACTCAGCACGTTGACAGGCTGACGAGGGGAGAGGCCATTCTAGACTTGGTGCTCGGAAACGAGCCAGGGCAGGTATCAGATCTTGTGGTGGGAGGCATCTCACATTCCTCACTGCCTCACATTCTACATAGCTATGGAGAAGAAGAGGATTAGGCAAAATGGGAGGATATTTAATTGGGGAAGAGGAAGCAATGATGCGATTAGACATGAGTTAGGAAGCATGGACTGGGAGCAATTGTTCCATGGTAAAGGCACTATAGACAGGTGGAGACTGTTTAAGGAACAGTTGTTGTGAGTGATGAATAAATATGTCCCTCTGAGACAGGCAAGAAGGGGTAAGATAAAGGAACCTTGGATGATGAGAGCGGTGGAGCTTCTCGTCAAAGGGAAGAAGGTAGCTTACATAAGGTGGAGGAAGCTAAGGTCAAGCTCAGCTCTAGAGGATTATAGGCAGGCGAGGAAGGAGCTCAAACATGGTCTGAGGAGAGCCAGGAGGGGGCACGAGAAAGGCTTTGCAGAACGGATAAGGGTGAACACAAAGGCATTTTACACTTCTGTGAGGAATAAGAGAATGGTCAAAGAAAGAAAAGGGCCAATCAGGGATAGCATAGGGAACTTGTGTGTGTGGAGTCTGAGGAGGTAGGGGAAGCCCTAAATGAGTTTTTTGCTTCTGTCTTTACGAAAGAAACGAACTTTGTAGTGAATGAAACCTTTGAAGAGCAGATGTGCATGCCGGAATGGATAGAGATAGAGGAAGCTGATGTGCTGAAAATTTTGTCAAACATTAAGATTGACAAGTCGCCAGGCCCGGACCAGATTTGTCCTCAGCTGCTTTGGGAAACGAGAAATGCAATTGCTTCGCCACTTGTGAAGATCTTTTCATCCTCGCTCTCCACTGGAGTCGTACCCGAGGACTGGAGAGAGGCAAATGTAATTCCTCTCTTCAAGAAAGAAAATAGGGAAATCTCTGGCAATTACAGACCAGTAAGTCTCACGTCTGTCGTCTGCAAGGTGTTAGAAAGGATTCTGAGGGATAGGATTTATGACCACCTGGAAGAGCATGGCTTGATTAAATGCAGTCAACACGGCTTTGAGAGGGGCAGGTCATGCCTCACAAACCTTATCGAGTTCTTTGAGGATGTGACTAGAAAAGTTGATGAGGGTCGAGCTGTTGATGTGGTGTATATGGACTTCAGCAAGGCATTTGATAAGGTTCCCCATGGTAGGCTCATTCAGAAGGTCAGGAGGAATGGGATACAGGGGAATTTAGCTTTCTGGATACAGAATTGGCTGGCCAACTGAAGACAGCGAGTGGTAGTAGAAGGAAAATATTCTGCCTGGAAGTCAGTGGTGAGTGGTGTTCCACAAGGCTCTGTCCTTGGGCCTCTACTGTTTGTAATTTTTATTAATGACTTGGATGAGGGGATTGAAGTTTGCAGACGACATAAAGGTTGGAGGTGTCGTTGACAGTATAGAGGGCTGTTGTAGGCTGCAGCAGGACATTGACAGGATGCAGAGATGGGCTGAGAGGTGGCAGATAGAGTTTAACCTGGATAAATGCGAGGTGATGCATTTTGGAAGGTGAGTACAGGATTAAGGATAGGATTCTTGGCAGTGGGGAGGAACAGAGGGATCTTGGTGTGCAAGTACATAGATCCCTCAAAATGGACACCCAAGTGGACAGAGTTGTTAAGAAAACATATGGCGTTTTGGCTTTCATTAACAGGGGGATTGAGTTTAAGAGTGGTGAGATCTTGTTGCAGCTCTATAAAACTTTGGTTAGACCGCACTTGGAATACTGCGTCCAGTTCTGGTCGCCCTATTATAGGAAAGATGTGGATGCTTTGGAGAGGGTTCAGAGGAGGTTTACCAGGAAGCTGCCTGGACTGGAAGGCTTACCTGGACTGGAGGGCTTATCTTATGAAGAGAGGTTGACTGAGCTCGGACTTTTTTCATTGGAGAAAAGGAGGAGAGGGGACCTAATTGAGGTATACAAGATAATGAGAAACATAGATAGAGTCGATAGCCAGAGACTATTTCCCAGGGCTGAAATGGCTAACTCGAGGGTCATAGTTTTAATCTGGTTGGAGGAAAGTATAGAGGGGATGTCAGAGGCGGGTTCTTTACACAGAGAGTTGTGAGAGCATGGAATGCGTTGCCAGCAGCAGTTGTGGAAGCAAGGTCATTGGGGACACCTAAGAGACTGCTGGACATGCATATCGTCACAGAAATTTGAGGGTGCATACATGAGGATCAATGGTCGGCACAACATCGTGGGCTGAAGGACCTGTTTTGTGCTGTACTATTCTATGTTATGTTCTAATCACAGTTAGATCATATTTGGAATATTGTGAACAGTTCTAGGCTCTATATTATAAGGAAAAGGAAAGGTACACTGGAGGAAATGCAAAAAAGGTTTTATTAGAAAAAATATCAGAATTGAGAAGCACAGACTGTTTCTCTACCGAACAGAAGGCTGAGGAGCGACTTGATTTAAGATCACATCTTTAAGATTATGACTGTTTGTAAGTATTGGTGTAGAACTAAGGTCCATGAAAATCCAGCTATGAATTCAGGAAAAACCTCTTTACCCAGAGAATGGTTACAAAGCAAAATACTTGCTTCAAGGACTTGTCAAGTCAATTACCAGAGATACATTTACAGGAAAGCTAAGCATACAAAGGAGAAAGCAATAGAAAGCTGTGTTGATAGGGTTAAAGGAAGATGGAAGAGACATATACCAGCTCAAATTTGTTAAAGGACTATTACTGAGCAATGAACATTTGCTAATACTATGTTCATTAATTTAGCCTTTTGACACAGTAATGATCATCATTAGAATGCATTGTTCCAAAAGCAGAAGGCAGTGTATGCAATGGGTTCTGTTTATTATTAATTTCTTACCATCCACTAGATAGATGTTGACTATTTTGTCTTGCGAAGCAGCCAAGAATCCACCACTTGCACTCCAGTGAACAGGAGACAAATTGATGTCACCTGTAGGTGTACTCGGCCTCTTATCAGAGTCTTCACTGGGAGAATTATGTGAAGCGTGAAGAAAGGAAAGGAAATTTCACTATTATTACCAATATTGCATTGTTGGTTACCTGCTCGATATATAGACATAACTACAAAACCCTAATAATTATGGGGAGGAGTGAAGGGCATTTTGAGCATCAGCTTCCCCTACCTCTGCGTACTGAACATTAAAATCTTTTTTCAAGCAAATGGAGATGAAGAGAGCTTATGGAAGGGGAGCTGAGGCACATAGTGATATTGGAAAAAGAGCAGGTTACATTAGAAACATCAGAGTGGAAGTGGTGTCTCAGTCGGTGAGGGGGAAGAGTAAAGCAGGGAAGCTTAATCTAGCAGAGAAGTGACTCACTTACAGGATCCAGATATACCCATCTCCAACTTGCTGCCATATTTCCCAAATCCTGGGAAACCCAATGCCCAAGTGAGATTTAAAAAGGAAATTATATCTGAGGCATATGATATCATTAGAATACTTAAATTACCAGTTGTCTGTCTCCTGGAAGTAAGTCGGATGCTTGCCCAACATCTACCTTGACTGAGTTAAAACTGGAAATAAGTGCGGTGGAGTCATGTTGCAGGTTATTATTATTATATTCCACTGGATCCAAACCTACCTATTGTTTGAATTCGCATCAATGTACCAGCTTGGTTCAATCACTCTTGCCCTATATCAAATACCACTCCACGACTCTAGAGCATAATTTAAGTTTATACTTCAGTTCAGTACTAAGGGAGTACTCTTCTGTCTCAGGGTTGTCTTTCAGATGAAAGATTATACTGAGATCCTGTTTGCTAAGACATAAAGGATTTTAAGAATAGCAAGACAATTCTGGAGTCCTGGTCAAAATAATTTTTCAACCAGTATCAACAGAACAGACTTACATTCAGATGCTAGAAATCTAAAATAACAAAAAATCTCAGAAGCTTCCAGCAAGTCTTGTAACATCAATGAGGAAGGATACAGTTAATGTGTCAGATCAATTACTTCTTATCATAACATTGAGACCACTGAAGAGAATAACAGACAAATGGCAGTAACCCATCATTTTGCTCTCTGAGTGCCATGTTTTAATGCCCTCTTTCCCCCTCAGAATCTCCCTCCGATACTCTTCATGCCTAATATTGCTGAAATTCTTATTTGACCCATTAGCTGTGGATCAAGGAGAAGCACACATAGATGCAGATGAGGAATTCGGGAAGGAGGCTCAATTTTGGGTATTTATTGATAAGTGAGTGGATTTATTGATAAGTGAGCATCAATGTGTGCATCATAAACACCCAGTGAGAATATCCTTACTAGCTGGACATTTATGAATCTGTTAATGCCGAAAATAAGTTTTATCTGCTGCCCATTTTGCAGTGTGCATCAGAGTGTAATATTAAAGAGTGAACTTGCTCTGCTGACCTGCAGGAAATTGGATGTCTCAAGGCTAGGGTGGGATGGCTCTGACTTACAGATAGATTGTAAGAAATTACATTATCATCTCCTATTATTCAGAGTCATTTACATGGCCATTTCCTTCTCATTCAGAGCCATTTACATTATCATCTCCTACTATTTACATTTGCATCCCCTATTCAGAAATCAACAGGAGCATTGCAGTTGGAATTTGACTACTCTCTTCTAGTTACAAAAACAAAATTACAATTCACAACAAATCTGGCCAGTAAGGGATAATTTACATTACATTGTTTCTGGAGATGATGTCGTCACTGCACTGAGTCTTGGCTGGAATGTGACTGTGAGGGAGTGACTGGGGGTTGTCTTGTGAGCATTACTAACCGTGATGTAAAGGTTTTGTATAAAGGAAGGACTGTTTCCTTTGTTCAGAGCACGTTTTGCCATGACCCCATAAGCCCTCTGGAGTGTGTGCTGAAGTTACCTCCAAAATGTTTGTACTGTACTCTGCTTAATAACATTTGGTCGTTGTTCACACAAGTTGGTTTGTTGCAGTTGCATCAAGTGTGTAAGGATCTCAGAAGAAAAAGAACTTAATACGGGGATCAAGACGATATGCTTGCAAAAGCCATGAAAACATACCAAATTTTAAAGCAAATGGTTTGCTTTAAAGCAACTGTGTTTTTTGTTAAAGTCCAAAGGCGAATGGTTCCATCCAGGGCACTCGTGGCCAGCAAAGACTTTGCAACTGACCAAGAAGAACTTGCAACCTGTAATTGAAATCAAAACAGACAAAAGATTAGATACCTTCCACCACACTCAGAACATAAACATTATCATCATTCATTCATACCTTACTGAGGATATTAGTTTTTTTTTAAGAAGGCTATAATATTGCAAAGAATAGTATTAAGTTTGAGATTAGGGATGGTTTGGAAACCAGCAAAGGAATATCAAAAAGATTATGAAAAGAATAAGGCAAAATAGCCAAGAGTATATGACTGCAAGAAACTTTAAACAACATAAAAAGGGAAGTACACACTGGTTTCTTAGACGGATAGATTGGCGAAATCTTTTTATGGAGAACGAGGGACTGGTAGAGATATAAAACAAACATTTCGTGTCTAACCTCACATTTGAAGATAACTAGTTGCATAACAGAAATAAAGGATAATTTAAGAATAAGAAACTTTAGGGACTAAAATAGGGAAATTTCCCAGTACCAGATTTTTGAAATAAATAGCTGCAGAGGTAGGTGCTTGGGATATGACATTTACAAAAATTTCTAAATTCAGCTAACTTTTAAGTGTTGTATTCAGGGATCCTATGGGGAAGACTTTGGGAACATAGTGCATAAATGTACATTAAACCCCATTAAACTCACTGGACAACATCCAGACTTGGCTTAAGAAATGGCAGTCAACATTCACACCATACAAGTCCTGAGTGGCATATATCTGACTTGCTTAAGGAGAATTCAGAATGTACACACCACAGTCATCAGAGAACTCAGTTAGCTAATAAATGTTCAGAGAAGAGAACGTGGCGCCAACAGCTTCTGTGGAAAGTAGTTTTGACTGCAGATCAATATTCAGGATCATTTGTGAATTTTGTATTGAATTTAACTATTACATGGCCAGAGTACTTTTAACATTGTGCACTGCAGTTTTTTTTTCTGCAGGATATGTCCATGTTATTTTTCAAGAAGCAGAGTTGTATACATTTGTAAAGTTTAAAATGCTTTGTTAATCATCTTTACATCTTGCTCAAGCTTGATTTGCAATTAACTAGTTTTTTAGTTGTTACTTAAGGAACATGGTTGAATTGTTTCTGAAAATGAGCTACATATAGCCTGACATGAAGATTTAAATAAAATTGGTAATATTGATTTCTATTTTTTAAAATTTTAAACTTTGTTGAGACTTATGGAGCAGTGGGACAAGAAAGGAAATTACTTCATCGCCCGAAATGGATCATAACATCTTAGGTCAGCAGACTGGACAGCTGGTTTGTAGTGCAGAGTGATGTCAACAGTGTGGGTTCAATTGCCACACTGAGGTTACCATAAGGGATTCTCTTTGACAATCTCTCCTCTCACCAAGGTGTGGTGACCCACCCCATGTCTCTCTCCTCCTTTCTAATGACTGAACACCCATATGGTCAGTCCATGAGTGTTAAAGGAGCTAGGACAGCACACTGCAATGCCTTAACTGTAACCTTTTAGAGTAAATTTGATTCAGGAATTGTATTTCTTAATTGGAAAATTGCTGATACCCTTTAAGAAGGGTGACAGAGGGAAGCCATGCAATTACAGATGAGCTAACCTAACATGTGTGGTGGGGAAATTGATACAGTCTATAATCAAGGATAGAGTAAATGATTTGCTCAAAAAAAAAAATCAGTTAATCAGGTAGAATCAGCATGGTGCCATAAAGGGCAGGTCATGCCCGATAAACATCAGTTTTTTTGGCAAGCTGACAGAGGTGTGGACAAGAGATAAGTTGATGGATGTTGTTTATATGGACTTCCAGATTAGTTTCCTTCAGCCAGAGCTCATCTGTTTCCTTTGATTCTCCCCACCCAACATTTTCTCTACTTTGTGCTTTTGTTTCTTTCCTTATTGGAGACATCCTGAACTCCTGGCTGAGATGTGGACTCAGTGAGGTGTACTCTCGGCCTGACGTGGCAGTCTCCTGGCTTGGCATGGCGGGCTTTTGGTGTTTCAGCCTGGTTTAGAGTCCTCTCTCCTGGTGGGGTGGTACTCCGGCCTAAGGTAGCTGTCTTTTGGAGTGGTGGTCTTTTGGCAGTTTATCAGCCTGACATGGCTCCAGCATGGATCTCTGGCCTGGAGGTGAATCCAGAGTGATCCCCAGGCCTCGAGGTGAAGCCTGTTGCAGACTGGAGGCAAGGTCTGGTGTGGACCTCAGGCTAAGTACCAGCGTGAACTGGGTTGGAAGGACTGCTTTTCTAAACTTTTTATTTCTTTACTTTTCTAAATTGTTTTTCCCTCAGAACTTGTAATCGGTTTAGGGGCAGTATTATCACTGGACTATTAATTTAGAGACTCAGGTAATGTTCGGGGAACCCAGGTTCAAATCCTGCTGCAACAAATGGTAGAATTTGAATTCAATTAAAATCTTGAATTAAGAGTCTAATGACAACCATGAGTCCATTGCTAATTGTTGGGAAAATCCATTTGGTTCACAAATGCCCTTTAGGGAAGGAAACTGCTATCAGTACCCGGTCGAGCCTATATGCAGCTCTGGACCTACAGCAATGTGGTTGACTCTTAACTACTCTCTGGATGGGATCGGCAATTAATACTGGCCTAGCCAATGACATCCTCATCCTGTGAATAATTTTTTTTAAATTACAGGCTTTGTAATGCTGTTGGTTATTTACCTTAGTGAGGTCTCCTATGGTTTTTGACCCTTATGCTAACAAGAACAGTTTCTCTCTGTTTAGATCCTTTCTGATTTTGAATGTAATTTATCATTTCTCCTCTCACTTTGGTGTTCCATGCAAAACAAACTCCAAATTCTCTCATCCATGTAGCTAAGTCCCTCAAATCCTGGAATTATAATGATAAATCTTCACATCTCCTGCTGGATGCAGTGCCCAGCATTAGGCACAAATGAAGCTGAACCAGTTTTATCAATGGTCATCATAATCTCCTTGCTCTTGTAGTCCATTCCTCTGTTTATAGTGTCTAGAATCCCATTCATCTCTTTTAAACTTCTTCAACTTGTCCTGTCATACCTAGGTATGTTGTACTAGGATGGCGCCGTAAGTGGTGACGTGTAAACTTTTCATTCTACTCATTTCAGTGTAAAGTCCCACAGAGAGACTATCAGCCAAGGTGGAAGCCCATGGACCTAAAGGCTAATTACTAACATGGATAGGAAATTGGTGAGAAACAGTGTTGGCATTATGGGCAAGTACTCATACTGGCAAGATGTGTCCAGTGGCGGAAGCAATGACCTTGTGGCATTATCACTAGACTATTAATCCAGTCAACCAGGTAACGTACTAGACCACCTGGGTTCAAATCCTGCCATGGCAGACGGTAGAAGTTGTCCAATAAAAGTCTGGAATTAAGAGTCTAACGATGATCATGAAACAATTGTCATTTGTCAGAAAATGAAACATCTGGCTCACTAATGTCCTTTAGAGAAGAAAACGTACATCCTTACCTGGTCTTGCCTCCATGTCTATCTCGACCCACAGTTGACAATTAACTGACCTCTGGGCAATTAGCAATAGGGTGGCCTTGCCAGCAATGCCCATATCCCGTGAAATAATAAAAAGAAATTGATGGTGGTGACAGGACAAGTTGAAGAAGTTTAAAAAAGATGTGATTTTTGCAATTCTCTAGTCCTCTAGCTCCCAAGAGGATTGAAAGATTATGGCCATTGTTTCTGTCATTTCCAGCCTAACTGCCCTCAAGTTATCTGGATGCAACTCATCCCAGCCTAGTGACTTATCAACTTTTAAGCCAACTTATCTAATTCCCTCTCATCTTATAGGTTCTTAGTTCCTCCAATATCTCCAATAGCTCCTATTCACTATGACTGCGGCAGCATCCCTTCCGTAATAATAATGCTGCTTGATTAGAGACGGTGGACATGGCTGAGATATTAAATATAAATTCCCCCTTTTGGTCCTTCATTCACCCCACTCCTTCCTTTTACCACTGCTCACTATTTGTATCCCTACAGTACATTTTTGCATTTCTTATAAGTTTTCTGCCTATCTTTTCTTGACCTCTCTTTTCCTGTTTCGCTTCTCCTCTGATCTTTACCAATTCAGACTGGTTCTTACCTGCATTATCAATCTGATCTCCATCATATATCTTCTTTTTATGTTTCACCTCATACTCTTAACATTTCCCCTTATGGAAATGTATGTTGACTTCTCATCGAACATTCTCCTATTTAGGGGCAGTCCTGTGTTCGATTAGTTTGCCCTGGCCATAAATAATTTTTACGCTTACTATAAAACCCTGATTAGCTTCTATATTTTTGATATGCAACTTCTTAATTTTACATAGGCATATTAACATCAGTTTTAGAGACCACTTTGAGATGTTTCAAAATTGATAAACTGATTGTACCCGATTCTCGTGTGCTTCCAGTTTGACAGTTGGACATTTCCGGAGATCCCCCGCTAAATCTGCATAAGTTTGAGGTCTGAACTGATTGCTCCTTTCTGACACTGACAAGGCCTGTACAAGATGCTGTGCAGCCCACTGACGATGTCCGGAACTCAGTCTCCCTGATAAGCAACATGCTGCAAGTGCATTGGCTAGTTCTAAGGGTCCAACATGTGATGACGAATAATAGGGAGTAGCAGTAGTGGTCGTTGCAGCAGCATCTGGAAAAGAAAAGGTGAAAATTGTTTGAATCCTTCAATGGTTTTCTGAATCTCAGTTTACATTTATGTATTCTACTCTTCTTTCCCAGCATAGCCACGACCATGCATGAAACATTCTTCTGTCAGGACATCAGCATGCACTGCACCATCAGATACTTAAAGGAGAAACATCCTCTCAGCATTTACACACGCTGGCTCCCTCATAACCTTAATATGCCTCAAGAAGATAACCTCTCAATGTAAATTCCAAACAGTATTGGTCTAACCTGCTCAAACTTCATTATATAGCAATACAAATCAATTTAGTGCACCTCCTCTTGAGCGTATTTTCTTTTGGAGACTAGAACCATACACAGTCTCTTAGATGTATTCTCACCAATACATTGTACAGTTGGAGCAAGACTTCTCAATTTCATACTCCATCTCAATAAACATATACTCGATCATTTAGATAACATATCAAATTTACAGCATCTTTCCTAACAGCATTCAGTTGCTGAATGTAATTGTAAAACACAGGTTAAAACTTCTTTACAAATCAGCAAAGTGATTGATCACATAAATATTCCTACCCTTGGGCTCGGTCTCTTCTTTGTCACGACTAGAATGATGGCGGAAACCTTTTTCAGTGAGCAGTTCAACTAAGGTTTGAGTTACCAGGAAGTTGGGAGAGCTAGAAAGTTTGTTGTCTTTTACTGGTCTATGGAAAAGGTGAAGCACTCTGTTCTTCTGCTGTGAGTCACGGATCATACCTACATGCAGCCCTGTTGCAGCAGCAATCAAATCCTTGGGGAAAAAAAATAACATGGAGCTATTTAAACTTATACCCTGGATCAGTTACTGTTTTCTTCTCAAAGATGTCATGTTAGATATACAGCATATTATACTTGTTACTTCAGACAAAGTAAATGAATAGGTCTGCAGTACCAACTTGCTACGGATCTCAATTACAAATGTCACACAATCAAATATCTTAAATTATATCTTGTATATAATGCAATAAAATATGAAACTATTGTACTTTTTAAAGATTTATACTTTAGAATTTGAAGGCATATAGTTTATATAAAATATTCATGAGAGTAGTTCCAGAGATGAGGAATTTTGGTTATGTGAATAGACTAGAGAAGATCAAGAGGTGATTTGATATAGATGTTCACAATTATGAGGAGTCTAGTGAGAGTAGATATGGAAAATACAATTTCTCCTGGTGGAACTAGTGTACAAGGTAGTTGGAAAAAGAAGCTACAACAGAAGGAAAACATTATTCTGCAGTGTGTGGTTAAGATCTGGAACGTTCTGGCTCTGAATGTGGTGGAGACAGTATCCATGAAGGCCTTCAAAAGAAAATTGGGTAACTGAAAATAAATTATTTGCAGGGCTCTGGGAAAAGGCAGAGCCTAGGGGAGTAGCTCATGCCGAGACCCAGCTTGGACACAATGGGCTGGATGTCTGTTTTGGTACTGTTAAACAGCCTATGAATATTTAAAAAAGCAAAATCATGCTGATACTGAAAATCTGCAATAAAACTGAAAACACCAACCACTCAGCATGGAGAAATGTAGGGTTAACATTTTAAATCAATGACTTTTTAAATCAGAACTCTAGAAGTCATCAGCATGAAACTAGTTGCTGCCTGATCCACTAAATGTTTTCAGTACTTTTAATTTATATCACAAACGTTTTATTCCTCATACCTGAGTGCAAACATCAACTAACACCCTATAAGCAGTAGGACTGTTAGCCACTAGACAGCCAATTGCTGAACTCATATATGCCAGGCAAGAGTTGGTATTCCAAGTTGTTCCTTTTGAAGGTCTAAGTTGGTTATTTGAATATAAACATTCAATTCCATTATTTGCCAGATGAGCTCTTCCTGCAGCAGCGAGACACATTAACCGAACTAAGACACGGATGTCAGTTAATCCAAGAGCTTCCAGGCCACTTGTCTGGCTGCACATGGAACCACTATAATTGGATAATTTGAAAGAGACAGAAGAAAATTAACATATGCTGAGAGGAACATTTTATTTCCAAACTATGTTTCAAAATAAACTAAAGCACTTAATTTTTATGCAAGGAATATATATCAGAACTGAGCTAAATCCCTATAATTTCCTACTTGCATAGATTTGGGGTTATGCTTCAATATGGTTTTAAATAATTTGCTTTTCTCCAAAATTACATTGCTATCATAATTGTTTTTGCTTATACTAAGTGCAATAATAGCTACATTCATCACAGGTACTCCAGTAAAAGGTTACAAATTTACAGAATCTTAAGACTTTCCTTAAAGTGTGTCACAAGTATCTCAAGAAGCAGTTTACCACCTTCCTTTGCTATTCAGTGGCACTGTCATCACTGGGTTCCCCACGATCGGCCCCTAGTAGCTGGGGGCAGGAGAAGAGGTCACTTTCAACCAGAACCCCAAATTGGGCAAGCAGCATTAAGCCATGGCTACCAGTAAAGGTTGGAGGCCAGGTATCTTGCAACATTCAAGAAGCTTGATACCAACTAGGGCAAAGCAAGCTGCTTGACTGGCTCCCATATTGTGTACATCTACAAAACTTACAACTGATGCACTGTAACAACTCACCATGGCTCCTTTAGTGAAAATATTGCACTTTGTTTTGGACTATAAATTGGGAAAAATCAAAGTTTGGACACTGCTATCTTACAGGGAATGAAACAAGATTTAATTTCAAAGGTCAAAAGTATGGAGAAGCTGAATTTTATACTTTTGAGAGACATGTTGGCATTAAGCACCTTTGAGTTGAAAAGGTGCCTCAGAATAGCCTTTGAATTTTTAAGTTGTAGATTGAAGGGGCAGCTGAATCATACCTTCAGAAAGCCTGCAAGAAAGACCAAGTTTCCCTCTCTTTCTCTCCTCTAAGTGGAAAAACAAACATGCACAAAGACTCTGAAAAGAATGTCTAACTCAAATAAATACCCAAGTCCAACTGACTAACTACCAAATTGAGCATTAACGACAATAACATAGTATAATGCTAAAAGAAAAAGAAGTGACCAATTCACTTCCATTCTCCCTTGTGATTTGGATTCTTGATCTATAGAATTTGTTCTTCTTTGCCAGTGTTATGCTGCCTATGTTTCAGCTGTGATACTTCTGCAGAATTGTATGTCTTATCTGTCTTATCTGTCGATGAATGTGTGCCATGTTTGTGTTTAAAATGGGATAAACTAGTATGTTATCTCAGCTCACCTCAGTTCTATTGAAGAAAGGAGCTGTTGAAAGAGCACCAGTAAGCTTTGCACGGTCAGGAAGAGAGATCAATCCGCTTGATACACAACCTGAGTATGTCGTTTGGGGAATTCGGAAGCAATGTGGGAATTCGGAAGGAACTTGGGAATTCAGTGCAGAGAGGAAAAGGTGATTTTTGCTTTTTTTTGGCTTATAAATTGAAAGGTCTTTTTTTTTTTAAGCAGGATAAATTGAAGCCCAACACAAAAGAGTGACATCACAGCTAAACCATAAGTTCACTGCTTGATAACAACTACAGATTTGACTAGTATTATTGCGACCTACTGCGACCACTAGGACTTATAACAGCACACAAACCAACAGCCACTCTCAGACAACAACTCACCAAAACGAAGGACCCGATACCCAACATGAGCAAAACTAATGTAGTGTACAAAATCCCATGCAAGGACTGCACAAAACACTATATAGGACAAACAGGAAGACAGCTAACAATCCGCATACATGAACATCAACTAGCCACGAAACGACACGAACAGCTATCCTTAGTAGCCACACACGCAGACAACAAGCAACATGAATATAACTGGGACAACACTACTATCATAGGGCAAGCCAGACAGAGAACAGCCAGGAAATTCCTAGAGGCATGGCATTCATCCACAAACTCCATCAACAAACACATCGACCTGGACCCAATATACCAACCACTACAGCGGACAGCTGAAACTGACAACCGGAAACGGCAGGGACAGACCACTATAAACACCGGAGGAAACAACAAAGAAGCGCTTCGCAGGAGGCTCCCAAGCACTGATGATGTCGCCTAGCCAGGGGACGAAACGTTTGCAACAAAAACTTCCAGCTCGGCGAACAGAACCACAGCAACGAGCACCTGAGCTACGAATCTTCTCACAAACTATGTATTATTGGCTACTTTTGGATAGAGGGTAAATAGGGGAAATATTTACAGGCTACAAACTAAAAGACTAGTATGACATTAAAAAAGAACAAATTTAGAATTAATTAATTAAAATAGAGATGCCAGGCCAGACAATGTGCTGTAATTGCATAATGTAGGAACACATGTATCTCATTGTGGTTCATTGTAACCACATCTGTAGCAGGTGTTGGCTGCTTGAGGAACTCTGGCTCAGAATTGATGTGCTGGAGTCTGAGCTTCAAACACTGCAACACACCAACCAGGAGGGAGAGAGTTACTTGGTTGCTGTGTTTCAGGAGGTAGTCACATTCCTTAGATGAACTACCTTGAGGGTGTGACTTCAAGCAAAGCAGATAGAGGGATCCAGGAGATAATGCTGAAGGAGCCTCTGCCCTTGAGCTTTCCTAACACGTTTGAGATTCTTGCTCCCTTTGTGACTGAAAGCAAGGGCTGTAGAGAGGATGAGCAAACAGACTATAGCACCATGGTACAGGAAGGCATTCAAGAGAGGGGAGGAGAGAGAAATGTAGCTGTAATCAGGAATTGTATAGTCAGGAGAATAGACACTGTTCTCTGTAGTCAGCACAGAGAGTCCCAAAGGCTGCATTGCCTGCCTGATATCCAAGTTCAGGGCTGCAGAGAGTGGGAGGGAAAGAGCCAGTTGTCGTGGTCAGTGTAGATGCCAAAGACATAGAAGGAAGAAGTCAAGAGGTTCTGCTGAGGGAATGTGTTCAGCTAGGGGCTAAATTTAAATGCAGAACTGAAAAGGTAATAATCTCTGGATTACTACCTAAGCCATGTGCAAATTGACAAAAGGTCAACAAGAGTAAATAGGTAAATGCATTGTTCAATGATTGGTTTGAAATCATGGGAAATTGGCACCAATCCTGAGGAAGGAGAGAGCTGTTCCGATGGTACAGGCTCCACTTGAATTTGGGTGGGACCAGAATTCTGTCAGGGTGGATTACTAGGCCTCTGGACAGGGCTTTAAACTAATTAGTCCAGGGGTGGGTAGGGGGTAAGTTGCATGGGAAAATGTTAAGAGGAAGGGGATGCTCTACAGAGGTTATTAAAGTTTCCACAACAAGTAATAGGGCAGATTATGGAAAGGGTAACTTCAGACACAACAGATAAGGGGACAACTCTATGAAAGTGAGCAGTTAATACAGGACTGAGGGTGCTGTACTTATATGCACTCAGTATCCAAAACAAGGTTGCATTGCAGATTTAGATCAGCAGGTACAATGCTGCAGATATCATAGTGATGTGGCTACAAGGGGATTAGGTCTGGGAACTAAGTATCCAAGGATATGTCCTATCGGCATGGGCTGAGGGAGTAGGGTTGCCTCATTAGTAAGAAATAAAAACTAAATTGATAGCAAGAAGTATTATAAAGTCAGAAGGCATAGAATCTAAGTGGGAGGAGTTGGGGAATTGCAAAGGAAAACAGTCCCTGACGGAAGTTATGTACAGACCTCCTAGCAGAGAAAAAAAATCTGAAGAAAAGGAATTTGTGTAATTTCTACGAGATGATATTTTTTGGAGCAGCTTGTGGTAGAGCCACTGGCAAACAAGCAATTCTGAATTTGGTGATGTGCAGTGAGGCAGACTTGATTGGGGAACTTAAGGTGAAGGAATCCCTGGGGGGCAGAGACCATACATCATAAAATTCACCCTGTAGTTTGAGAGAAAAAAGTTGGAATCAGACGTAATAGTATTACAGTTCAGTAAAGGTAACTACAAAGAAATGAGAGAGAAGCTGGTCAGAGTTGACTGGAAGAGGAGTCTGGCATGGAAGATGGTGGAGCAATAAGAGCAATAGTTTCTGGGGATAACTTGGGAGGCATAGTGAAATTCATCCCTGAAGCACACTAAGGGGGAGAGGAGACAACCACGGATGACAAAGAAAGTCAGGGACAGCATAAAAGCAAAGGAAAACGAATACAGCATGTTGCAGAGTAGTGGGAAGCCAGAGGATTTTGAAGCCTTTAAATACCAGTTGAGTATAACTAAAAAAAGCAATAAGGCAGGTCAAAGATAGAATATGAGAGTAACCTGGTTAATAATATAAAAGAATATTGCAAGAGTTATTTAGACATATAAAAGATAAGAGAGAGACAAGAGTGGACATTGGACAGCTGGACAGTGAGGCTGGAATAGTAGTAATGGGGACCAAAAATTGGCAAAGGAACAGAATAGGTACTTTGCATCAGTTCTCACAGTTAAACACTAGTAGCATACCAGAATTTCAAGAGACTTAGGGGCAGAGGTGAGTGCAGAGGCTATCACTAAGGAAAAGGTGCTGGGGAAGCTGAAAGAACTGCAGGTAGATAAATCACCCAGACCAGTAATAGCTGAGGAGTTTGTAGAGGCATTGGTAGTAATCTTTCAGGAATCACTGAAGTCAGGGAGGATATCAGAGGAAAATGGCTATGTAACAGAAGGGAAGGAGGCAGAAGACAAGAAACTGCAAGCTGGTTAGAATTACCTTGGTCGTTGGTAAGATACTTGGAGGTACACAGTGAAACAGGGCTGAGTCAGCACGGCTTTGTCAAGGGGAAGTGATGCCTGACAAATCTGTTAAAATTCTTTGAAGTAACAATAAAGTTAAACAAAGAAGAGCCAATGGATGTGATCTATTTGATTTTGACAAGGTGCTGCACAAGAGGTTGCTAAATAAGATAAGGGCTCATGGTGTTAGCGGCAAGGTAGCGGCAAGATAGAGAGACGATTGGCTGATTGGCAGAAGACAGAGTAGGGATAAAGGGGTCTTTTTCAAAATGGCACTGAGTGACTAGTGGTGTTTCACAGGGGTTAGTGTTGGCAACACAATTATTCACAATATACTTTAAGGATCTGGACAAAGGAACTGAGAACATTGTTGCTAAGTCTGCAGATGACACAAAGATGAGAGGCAGTGTTGAGGAAGTGGGATAGCTGCAGAAGGATTTGGACTGGCTAGGAGAGTGGGCAAAGGAATGGCGGATGGAATACAATTTGACAGGTTGTGAGGTTATGGACTTTGGCAGGAAAAACCAGAAGCATAGACTATTTCTGGAAATCTGAAACACAAAGAGATTTGGGAGTCCAAGGTCAGAAGTCTCTTAAGGTTAACATGCAGATTCATTTGGCAGTTAGTAAGACAAATGCAATGTCCGCATTCATTTCAAGAGAGCTAGAATACAAGAGTGGGGATGTACTGCTGAGGCTGTGGTCAGATTGTAGTTGGAATGTTGAGTGTGGTTTTGGGCCCAGTAACTAAGGAAGGATATAGTGACCTTGGAGGAGTCCACAGGAGATTACAAGAATGGTCCCGGGATGAAGAGCTTGTCGTATGAGAAGTGTCTGTACTCAATGGGATTTAGATGAATGGGTGGGGTGGTGGGGAGCGTGAGGGTGGGCACACAGAATACTGAGAGGCCTAAATGGAATAGAGGTGGAGAAAAGGTTTTCACTAATAGGAGAGACTAGGACCTGATGGCACAGTCTGAACAAAGATATGACCCTTTAAAACTGAGGAGGAGAATAAGGATTTTCAGTTGCCAGAGGGTGGTTAATCAATGGAACTCATTGCCACAGAGGGCTGTGGAGGCCAACTCATTGAGTGTATTCAAGGTGGATATAGATAGGTTCTTGATTGGTAAAGAGATCAAGGTTAATGAGAAGGCAGCAGGAGAATGGGATTGAGAAACATGATTGAATGGTGGAGCAGACTCGATGGGCCAAAGGGCTTCATTCTGCTCCTGTATCTTATGGCCTGTTGTTCTAAAGTTTAAGTTTACAGAATAGCAATGGCTAATAATCAGTTTTGCCACTGGTTACAGGAAATCATAGAAACTAGGAGCAGAAGCAAGCCTTTGGCTCTTCATATCTGCTCCATCATTCAAAATGATTACGGCACGGCTGATCCTCTATCTCAATGCTGTATTCCATACCCTTTGATGGATTTAAAAATCTAAAAGTTCTCTTTCTTGAAGAAATGGTTGTTACCATACTGTGAGATAAGCATTTTGTTTTGTCAGGGAGGAGGCTTCAATTCCCAATGATATGATGCAGTTCAAAGGGCAAAAGCATTTTACAGATACCCATATGTATACCCATATTCCTGTGAGTGCTATAAATATATTATGATATATCTCTGGAACAGATGGGACTTGAATCCAGGCCTCCCAAACACTGTCCTGCAAGATCCCTCACGTTTGTTTGTCATAAATAAATTTTCTTTTGCATTTTCTTGAAACTTGGAGTGAATTCTTTTGTCCCATTTAGCAGACAAATTCAGGCAAATTAATCAGCTTGGTGTTTCAATTGGTCATTTACACATTTGGGACAGCTTATCGAGCTTGATTACTTGTGCACTCCTTCCAACAACAGCAGTTTCTAAACCCGTGACTTACATCAACTAGAAGGACAAGGGCAGCAAATAAAATAAATTCTTATTGACTAAATACAGGATTTTTTTAGATGAACTAACGAAAAGGGTGGTGCAGTTGATGTGCATATATATGGACATCCAAAAGGTGCAGACATTTCATAAGCTGTTCAAAATTATGAAGGCTTTTGTAGAACAAGAGACTATTTTCATAGGCAGAAGAGTTGGCAAACAGTTAGCACAAGAGTTTGGGTCATTGGCAGAAGAAGCAGAGGCAGCACTGAGAATTTTAATAAAAATTACATGTAGCAAGTTAGATTAGATTTAGACTCCCTTAGGCCCTTAGGATGATCTGGAATGCATAGGTTGGAATGGTGGTAAGTAAATGTAAAACTTTCAAAAGGAAACTGGATAAATAACTGACCAGGAAAATATGGGGAATTGGAGGGGAATGGGATAACCTGACACAACCTTCATGGGCAGACTGACCACTTTTGTGATGTATCGTTCCATGGCAGCATTGCTCAATCAGTGTAATTTCATACCATTGTGGGGACCAACACTAATTGAAAAAATACTCAGTAAATTGATTTTTCAGATAAAAAAGGACATTTGGATCTTTAAAAGTTTTACATAAAATTAAAGCAACTGTCAAAATTCTTAATAAAACAACGTGAATATGGCTGCCTGGGGCAAAGGAAGAATTTAACAGAATGGTTTAACAAAGGAATTGAACACATGACAATTAGTGAAATGAGCATTTCATCCACAAAAAGCCAGTCAAACATTAATTCAGTTATATCCCTGAACATAACCTTTACATTCTTCTTTATAACAATGATTATAGGCTAATTTGATGTTTGTGTTTTATTCATTCAAGCGATGAGAGTATCACTGGCAAGGACAAAATTTATTCCTGATCCCTAATTTTGCTTGAGAAGGTAATCCACCTTCATATTTTGCAGCAGTCTATCTGGTTTAGATTAGATTAGATTCCCTACAGTGTGGAAACAGGCCCTTCGACCCAACAAGTCCACACCGACCCTCCGAAGAGCAACCCGCCCAGACCCATTCCCCTACATCTAAAACTATGGACAATTTAGCATGGCCAATTCCCCTAACCTGCACATCTTTGGATTGTGGGAGGAAAGCAGAGCACCAGGAGGAAACCCACGCAGACACAGGGAGAATGTGCAAACTTCACACAGACAGTTGCCCGAGGTGGGAGTTGAACCCGGGTCCCTGGCGCTGTGAGGCAACAGTGCTAACCACTGAGCCACCATGCCATTTAGGTATACCTGTAATGCTGTTTGGGAAAGAGTTTCAGGACTCTGACCCAGTTTGGTGAAGAAACAATAATATAGTTACAAGTCAGGATGATGTGGAACTTGAAGGGCATTTGCAGGTGGTACCACTGCCCTTCAAGGTCATGGGTTTGGAAGACGCTACCCTTGTGCGCTCTTGTAATTCTTAAGGTAGTAGATGGGGTGTCAATAACGCAGACAGCTTTGTTTTGGATGGTGCTGAGCCACCTGAGTGATGTTGGAGCTGCACTCATACAATGGTGGAGTATTCCATCACACTCTTGACTTGCTTCCAGATAGTCGACAAGCTTTGGGGCATCAGCAGGACAAGCTGTGTGTAATAGAATTCCTAGCCTTTGTTGCCAAAGTATTTATATGAATGGTTCAGTTAGGTTTTTGATTAATGACAAATCCCAGGGTACTGATGTGGAGATTACAGGCAAATTGAATAATATTAATGCTGTTGAACATTAAAGGGAGATAGTTAGATTCTCTCTTGTCGCAAACAGTTATTGCCTAGCACAAACCTTACTTGCCACCTATGAGCCCAATCCTGGATATTGTCCAGGTCTTGCTGCATGTACACGCAAGTTACTTCAGAATCTGAGGAATCCCAAAAGGTACTGAATATTGTGCAATCATCAGCAACCATTCTAATTTCTGACCTTATGCTGCAGGGAAAGACACTAATGAAGATTCCTGCAGTGATGTCCGAGAGCTGAAATGACTCGTCTCCAATAAGCACAACTATCTTTCATTGTCTTAGGTGTGGCTTCAATAAATGGAGAACTTTCCCCTGATTCACATCAACTCTAGCTTTTCTAGGGCACTTTAATGTCATGCTTTGTCAAATGCTGCTCCATATCAAATCTAGAACTTAGCTCTATTATCTATATTTAAAACAAGGCTGTAATAAAGTCTGGAGGTGAATTGCTCTGGAGAAATCTGAGCACCAATGAGCACATTGTTACAGAGCAAGTGTTGCTTGATAGCTCTGTCAACAGTAGTTTCTATCACTTTGCTGATGACTAAGAACAGAGTGATAGGGTGGTAGCTTGCTGAATTGGATTTGTCCCCAATTTGCCAAGAGGACAAATTATGAACAAATTAGTACTTTGTAGGATAGACGCTTGTGCTGCAATGGCTTGGCTAAGACTGGAGCTAGTTCTTGATGCATGAACCTTCAATTCTACAGCTGGGATGTTGTCAAGGGTTCACAACCTTTGCAGTGTCTAGTGCCTTCAGCAATTTCGTAATACTACAGAGTAATCTGTCTGAAGATCATCATCAGTGATACTGGGAACTTCAAGGAGCAGGCCAAAATGGATTATCCACTCAACATTTCTGTTTGAAGATGGCTGCGAACGCTTCAGCCTTGTCTTTTGCTCTAATGTGCTGGGTACCTCCAACATTGAGAAATGAGATATCTTTGAGGTCTTCTCTTCCTCCAGTCAGTTGATGAATTGTTCATCAACATTCATGGAGTAGAGTGGTGCTGGAAAAGCACAGCAGTTCAGGCAGCATCCGAGGAGCAGGAAAATTGACGTTTTGGGCAATGCAGGCAGAGTGCACGGTGGCACAGTGGTTAGCACTGCTGCCTCACAGCGCCAGAGAACCGGGTTCAATTCCCGCCTCAGGCGACTAACTGTGTGGAGTTTGCACGTTCTCCCTGTGGCTGCGTGGGTTTCCTCCGGGTGCTCCGGTTTCCTCCCACAGTCCAAAGATGTGCAGGTAAGGTGAATTGGCCATGCTAAATTGCCCGTAGTGTTAGGTAAGGGATAAATGTAG
>NC_057710.1:56712657-56746917 GCF_004010195.1 Chiloscyllium plagiosum | reverse complement strand
CTTCAGGCACTCTGCCTGTATTCCTGATGAAGGGCTTTTGCCCGAAACGTCGATTTTCCTGCTCCTCGGATGCTGCCTGAACTGCTGTGCTTTTCCAGCACCACTCTACTCCAGAATCTGGTTTCCAGCATCTGCAGCCATTGTTTTTATCTCATCAACATTCATGCCTTTTCATTTGATCTGTTGGCTGTGGTATCACTTAACTAAGTCCTTAACACGCTGCTTCCACTGTATATCATGCAAGTAACTCTGGTGTTATAATTTAACCACATCAGCACCTCAGTTTTTGGTGCCTTTCATGCTCCTGCTCTTCTTCTATACTTGTCAGTGAGCCATAGTATTGGTTCCCTGGATGGATGATAATGGTAGACTGGGGGCAATTGCCAAGCAATGAGGTTAGAGGTTGTGGTTGAATAATGAGGTTAGAGGTTGTGGTTGAATCTGTGTCACTGCTGATGGCTCACAGCACCTCACTGATGACAAGTTTCAAGCTCCTACATCTGCTCTGAGCCCATTGCATTTAGCATTGTGGTAGTACCAAACAACAATGGAGGATGTCCTCACTGGGAAAGGGAATGACAGTATAATGATAACAGGCTTTCGTTTATGCTCCACACTTGGAGGTTTTGAATGGAAGGAGGATAGCCTCTCATTGCCTATCCAGTCTATTCCTGAACTATCTGAAATCCATGTGACAGGAGTGGTGCCAATGTCAGATCTTCTGCCCTAGTTTGAATGAGCACCACACAGTCCTTTGGTGACAAAGTCACTCATTCATACTTAGAATATGTGCCACCATGTAGCATAATTGATCAAATGCTTATGATTTTAAGGCAATGATTATTTTCAACAGCCAAGATTATTGAGAAATTATAATTTCTGACATACCTTACAGAGATCAATGATAAAGCTTTCATAACCATGGTATGTGCTAGAAGAATTTGCATAGCCACTGTGATACGCTGAAGAGCAAAAACTCTTTCCTGGGTATCCCGGAGAGATGCAGCTTGTTCACCCAAAGTCAGTTTGGTGTTTGTTTTCTCATCAGACCTATTTAAACCTAACAGAGGAAAATGGTACAAATGGTATAAAAGCAAGGAAGTGGTGCTAAAGCTCTACAAATGATTGGTCAGACCAGATTTGGAGTATTGTGTTCAGTTGTGAACATCTTATTTAAGAAAGAATGTTAAAGCCCTAGAAAGTGCACAAAGATAATTTATTAGAATGGTCCCAAGAATGACCGATTTTAGATAACAGGAACACTTACAGAAATTGGGTTTTCTCTGCTCCAAGGAAAATAACAGGTGACCTTATTGAAGTGCTCAAAATTACAAAATTTTGACAAAGCAAAGGAAGATATTGTATTTCCATTTGTTGGTATGCCAGTAACTAGGGGTCACAACTTCAACGTTATGAGCAAGAGAACTAGGGGGTGAGAGGAGAAACTTCCTGTACTCAGAATTGCTGGAATTTGGAATGCGTTGGTTGGGAGAGTGGTGGAGGTGGATTCCATAGGAGGTTTCAAAAGAGAGCTGGATATATATTTGAAATTGATGAATGTAGAGGACTACAGAGATAGGGCTGGAAAACGAGTCTAGCTGGCTAGCTTTTTTCAGAGCTGGTACAAATATGATGGGTTGAATGACCTCCTTTTGTACTGTAAAATTCTATGATTCTACTGACAGATCTTATTTCATGACGAAGTATACTGAAGAAAAACAAAGAAAAACAAAATTCTGAGTCAATTTTTCTGCAGAATAGGCAAAGCCTTATTCAGGTTCCTTCTATTTATTTATTCTAGCCATAAAACTGGCAGGAAATGTTCAAGATGACAATTCACACATGGTGACATCAGGGTGAAACCTTTGAGCGATTATGTGCAGTATTGGTGACCTTTTTTTTTAAACTGGAATCAGTTGAGAGGAGGTTGAGCATTGAAAAGTGAGCACTATTTTATGAGGAAAGGTTAGATAGGCTAGAATCGTATCCACTGGAGTTTAGAAGAGTGATTAAGAGGCAATTTTATTGAAGCATACAAGATATTGAGAGGACTTGCAAGGGTAGATGTCAAGAGAGTGGCAGAATCTAGAACTAGGGGTCATCATTCAAAAATAAGAAGTCATTCAACCATAACACGAGGTAAACTTTTTCTCAGAGGGTGATAAGTTTTGAACTCACTGCCTCAAAAGGCGACTAAAGCAGAGTCGTTGAATATTTTTAATACAGGGCTGAATAGATTCTTGGTAAACAAAGATGCGAAAAGTTATCGGGGGTAGACGGGACTGTGGAGTTGTGGTTACAATGAGATCTTGCAGAATGGCTATCCAGATCTGAAGGGCAGAACAGAGTTGTCTAATCATATCTATTCACTACTGAGCAGGTTGCATGCAGCTTTCATGGCCAGTAGCGAGCAGTGTCACAGGAACTTTTCTGTTTGATTTAGGGGAGTTTGGGAGTGAAAAGACTAGAGGGAAGTCCAGTATTCTAAGTAGCTCTTTTGGTCCACTTCAGAACATAAACAATTCATTATATTAAAATGTTATGAATTAATGCCAAAAATTCATTTTTTAAAAATAGGTAACAATTGCACTCTTATTTTTATATGATCTTGCATTGGTACACACCATGTTTTAGTAAAAAAGCATGTCAGAGACTTCCTGACCACTCCATATGTGTAATCAGCAGGGGTTTAAAAAAAACAAGTTGCAGCAAGTCAGCCATTTTTTGTATCTCCCTGTGGCCTTTATTTGATGCCTAGATCCTACATTAACTTGATAAATACAGGTTACGTTACCATTTTATCAGGTGTTTTATTGATAGTAATACCATGACACCTTCATGCACTTATCACTTTCATAATAAATTTGAAAACATGGCTGAAGTTACCTTTCTTTAAAAGCATTTCATGTGTGTTATCAGTGGCAACTGATGCCCCAAGAGGATCCTGTTCTGGAAATTGAACTGGATCTGGAATCAATTTGCTGTCATTTAACCCAAGTGGTTCAGCTAATGAAGCAAAATCTTCCTGTCCTGTAAGCCGCTCGTTTCCTTCTGAATCTAATATGTCCCAGTCCTCTGTGAAACAAAAATATATAAACAGCAAAGTTTTATACATCTACATCTTGAAGAAAATTTAAAAGCTTGCTTTTCACTGATCAATCAACAAAATGTCCATAAACCCAACATTTAGCCCTAATGAGTAATGTTAAAACTTACCCAGGTATGTCCAGTCCACAAAAAAAGGACAGGTCCAGCATAGCCAACAATGACAATGATATTAAGTTGCACCTACTCAACAATAGCTTAATGCTCAGTTTCAGCTCGGTTGAGCCAAATGAACACATTACAGCCTTCATCCAAAAGGGCACTCAAGAGGGTAAATAGGGTGATTGCTCCTGACACCAAAAGCAACATTTGCCAGCTGAGGCACTGAGGAACGTCAGCAAAACTGCAGTTAGTGGGAACTGGGTAAGTCTCTATAGTACTACTTAACACAAAAGAAATGTGCTTGTGATTCGTGGAATTCAATCATCTCTGCCACAGGAAATCAGTGCAGGAGCTTTTCATAGCTGATTATCTTCAGCTGCTTTATGACAGACTTTCCCTGTGTCATAAAGGTCTGTGGTGGTGTTGAAAATTGGGGGCCCCTTAAACCTCAGCATTCCACGTTTGGTATTTCTTGCTTAGCAGGAGACCTAACCTAACTGCGACATCTGTAACTAGCCTTCTGCAAATGTAAACAAATCTCTAATAAAAATCATCAAGGCCTTGGCTCACATCAAAAATTTATTAGGCCATCCTACTCCATTATCAATGCAGTGAATTGAAAATAAGGAGGTTTTAGCCTTAGAAGGAAAGAAATCCAATCTTCAAATGGAGATGGACAAGGGGAAAGCAGGTATTTGACTCACAATGGGTTAGACAGGTGTTTGACATAGCACTGATGGCCAACCAGACTAAATAAGTTATATTAACAGGGACAGGAGAGGAGGAAAGGGCAATAAGATCCAGGGAGAGAAGATACACCTTCTCCTTAGGAAAGGCCAACAGCTCCTCCATCAGCCCAATGGAAGAACAAAAACTGTTGATACTAAGACACTGAAGACCAAGCTTTTATATTATCTTCCAATGTTTCTTGCAACACCTGCATTGTGTGCAGTTTTGGTCTCCTTACCTAAGAGAATATATAACTGCCATAGATGAAGTGCAGTGAAGGTTCACCAGCTTGATTTGTGGGATGGCAGGTTTGTTGAGGAGAGATTGGGTTGACTGCGCTAATATTCACTGGAGTTTAGAAGTAGGAGAGGGATGTCATTGAAACAAATAGAATTCTCACAGAGCTTGACAAATTAGATGAGATTAAATTAGATTAGATTAGATTCCCTACAGTATGGAAACAGGCCCTTCGGCCCAACAAGTCCACACCGACCGTCCGAAGAGTAAACGACACCAGGCCCACTCCCCTCCATTTACCTGACTAATGCACCTAACACTATGGGCAATTTAGCATGGTCAATTCACCTAACCTGCATATCCTTGGATTATGGGAGGAAACTGGAGCACCTGAAGGAAACCAAAGCAGACAGGGGGAGAATGTGCAAACTCTACATAGACAGTCACCCAAGGCGGGAATCTAACCCAGGTCCCTCGTGTATGAAGCAGCAGCGCTAACCCGAGCCACTGTGCCGCCCGCACCACTGAGCCACCGAGTTGCCCAAATGAGAGTTGACATTTTCCTGGTCTGGGGATCTAGAACAGGAAATCAAGGTGTCAGGACATGGGTTATGTTAGTTTGATGAGGAGATATTACTCACCAAGTGATGAACCTATGAAATTCTCTCCCCCGTAATGCTTTGGATTCCACGTCACTGTATATGTTCAGGATAGCTAAAGGTGTCAGGGTGTATGGGGTTGGAGCAGAAGTAGGGTATTGAGATGGAAGATCAGCCATGATCATGATGAATGGCAGAGCAGGCTTGATGGGCTAAACAGCATACTCCTGCTTAAATTCTCTATATTTCTATGCTTCCAAACCCACAAATGCTATCACTTAACAAGGACAAGGGCAACAAATACATGGGAATCTCTCACCTGCATGCTCAGCTCCAAGCTACACTATCATAGTGCTTTTATTGTAGGTTTGACATTTAGCCAAAAATATGGTTCAGTAGAGAAATATATTAAAATCAGTAACTGTGTTCAGAAAACTCACTATTAAGAATAAAAGAATGATTTACAGTTGTTATAGCCTTAATTTAGATGCTGTAAATTAGAGCTACAGAGACAGAGCTATAGTGGAAACATGGCTTTGTTCTGTTGCAAAATCTACGTACCTTCAGGCGTATTTTCATGCTTGTTGATTAAATCAGGCGCTAATCCTTTGGTTTTGCTGAGGAGATGTGGAGGGAGGGAAGAAATATGTTCATGAGATTGATAAGAACTGGATAACATTTTTAACAGGTTTTGAGAAAATTCAAAATGTATTTGTTGCACATGAAAAATAGTTTGTGACTATTTTCTCCTGCCATTCGTTTTTAAAAAAAATATAATTACAGCTTAAATCAAATCCATTTTACTGAATTGTAACAGAATCTCCAAAATGATCAAATTAATTGATACGAATGCCACAACTGTTCCTGTTCCAATAATTTGTTGTCAAACTGCTGGAGACATATTATTAGAACAAGTATTTTGTGGAACTCTTTCTGACATCATGTTTATTAATTTCTAATCTACATATTGTCATTAATGTTTATTCTAGAAATAGACTGTCAGCTAGAGTCAAAAGACTATACTTAGCAGGCCTTAATTCAATACATTACATGTAAATACATAATTCGTAATAATATAATGGAAATGCTGCAATGTTGGAAATATCAATCAGACTTTTCCTCAAATAACAGCATAAGAGTTCTTGTTGCATTCCTCTCAAACATTTGATCAACTTAAAATCATCAAAAAAAGAACTGGTAACTATCAAATTAAGTATACAATGTGGAAACTCAGGGCAGAGAGCAGTTCTAGTTGTTTAAATACTAACCACAAATGTGATAAATTGGTTGTGCAGTACTTTGATATGCTGAGAATATGGAAGTTGCTAAATAACCACTAAATGTTTCCTATAAAAGGATACATTTATGAATCTGTGATCTTGCCTTGCAGCTTTGTATGCTGGATAACATATTTTGAATTCATGTGTGAATTTGCTATCCATTAACTTTAACAGTCAAAACACTCGATTGCAGTGGTATCCAGAAGGTGAGTGGTTGGGAGTTGAACATCAGGCACCCCACCATCCATATTGGCTCTTTCTGCCTTATTATGGGCAGTTTAATCCTAATCTGAGAGATAGGGAGGGAATTCTGTGGAACTCATGCAGCAGAAGTCTGTGGAGACCAAATCATTTAGCATTTTTAAGATAGAGGTTCATGATAGAAGGAAATCAAAGGTTACAGAATGCAGGCAAATGGGGTGCAGAAACATCAACCATGATTGAAAAGGAGGAGCACACTCGATGGGTTGAATGGCCTAATTCTGCTCCTTAATCATGAGGAACGTGGCTAGGGTGAATAGGCAAGGACTCTTCCCCAGGATGGGGGGAGTCCAAAACTAGAAGGCATAGGTTAATGGTAAGAGGGGTAAGATTTATAAAGGACCTGAGGGGCAACTTTTTCCACACAGAGGGTGGTGCTTGTATGAAATGAACTGCCAAAGGAAGTGGTGGGGCCAGGTATAATGACAACATTTAAAAGGCATTTGGATGAGTGCATGAATAGGAAGAGTTTAGAAAGCATATGGTGTTTTGGCTTTCATTAACGGGGGATCAAGTTTAAGAGCTGCAAGGTTTTGCTACAGCTCTACAAGTCCCTGGCGAGACCACATTAGGAATATTGTGTCCAGTCCTGGTCTCCCTACTATAGGGAAGATATGGAGGCTTTGGAGAGGGTGCAAATAAAGTTAACCAGGATGCTGCCTGGACTGGAGGGCTTGCCTTATGAAGGGAGGTTCTCTGGAGCGCGGAGGAGAAGAGAGCGCGGAGGAGAAGAGAGCGCGGAGGAGAAGAGAGAGCGCGGAGGAGAAGAGAGAGCGCGGAGGAGAAGAGAGAGCGGAGGAGAAGAGAGAGGGGCGCGCGCGCGAGGGCGAGACAGGGAGAGGGCGCGCGCGCGAGGGCGAGACAGGGAGAGGGCGCGCGCGCGAGGGCGAGACAGGGAGAGGGCGCGCGCGCGAGGGCGAGACAGGGAGAGGGCGCGCGCGCGAGGGCGAGACAGGGAGAGGGCGCGCGCGCGAGGGCGAGACAGGGAGAGGGCGCGCGCGCGAGGGCGAGACAGGGAGAGGGCGCGCGCGCGAGGGCGAGACAGGGAGAGGGCGCGCGCGCGAGGGCGAGACAGGGAGAGGGCGCGCGCGCGAGGGCGAGACAGGGAGAGGGCGCGCGCGCGAGGGCGAGACAGGGAGAGGGCGCGCGCGCGAGGGCGAGACAGGGAGAGGGCGCGCGCGCGAGGGCGAGACAGGGAGAGGGCGCGCGCGCGAGGGCGAGACAGGGAGAGGGCGCGCGCGCGAGGGCGAGACAGGGAGAGGGCGCGCGCGCGAGGGCGAGACAGGGAGAGGGCGCGCGCGCGAGGGCGAGACAGGGAGAGGGCGCGCGCGCGAGGGCGAGACAGGGAGAGGGCGCGCGCGCGAGGGCGAGACAGGGAGAGGGCGCGCGCGCGAGGGCGAGACAGGGAGAGGGCGCGCGCGCGAGGGCGAGACAGGGAGAGGGCGCGCGCGCGAGGGCGAGACAGGGAGAGGGCGCGCGCGCGAGGGCGAGACAGGGAGAGGGCGCGCGCGCGAGGGCGAGACAGGGAGAGGGCGCGCGCGCGAGGGCGAGACAGGGAGAGGGCGCGCGCGCGAGGGCGAGACAGGGAGAGGGCGCGCGCGCGAGGGCGAGACAGGGAGAGGGCGCGCGCGCGAGGGCGAGACAGGGAGAGGGCGCGCGCGCGAGGGCGAGACAGGGAGAGGGCGCGCGCGCGAGGGCGAGACAGGGAGAGGGCGCGCGCGCGAGGGCGAGACAGGGAGAGGGCGCGCGCGCGAGGGCGAGACAGGGAGAGGGCGCGCGCGCGAGGGCGAGACAGGGAGAGGGCGCGCGCGCGAGGGCGAGACAGGGAGAGGGCGCGCGCGCGAGGGCGAGACAGGGAGAGGGCGCGCGCGCGAGGGCGAGACAGGGAGAGGGCGCGCGCGCGAGGGCGAGACAGGGAGAGGGCGCGCGCGCGAGGGCGAGACAGGGAGAGGGCGCGCGCGCGAGGGCGAGACAGGGAGAGGGCGCGCGCGCGAGGGCGAGACAGGGAGAGGGCGCGCGCGCGAGGGCGAGACAGGGAGAGGGCGCGCGCGCGAGGGCGAGACAGGGAGAGGGCGCGCGCGCGAGGGCGAGACAGGGAGAGGGCGCGCGCGCGAGGGCGAGACAGGGAGAGGGCGCGCGCGCGAGGGCGAGACAGGGAGAGGGCGCGCGCGCGAGGGCGAGACAGGGAGAGGGCGCGCGCGCGAGGGCGAGACAGGGAGAGGGCGCGCGCGCGAGGGCGAGACAGGGAGAGGGCGCGCGCGCGAGGGCGAGACAGGGAGAGGGCGCGCGCGCGAGGGCGAGACAGGGAGAGGGCGCGCGCGCGAGGGCGAGACAGGGAGAGGGCGCGCGCGCGAGGGCGAGACAGGGAGAGGGCGCGCGCGCGAGGGCGAGACAGGGAGAGGGCGCGCGCGCGAGGGCGAGACAGGGAGAGGGCGCGCGCGCGAGGGCGAGACAGGGAGAGGGCGCGCGCGCGAGGGCGAGACAGGGAGAGGGCGCGCGCGCGAGGGCGAGACAGGGAGAGGGCGCGCGCGCGAGGGCGAGACAGGGAGAGGGCGCGCGCGCGAGGGCGAGACAGGGAGAGGGCGCGCGCGCGAGGGCGAGACAGGGAGAGGGCGCGCGCGCGAGGGCGAGACAGGGAGAGGGCGCGCGCGCGAGGGCGAGACAGGGAGAGGGCGCGCGCGCGAGGGCGAGACAGGGAGAGGGCGCGCGCGCGAGGGCGAGACAGGGAGAGGGCGCGCGCGCGAGGGCGAGACAGGGAGAGGGCGCGCGCGCGAGGGCGAGACAGGGAGAGGGCGCGCGCGCGAGGGCGAGACAGGGAGAGGGCGCGCGCGCGAGGGCGAGACAGGGAGAGGGCGCGCGCGCGAGGGCGAGACAGGGAGAGGGCGCGCGCGCGAGGGCGAGACAGGGAGAGGGCGCGCGCGCGAGGGCGAGACAGGGAGAGGGCGCGCGCGCGAGGGCGAGACAGGGAGAGGGCGCGCGCGCGAGGGCGAGACAGGGAGAGGGCGCGCGCGCGAGGGCGAGACAGGGAGAGGGCGCGCGCGCGAGGGCGAGACAGGGAGAGGGCGCGCGCGCGAGGGCGAGACAGGGAGAGGGCGCGCGCGCGAGGGCGAGACAGGGAGAGGGCGCGCGCGCGAGGGCGAGACAGGGAGAGGGCGCGCGCGCGAGGGCGAGACAGGGAGAGGGCGCGCGCGCGAGGGCGAGACAGGGAGAGGGCGCGCGCGCGAGGGCGAGACAGGGAGAGGGCGCGCGCGCGAGGGCGAGACAGGGAGAGGGCGCGCGCGCGAGGGCGAGACAGGGAGAGGGCGCGCGCGCGAGGGCGAGACAGGGAGAGGGCGCGCGCGCGAGGGCGAGACAGGGAGAGGGCGCGCGCGCGAGGGCGAGACAGGGAGAGGGCGCGCGCGCGAGGGCGAGACAGGGAGAGGGCGCGCGCGCGAGGGCGAGACAGGGAGAGGGCGCGCGCGCGAGGGCGAGACAGGGAGAGGGCGCGCGCGCGAGGGCGAGACAGGGAGAGGGCGCGCGCGCGAGGGCGAGACAGGGAGAGGGCGCGCGCGCGAGGGCGAGACAGGGAGAGGGCGCGCGCGCGAGGGCGAGACAGGGAGAGGGCGCGCGCGCGAGGGCGAGACAGGGAGAGGGCGCGCGCGCGAGGGCGAGACAGGGAGAGGGCGCGCGCGCGAGGGCGAGACAGGGAGAGGGCGCGCGCGCGAGGGCGAGACAGGGAGAGGGCGCGCGCGCGAGGGCGAGACAGGGAGAGGGCGCGCGCGCGAGGGCGAGACAGGGAGAGGGCGCGCGCGCGAGGGCGAGACAGGGAGAGGGCGCGCGCGCGAGGGCGAGACAGGGAGAGGGCGCGCGCGCGAGGGCGAGACAGGGAGAGGGCGCGCGCGCGAGGGCGAGACAGGGAGAGGGCGCGCGCGCGAGGGCGAGACAGGGAGAGGGCGCGCGCGCGAGGGCGAGACAGGGAGAGGGCGCGCGCGCGAGGGCGAGACAGGGAGAGGGCGCGCGCGCGAGGGCGAGACAGGGAGAGGGCGCGCGCGCGAGGGCGAGACAGGGAGAGGGCGCGCGCGCGAGGGCGAGACAGGGAGAGGGCGCGCGCGCGAGGGCGAGACAGGGAGAGGGCGCGCGCGCGAGGGCGAGACAGGGAGAGGGCGCGCGCGCGAGGGCGAGACAGGGAGAGGGCGCGCGCGCGAGGGCGAGACAGGGAGAGGGCGCGCGCGCGAGGGCGAGACAGGGAGAGGGCGCGCGCGCGAGGGCGAGACAGGGAGAGGGCGCGCGCGCGAGGGCGAGACAGGGAGAGGGCGCGCGCGCGAGGGCGAGACAGGGAGAGGGCGCGCGCGCGAGGGCGAGACAGGGAGAGGGCGCGCGCGCGAGGGCGAGACAGGGAGAGGGCGCGCGCGCGAGGGCGAGACAGGGAGAGGGCGCGCGCGCGAGGGCGAGACAGGGAGAGGGCGCGCGCGCGAGGGCGAGACAGGGAGAGGGCGCGCGCGCGAGGGCGAGACAGGGAGAGGGCGCGCGCGCGAGGGCGAGACAGGGAGAGGGCGCGCGCGCGAGGGCGAGACAGGGAGAGGGCGCGCGCGCGAGGGCGAGACAGGGAGAGGGCGCGCGCGCGAGGGCGAGACAGGGAGAGGGCGCGCGCGCGAGGGCGAGACAGGGAGAGGGCGCGCGCGCGAGGGCGAGACAGGGAGAGGGCGCGCGCGCGAGGGCGAGACAGGGAGAGGGCGCGCGCGCGAGGGCGAGACAGGGAGAGGGCGCGCGCGCGAGGGCGAGACAGGGAGAGGGCGCGCGCGCGAGGGCGAGACAGGGAGAGGGCGCGCGCGCGAGGGCGAGACAGGGAGAGGGCGCGCGCGCGAGGGCGAGACAGGGAGAGGGCGCGCGCGCGAGGGCGAGACAGGGAGAGGGCGCGCGCGCGAGGGCGAGACAGGGAGAGGGCGCGCGCGCGAGGGCGAGACAGGGAGAGGGCGCGCGCGCGAGGGCGAGACAGGGAGAGGGCGCGCGCGCGAGGGCGAGACAGGGAGAGGGCGCGCGCGCGAGGGCGAGACAGGGAGAGGGCGCGCGCGCGAGGGCGAGACAGGGAGAGGGCGCGCGCGCGAGGGCGAGACAGGGAGAGGGCGCGCGCGCGAGGGCGAGACAGGGAGAGGGCGCGCGCGCGAGGGCGAGACAGGGAGAGGGCGCGCGCGCGAGGGCGAGACAGGGAGAGGGCGCGCGCGCGAGGGCGAGACAGGGAGAGGGCGCGCGCGCGAGGGCGAGACAGGGAGAGGGCGCGCGCGCGAGGGCGAGACAGGGAGAGGGCGCGCGCGCGAGGGCGAGACAGGGAGAGGGCGCGCGCGCGAGGGCGAGACAGGGAGAGGGCGCGCGCGCGAGGGCGAGACAGGGAGAGGGCGCGCGCGCGAGGGCGAGACAGGGAGAGGGCGCGCGCGCGAGGGCGAGACAGGGAGAGGGCGCGCGCGCGAGGGCGAGACAGGGAGAGGGCGCGCGCGCGAGGGCGAGACAGGGAGAGGGCGCGCGCGCGAGGGCGAGACAGGGAGAGGGCGCGCGCGCGAGGGCGAGACAGGGAGAGGGCGCGCGCGCGAGGGCGAGACAGGGAGAGGGCGCGCGCGCGAGGGCGAGACAGGGAGAGGGCGCGCGCGCGAGGGCGAGACAGGGAGAGGGCGCGCGCGCGAGGGCGAGACAGGGAGAGGGCGCGCGCGCGAGGGCGAGACAGGGAGAGGGCGCGCGCGCGAGGGCGAGACAGGGAGAGGGCGCGCGCGCGAGGGCGAGACAGGGAGAGGGCGCGCGCGCGAGGGCGAGACAGGGAGAGGGCGCGCGCGCGAGGGCGAGACAGGGAGAGGGCGCGCGCGCGAGGGCGAGACAGGGAGAGGGCGCGCGCGCGAGGGCGAGACAGGGAGAGGGCGCGCGCGCGAGGGCGAGACAGGGAGAGGGCGCGCGCGCGAGGGCGAGACAGGGAGAGGGCGCGCGCGCGAGGGCGAGACAGGGAGAGGGCGCGCGCGCGAGGGCGAGACAGGGAGAGGGCGCGCGCGCGAGGGCGAGACAGGGAGAGGGCGCGCGCGCGAGGGCGAGACAGGGAGAGGGCGCGCGCGCGAGGGCGAGACAGGGAGAGGGCGCGCGCGCGAGGGCGAGACAGGGAGAGGGCGCGCGCGCGAGGGCGAGACAGGGAGAGGGCGCGCGCGCGAGGGCGAGACAGGGAGAGGGCGCGCGCGCGAGGGCGAGACAGGGAGAGGGCGCGCGCGCGAGGGCGAGACAGGGAGAGGGCGCGCGCGCGAGGGCGAGACAGGGAGAGGGCGCGCGCGCGAGGGCGAGACAGGGAGAGGGCGCGCGCGCGAGGGCGAGACAGGGAGAGGGCGCGCGCGCGAGGGCGAGACAGGGAGAGGGCGCGCGCGCGAGGGCGAGACAGGGAGAGGGCGCGCGCGCGAGGGCGAGACAGGGAGAGGGCGCGCGCGCGAGGGCGAGACAGGGAGAGGGCGCGCGCGCGAGGGCGAGACAGGGAGAGGGCGCGCGCGCGAGGGCGAGACAGGGAGAGGGCGCGCGCGCGAGGGCGAGACAGGGAGAGGGCGCGCGCGCGAGGGCGAGACAGGGAGAGGGCGCGCGCGCGAGGGCGAGACAGGGAGAGGGCGCGCGCGCGAGGGCGAGACAGGGAGAGGGCGCGCGCGCGAGGGCGAGACAGGGAGAGGGCGCGCGCGCGAGGGCGAGACAGGGAGAGGGCGCGCGCGCGAGGGCGAGACAGGGAGAGGGCGCGCGCGCGAGGGCGAGACAGGGAGAGGGCGCGCGCGCGAGGGCGAGACAGGGAGAGGGCGCGCGCGCGAGGGCGAGACAGGGAGAGGGCGCGCGCGCGAGGGCGAGACAGGGAGAGGGCGCGCGCGCGAGGGCGAGACAGGGAGAGGGCGCGCGCGCGAGGGCGAGACAGGGAGAGGGCGCGCGCGCGAGGGCGAGACAGGGAGAGGGCGCGCGCGCGAGGGCGAGACAGGGAGAGGGCGCGCGCGCGAGGGCGAGACAGGGAGAGGGCGCGCGCGAGGGCGAGACAGGGAGAGGGAGAGCGAGAGAGAGAGAGAGAGCGCGAGAGCGAGAGAGAGCGAGCGCGAGAGAGAGAGAGCGCGAGAGAGAGAGAGCGCGAGAGCGAGAGAGATGACCTGATCGAGGTATACAAGATAACAAGAGGAATGGACAAAGTCAGTAGCCAGAGACTTTTCCCCAGGGCTGGATTGACTGGTATGAGGGGTCATAGTTGCAAGATATTAGGAGAAAGGTATAGAGGGGACTTCAGAGGAAGGTTCTTTACGGAGAGAGTTGTGAATGCATGGCCAGCAGTGGTGGAAGCAGAGTCATTAGGGACATTTAAGCGACTGCTGGACATGCACATGGATAGCAGTGAGTTGAGGGGTGCGTAGGTTAAGTTATTTTATTTTACATTAGGATTAACCCTCGGCACAATATCGTGGGCCAAAGGGCCTATTCTGTGCTTACTTTTCTATGCTCTATTTAGAGGGATATGGGGGAAATGCTGGCAAATGGGACTAGGTCAGATTGGGATATCTGGTCAGCATGGACAAATTTGACCAAAGGGTCTGTTTGTGCTGTACGACTCTATGACTCTACAACTTTATAAGTAAATGAGATCACAGAAACACCACAAATTATACACTTAAGCTTGGACTCAGATTAACTAAAACTAGCATCGAGTAGCAGACATTCAACTCAAAGAAGAAAATCAGGAAGAAGCAAGAATGCAGTCAACAGAACATTTAGGAGATAGTGCCACAATCAACTGGAATTCATGAATCTGTTTTCCAAATTGAACTTACTACTTTCACTACTATTTTGTACTTACTGCAATTAATTTAATAAATGAAGCTTGTGACAACATTCTCATACCTAGCGTGTACCACAGCTAGACTGAACTAAGTGTTCAGAACTTGTATAAAGAATTAAAGCTTAGACAGATGAAACCTACCCTGGTAGGGTTGTTGCAATTACTCCGAAGAGGAACACTCTTTGAAAACTAGGATTTCAAGTTTTTGCCCACATATACAGAAAAGCTAATTACTTAATCATAATTAAAAATAATAATAAAACATTAATTAATACTGCATTCAGTAACATATGAAAACATTGTGACTTAGTTCCTGAAACAGAATAATTTCTCCAAGTGATTCCAACAACAATTGGAGCTAATTAAATGACACACTTGTCCCTGTTGCAGCTGGATTTAGGGGTTCTCTCCCATTAAGTAATCTAAACACAACAATTTTAAAACATGAAACTGTACAATAAAAGGATAACTTTAACAATTTGGATAGATCTATTTCTCTCCAATTTTTATGGTTCAATAAGTTCAATAAGTCACTTTCCTTTGTAACCCATGATTTATGAAAATTTGAGCTTTTAAACTATAAAAATATATAATCTTGAAGTTCTTTATCTTACATCTCCCTAAGGGACTTAAGATACAGAAACCTCAACAAAAATAAAAAAAAAGTAACTAAATTATCCTCACCGATTTAATTTGGCTTGCTTGTATCTTGGCTTTTCTGCTAGGTACTTTGCACGGCAATTGTTACACATCAAGTAGTACGGGCTCCCTGTGCCACACTCTCCTCCAAACCAACCATCAACATAGGCTCCATTACTCCGATATCCCAAATGACCTGCACTCTCTCCACAACCAGGGTGATGTCTCTTCATGTGACTGTTGAACTGCATTGTATGAGTATCACAGAGTTCACAAATGACAATCTCTTCTACATCTGAGGTGTCCTGGCACTGAGTGAGTTCACAAAGCATTTAGGTAAAATGCAAGAAAATCTACAAAATTCTTATTTACACATTCAATGTTAATACATAGAAAACAAACTTGCCATTAAATGATGCTTTTTACAATCTCAGAACACCACGAAGTGCTTTATAGCTCATCAGTTACTGCTGTATTATCAAACATATTACATCCAATTTGAATACATCAAGTCCCCAGAAAGAGCAATATGATAGTAACCAAACAAACAGTCTGTTTTATTATGTTGATTGGTAGATAAATAGTTATCATTACCTTGCAGATTAATCCGCTGATCCTCTTAGAAATCTTTTAAGTCCACCAAAGGGGGAATACTGAGCTTCAATTCAGTGTCTCATTTTGAAGAGAGTAAAACTCTCTCAGTACGGCACTGGATTGTCAACACCAATTATTGTACTCATGGGGAGGTGGCAGTATAGTGGTTATATCATTGCAATAGTAAAAGATCATACCTCCCAATCTGCTCCCTAGCAGCTGAAGCTTTACATTCAATTAGTACATGTGGAATTAAAAGTTAATCCTTGAAATCATCATTGATTTGGGGTTAAGAAGAAAATCTGGCTCACTAATTCTTTGTTCTCTAAGGGAAATAAAATTGTCATTCTTACCTGGGCAAGGAATCTCGACTCTCAGCAATGTGTGTTAGTCTTAAGTGTGTTCTGAAATGTCCTAGCAAGCCACTCAAATTTGTATAGAGTCAAAAAGAAATAACACTATGGTTGTACCAACACCACATGAACTGCAGAGGTTCAAGAAAATGAATTAACTGCATAAAAAGAGGTTAACGGGGTATGATCTTATGTTATAGAAACATGGTTACTAGGATATCAAAACTGGGGATGAGTGCTCTGTTTCTCGTTCTTGCATTTTTTCATCTTACAGTAGCTCACTCCAATCTAGTCAAGGACAACTGGAGATGGGTAACAAATGATGGTATAGCCAGTGACATTCACATTTCATGAATGATTAATCAAATTCCTGAAATGGCTCTTGCATTCAAAATGAAAAACATTACCAACTCACCCACAATTATGACAGCATTCAGATAAAATTATCAAAATTATTCAGGATGAATTAAGAATATTAAATTCCAGAGTAATTACAATAAAATTATTCAAAAATACCATTTTAGAGATGTATTCAAAATACATAGATTGTAGGAGTTCTATCTAAAAAAAATACTCAATAAACCAAAAACAAACAGAAGTTTTAGACCATGAATTGTTTACTCTTTAGTGAGAAGTGACTACCATTTTCCCTAGCCCTGAAATCTGTAATCCAAGGTAAAAGTCAGAAATTTGACACTTCTCAATTGTGTCAAATAAGTAATATCAGCAAGCATAAAAGTGAAGGGAAGTAGTCTCTGACCAACCAACATTTGCAGCAGGAACCATGGGGTAGAGATACAAGGGCACTAGAAAATATCACTACTCCACAAGCCCAGGTCAGGGTGTTGAGATTAGTTTTAGAAATAATATCATTTGCTGTAGAAAATTTTGAAAAGGCAGAGAATAATTATGACATTAGATTCCAAATGAAAAGACAGGTTGCAAGGTTACTCATTCAGCAGCCATCTTTGTAATTTGAAGTAATTTTATTGTTTTAACTACTAAATCTTCCATGTTGGGTCTAGATTCTCAAGTGAAAAGACAAGTGGACCAGGAAGGCATTCAGGTTGGGAACATTGTTTTTTAAAGTTTGTTATTCAACACTTGTGGTGGGAACTAGAGAAAGAAGAAAATAATGTTTTTTTTAGGAGTAATGACAAAGAATGAAATTAAGTAGGTTAGATTGTGCTGCAAAAAAAAAGAGTTGAAGTCAATAAACTAGATGCCTAATGGTCATTTCTACAATCCCTCATGGGTCAAAAATGGAACTACATTGTTGTTGATCTTCTTCCTCAAGTATTATTCAGTGAACTATTATGATTTCTCATACATTGCATGGGGGAGAAGTGTAACAATAAAGTAGTAAGCAAAATTAAAGACTTTTTTCCCCCATTTAAAATAACAATTGGTAAATAAAGAATAAAATATTCACATTTGATATGAAACAGAGACATATACTTAATTATTTAATAAAAGGGAGAACAACATTAAGAAAAGGTTTATGATTTTACCATGTTAGGCCAATCCATCATCTCAGAAAACCACATGCCTTGTGCTTCATTTTCAGTACCACATTCAGAAGGAAACATATCTTCAACAGAACCTTCAGACAATGGATCCTCAGAAAAACAGAGCTCCAACTCTCCATCCAGATTGCGGTCAGACATAGCATCAACCTCCTGCCATCCTGCAGTTCCAGGTTCTCTTCTTAAGGTTGACTGAACCAGCTGAGGAGATCTAGATTCTTTAAGGATAAACATTTTAGGCATTTACAAATGAAAACTATGACTTATTACTTCCTTAAATTTAGTCTGCAAATAGATTATTGAGCAATGATACACAACACTTACGAATGTGTTCTATAATTATCAGCCTCTCGCAATTGGAACATTAATAGAAAAATGCAAACTATTTTAGTTAAAAAGATTAATATTTCCAATTCAACTAATATAACTAAATTAACTAATATACATGGTCGTGGTGAAAAGAAATGATGGAATACATAGCAGTTCACTCAGTACCCACAATGTAAAAGACTGTTTCATTAGAACCAATCTAGTTTAGTCATCTGTCATACATTTCCAGTGATTTCTGACTTTGCTTAGGGGGTTGTTTAACTCAGATGGCTACATGATCAGAGAGATGCACAATGACACCAACAGCACTAGTTCATTACCAACACTGATCATTCACAGTGGTCTGTCAAGTAAGCAATTGTGTTTCAAGTAGAGCGAGCGAGCGAGCGAGAGAGAGAGAGAGAGATGCTTGAAATTATCAGAACTCATTTCATTCTAATTGAATTAACATTTTACTTTCATTATAGAGAACAGCGCAAAGTTCAGACAATGGAACAATTCTCCACTGTTTGAACCTTGTGTCAATCTCAACCAATAAAATACAGTGGCTGCATACTACAATGCCACTATGCAAATGTAAAACTAATTGACCTTAAATAAAACCCCACAAAATTAGTCAGCTTTGTGATCTACATAAAACTGCTAGTTTTGTGCCAATTAGTCTTGTTTAGGGTGCAGGTTTGCTCGCTGAGCTGTAGGTTTGATATCCAGACGTTTCATTACCTGGCTAGGTAACATCATCAGTGGCGACCTCCAAGTGAAGCGAAGCTGTTGTCTCCTGCTTTCTATTTATATGTTTGTCCTGGATGGGGTTCCTGGGATTTGTGGTGATGTCATTTCCTGTTCGTTTTTAGAGGGGTTGATAGATGGTATCTAGATCTGTGTGTTTGTTTATGGTGTTGTGGTTGGAGTGCCAGGCCTCTAGGAATTTTCTGGCATGTCTTTACTTAGCCTGTCAACAAACTCGCATTTCTGGACGTCACAGTCAAAAGAAAGGACAACGGAGAACTACAAACCTGTGTATACAGAAAACCGACAAACACTGACCAAATACTTAACTACACCAGCAACCATCCCAACACACACAAACAAAGCTGTATCAGAACATTATTCCAATGAGCCACCACACACTGCAGCACAGACGAACTTCGGAAACCAGAGGAGAACGTATTCAAGAAGAACGGATACTCAAAAAATACAGTCTGCAGATTCCTCAAGAACAAACCACGACAAGCAGACCAAACATAGCCAGAAACCCTAACCACCTTACCATACATCAAATAAGTTTCAGAAATGACAGCCAGACTATTAAGACCCCTCGGAATCCTAGTAGCACATAAACCCACCAACACTCTCAAACAAAAACGTAAAAGACCCAGTACAACCCATGGACAAACCAATGTCATCTACAAAATTCCATGCAAGAACTGCCACAAACACTACGTAGGACAAACAGGAAGAAAGTTAGCCACCAGGATACACGAACACCAGCTAGCCACAAAAAGACACGACCCTCTCTCCCTCGTAGCCCTACACACGGATGAAAAAAAAACATTTCGACTGGGACAACACATCTATCCTGGGACAGGCTAAGCAAAGACATTCCAGAGAATTCCTAGAGGCCTGGCACTCCAACCACAATGCCATAAACAAAAACATAGATCTAGATACCACCTAGATCGCCACTGATGATGCTACTTAGCCAGGAAATGAAACGTCTGGATATCAAACCTACTGCTCAGCGAGCAAACCTACACCCTAAACCTCAACCTGAGCTACAAACCTTCACAAACCTTGCAAAACTTAGTCTTGTATGGATATAAAACAAAGAACTGCAAATGTTGGCGATCTGAAACAAAATCAGAAAATGCTGGCTATACTTGGAGACAGAGCCCACAGAGAAAGAAATATGCAAGGGGTAGGCAGGATTATTGATAATAGGCCACGACCGAAGAGAAGCTGAATGTGATAATGAGAGCAGACAGTAGGAGGGAGTGGGCAGACTGTGTGGAAAACAACCCATGTCATGACAGGACCAGGTTGTGGGGGTGGGTAAAAGGACAATATCAGACTTCAAGGTTATTGAACTCTATGCTGAATCCTGGAGCCTGCAGGGTACCCAAGTGGAAAATGAGATGTAATGTTTTGCATGCACTGTACGGACCTCTTACTTATATACAGACCTATGTGAAATCGGTGTGGGCTGCTCAAAGACATGATTAGATTAGATTAGATTACAGTGTGGAAACAGGCCCTTCGACCCAACAAGTTCACACCGACCCGCCGAAGCGAAACCCACCCATACCCCTACATTTACCCCTTACCTAACACTACGGGCAATTTAGTATGGCCAATTCACCTGACCCTGCACATCTTTTTGGATGGTGGGAGGAAACTGGAGCACCCGGAGGAAACCCACGCAGACATGGGGAGAACGTGCAAACTCCACACAGACAGTCGCCTGAGGCGGGAATTGAACCCGGGTCTCTGGCGCTGTGAGGCAGCAGTGCTAACCACTGTGCCACCGTGCTGCTCACATGAGCTTGGAATCTGCTGCTTCAACTCTCTTGATCCATTGACTGCCTTTGTTGCTGGACTTTGTTTGTTATCTGGTCTTTGACGTACCACAATTTCCTTAAATTAACCTGAGAAAAAAACTGGAATAATCTGCCAACACCATAAAATCTAAATTTCCATAATTGGTTCCATGCCCCTAACATCAGAGTTTCAGGATAAACCAGACTGCTTCACCGATGAAGATTGCCTACCTCGGGCGGCTAAGTCCATCTACTGTCATTTCCAGGCTATGGTATTCCAATCCTTTCCTGATCAAGCTCCCCTCCATGCTCCTCCATAAATCTCAACTCAACCAAAACACTATGGCCCATATCCTATCTTCTCCAACTTGTACTTGAGGAGGGATGTAGTTATATCAGAGGCAGTTCAGAAGAAATTCACAAGATCAATTCCAGAGATAAGGAATTGTTCCTATGATGAACAAATTGAACAGTTTAGGCCCATAATCTCTGGGGTTTAACAGGAGAGGAGATCTATTTGAGGTAAGTAACATGTTAAAGATGATTGACAAGGTAGACATAAAAAAGGATGTTTCCTCATGGGGATTTCAAAACTAGTGGGCATATTTTTTAAGATGAGAAGAGAGAGATTTAAAAAAAAAAGAAAAGAGAGGGGCTTTTTTAAAAAATACAGAATAGCTTGCATGAACTTTCTGAGGAAGAAGTGATAGATGTGGGCACAGTTACAACTTTTAAAAGACATTCTGATAAGTACACAAACAAGAAAGCTAGTGCTTCCAAATAAGCCTGTTAGACCATAGCCTGGTGTGGTGTGATTTTTAACTTTGTACACCCCAGATCAACACCGGCATCTCCAAATCAGGACTAGTTTAGTTTGGGATTACATCTGGCATTGTCTAATTGGACTGAAGAGTCTGCTTCCGTGCTGTATGTCGCAATGACTATGTGGGGCAATCCAAAATGAGAAGCCATAGTTTTAGAATAAAGGGTAGCAGATTTAAAACAAAGCGAGGAGCAATGAAAGGAGAGAGGAGCGAGGCGAGGGGAAGCGAGGCGAGAAGGAGAGAGCGGCGAGAAGGAGAGAGCGGCGAGAAGGAGAGCGCGGCGAGAAGGAGAGCGCGGCGAGAAGGAGAGCGCGGCGAGAAGGAGAGCGCGGCGAGAAGGAGAGCGCGGCGAGAAGGAGAGCGCGGCGAGAAGGAGAGCGCGGCGAGAAGGAGAGCGCGGCGAGAAGGAGAGCGCGGCGAGAAGGAGAGCGCGGCGAGAAGGAGAGCGCGGCGAGAAGGAGAGCGCGGCGAGAAGGAGAGCGCGGCGAGAAGGAGGAGAAAGAGATGAGAAGGAGAAAGAGGTGAGAAGGAGAAAGAGGTGAGAAGGAGAGAGGTGAGAAGGAGAGAAGGAGCACGGGAGCAAGGAGAGGTGAGATGTGAAAAGGAGCAAGGAGCGAGGAGAGAGGAGCAATGGGAGGAGCGATGGGAGGAGCGATGATTGGATTGAATGGCGGAGCAGCTTGAGGGGCTGAATTTCCTCCTTCTCCTCCTAGGTCTTTACATGCATGGGCTATCACTTTCCATGTACCTAAAATTTAAAATTAGGAATTTCATAGGAGCAAGGATAGTCCACATGACTCAACAAGCCTGTTCTGTCATACAAAAGGATTAAGCTGAGTATTAACCTCAAATCCACTTTCCTATTCAGGGCCATAATGGTCTCTTAAGAGTTCAAAATCATTTCTATCTCAGAATGTACAACCGAGTATCGCCAACCCTCTGGGTTTTTGTTTTCTTCATTCATGGAATGAGGGTGTAACTAGCTAGGCTAGCATTTATTGCCCATTCTTAATCAGGAGACAGTGAGCACTGCAGATGCTGGAGAAATCAGAGTTGATAAAGTGTGGTGCTGGAAAAGACACAGCAGCTCCTTGGATGCTACCTGATCTGCTGTGCTTTTTCCAGTGCCACGCTTTATCAACTCTGCCCATTCCTAATTGCCCAGGGGGAATTAAGAGTCAAACCACATTGCTGTGGGTCTGGAGTCAGAAAATGGGTCAAATCAGTAAAGGATGGCTGATTTTCCTCCTTAAAGAAGTAGATGGGTTTTTAGTTAAATCATGAGGGGGATTCAATCAAACCCATGTTCCCAGAACATTAGCCTGGTTTCTGGATTACTAGTTCTGTGACATTACCATTGCACCACCATCTTTCCCAGGAGAGAACCTTCAGAATGAAGAACTCCCTGCCTATCTGTCTTCCATGATCCTGACATTACCGTAGATACTTGGGTAAAAGTCAAATTTTTTTAGACTATTTTTAAAGGTTCAGTTGAAAGGGTCAACTATTACACAGACACTGTTTTGAGGGGCTGAAATTCATGCTGCAGTTTGAAATATTGTATTATCAGCAGAATGTGATTTGATCGCTTAACTAATCCCAGGTAAAGAAGAAAAACACAATGAATTACAATAAAGGTAATTACTGGTAAAAGCACAAGAAACAAGAATGTATTACTGGGAGTAAATTTTATTTATACATACCGATACAAAAATTTAACAAGTCAAAGAGTCATTGTAATCCTGCAAAATTGCACAGTTCAACATCATCATGGCCTGGTATAATGGCACATTTAAAATGAAACATCTATTATATTCTGAATGTGTAAGTGTCTTGAAGGTTCCTGCCAAATTCTTCCATTTCCCTCCCATTTACTCTCTTATGTAACGAACCTCAGCTACATTAACACATTTGTCAAAGAATCAAAAGATATATGCAGCTAATATATCTCAATTTTATCCAGACGTAATTTCACAATTAAAGTGACTATCATTTTAACGATATTAACTTTTGGATGTATAATGAACAAAGTGTGATAGGTACCAATAGACTTAGTCTGAATGAATGTGCTGTAGTAAACCAAGTGGGCTAAGTAGAGTTATGAATGAATGAACACAAGAAAGAATAGAGACGTAATATAGTAAACAAAGAGCGATGAGTAGAGTTACCGGTATTTTTAAGTGGGTTAATGAGAACATGCAATTTCCTCTGTGATATATAGAAAATACAAGATTTTTTGGCCAAAAATAACGCCTTTTTGACTTTGACATGAGATCCGACTTTTACACGGGTATATGCTACTTTCTCCCCACCCCCACCCTCCTCTAGCTTATCTCTCCACGCTTCAGGCTCTCTGCCTTTATTCCTGATGAAGGGCTTTTGCCCGAAATGTCGATTTCGCTGTTCCTTGGATGCTGCCTGAACTGCTGTGCTCTTCCAGCACCACTAATCCAGAATATATATGGTATGTGCCTAGTTCTACAATTAAGGGAACAGTGTTTCAACATCTTTCTTGACAACCTTGCTCATAACATGCAAACAAGCTGGATATTTAATAAGATCATGGCTGATCTGATTATTACAAACTCCAGTGAAACATGTCGAACCTTTCCTCATAAGTTAACTAGCCTATTCTAGGCATTAGTCTGGTAAACATTTTCTAAACTGCTTCCAATTTATTTACATCATTCCTTACATAAGGAGACCAATGCTGTACACTACTCCAGATGTGGTCTCACCAGTGTCCTGTATAACTGAAGCATAACTTTCTTAATTTTGTATTCAATTCCCTTGTAATAAGTGATGACATTTTGTTAGCTTTCCTAATTGCTTCCTATATGTACAAACTAGCCTCCTCCAACTCATGCAGTAGGATACCCGGCTCCATCTGCATCTTTCAGCTCTGCAATCTCTCACCATTTGGATAATGTGCTTTTTGTTTGTTTAGATTAGATTAGATTAGATTACTTACAGTGTGGAAACAGGCCCTTCGGCCCAACAAGTCCACACCGACCCACCGAAGCGCAACCCACCCATTCCCCTACATTTACCCCTTTACCTAACACTACGGGCAATTTAGCATGGCCAATTCACCTGATCTGCACATCTTTGGACTGTGGGAGGAACCTGGAGCACCCGGAGGAAACCTACGCAGACACGGGGAGAATGTGCAAACTCCACACAGACAGCGTATTTGTCCCATTTTAGCACACTCACTTTAACGTATCTATTTGTAGCACTCTTACAATTTTTAGCCTCTTCACAACTTGCTTCCCTATCTATTTTTGCATCTTCAGCAAATCTGGCAACAAATCCTCTGTCCTTTCATCCAAGTCATTGATAAAAATTGTGAACAATTGAGATCCCAGCACTGATCCCTGTGACACATACTCATTATCAATGTCAAGAAGTGTGGCGTTGGAAAAGCACAGCTGGTCAGGCAGCATCCGAGGAGCAGGAGAGTTGATGTTTCGAGCATAAGCCCTTCATCAGGAATGCTCGATATGTTGACTCTCCTGCTCCTCGGATGCTGCCTGACCGACTGTGTTTTTCCAGCATCAGAGTTTTTGACTCCGACTCTCCAGCATCTGCAGACCTCACTTTCTGTACACTTACTCATTATTCATGCCAACCTGAAAAGACTCATTTAAGCAAATTCTTGTTTCCTGTTATCAAGCCAATTTTCTATCCATGCCAATATGTATTCTCTCCAGTGAGCTTTTCTTTTCAACTTTAACCTTTGTGTGGCGTTCTTTCAAATGTCCTCTGGAAAATTTAAGAACAATACATCTCCTGGTTCACTTTATCCATAGCATGTTACTTCCTCAAAAGAAGTTCAATAATGGTTAAGCATGATTTCCTTTCGCAAAACCACGTTGACCCTGCATGATCACCCTGAACCTGCTATTACTAATAAGGTTATAGCTGGGTACATAGATATGCCTCAAGAAGAATTAGACCAGATGGACCTGCTGATATCAACCTAGACATCAGAAACACAGGCTAATGCAGGCCCGAAGACCCAACAAGATCCTCCATGCTATCATCTGGCAACCAATGCCAAAATTGGGAGAGCTGGTTCATAGGCTAGCCAAGCAATACTTTGACATTGTCTATAAGGTATGATTCTGTCAACATTATGATGTCGCAGATACCAAGACCACCAGCCTTGGGTATGTACCGCCCATCAGCAGACTCTGCTGCATTGACTCCTGAATCAATAATGTTTCATACTATAATGTCAAGCATTTACAAGGAAGCATGCTGCTGATTATCATTTACCACACTGCTTCAGTTATTAAGTTAATACTCTTCTGTGTTAAACAGCACAGAGGAAGTACTAAAGGAGAAAACAGCATTCTCCCAGTGTGGAATTTAATGTCTATCAACAGTGGTTCATCAGCACCATGACTGACTGAGCTGGTCGAGTCCTAAAGAACATAGCTGCGAAACCGAGTCTGCAATAGATAGTGAAAGAACCTGTAAAGAGGGAAAAATATATTGACCTCATCCTCACCGATCTGCCTGTGTAGATGCTTTTCCCACAACAGTATTGGTAGGAGTTGCCACTACACAATCCTTGTGGAGATGAAGTCCTGCCTCAACATTGTGGATACCCTTCAGTGCGGTACCATTAGAGTCAGAGATGTACACCGCAGAAACAGACCCTTTGCTCTAACTCGTCCATGCCGACCAGATATCCTAACTTAATCTAGTCCCATTTGCCAACACTTGGCCCATATCTGTCTAAGCCCTTTCAATTCATGAAAGGAAAATTAAAGATATTAATGGGGGATGTGTGAAATTATTTCACGTTGACAGAAAGAATCAAATAAACATTATTTATCTAAATGGAAAAACACTTCAGAATTGCGAGGTACAGAGGGCTTTACATGAATGTGTGTATTTGTAACAAAAGGTTAGTATGCAGATTCAGCACGTAATCAAGGTGGATAATGGGTTGAAATCCTTTATTAGGAAAGGAGTTAATATTAAAGCAAGGGCACACTGCTTCAGTTATACAGGGCAATGGTGAGACGGCATCTCGAACACTATATGCAATTTTGGTCTCCTCTTTAAAGGAAGCAATTTCAGACCATTAGAAGCAGTTCAGAGGAGGTTTGCTGGATTTTATGTAGATGGTGGATTGTCTTTTGAGGAAAGGTTGACACAGTGGGCTTGATTCCACTGGAGTTTAGAAGAATATGGGGTGACTTGATTGAAGTGTTTAAGATCCTGAATGGTATTGACAAGGTAGATTTGAAAGGGATGTTTCTGCTTGTGGACCATTGTTTTAAAATTAGGTGTTGCCTTTTCAGGACAGCGGAGGAGATTTTTCTCTCTCTCGCAGAGCATTGTATGACTTTGGAGGTTGGGGCTTTGGTTTTTTTAAAAATTTACATCAAAGACTTAGATAACTGTGAAGGCATGATACATAAGTTTGCAGACAAGATAGGTAGGAAAGTACTGCAGACGGATATAGATAGGTTGAGTGAATAGGTCAAAGTCTGACAGTTGAAATATAATGTGGGAAAATGTGAAGTCAAGAAATTTTTGAGAAACTCTACCTCAGGTGGTGGTGGGGGTGAATTCATTGAACACTGTTAAGGATTGCTGGATTGATGCATAAGAATGTAGAATTTGAAACAAAACAGATCAGCCATGATCTTATTGAATGGAGGAGCAGGCTTGAGGGGTTAAAGGATCTACTTCTGCTCCTGATTCGTATATTTGTATCTTGTTGCACAACACCAAGTCTGGTTGGTTCCAGAACATGCTAGGCTAAGAAATTACCTGAAAAACAAATTTACAAACTCCTCATCTAGGCTTTGTATACCTGACTTTTCTTTACAACTTTGTAAATTTCTTTTAATTGAATACAGCTCTTAACTTCCTTAGTTAGCCATAGATTTCTGATTTTATGTTTAGATCCTTGTTTGGTATTTCTACTTTCCTTTATAATAGTACACTACACCACTCTTTACTCTTCTTTACTGTTTACTTTGATAATGTGCATCCCCACCACTGGCAGCAAAATATCTGCTTTCTAGGTCAACCTGATAATAAAAACAGTAGAATTAGGAGTGGTATTGTCATATAACTGTATCTTACCAGCTCCTCTGAATACAGATCGCTGTCCTTGACTCGCTCTACGCCTTCGAGCAGGTGGAGGCCTATTTCTTGTCAAATGCACATCTATAAAATTTCCTCTTTCTATCTGATCCAAACCATCAGTTGTTCTGCTCAATTAGGGAGGAAGATGGGGAGAAACAAAAGATTAAGGTAAAATGTCAATCGGAAGCTCTAGTTATTATTAACACAACTGTGTTTTGTTACATATAAAACATTATTCTAATACACCACCAGTACAGTATCCACCACTCTACAATTAGGAGTATTGACTGAGTAAATGTGAGAAAAGGCAAAAAAAAAACAACCTATTGGAGAAACTCAGCAGGTCAGGTAACATCAGAGAAACAAAGTTAATGCTTCGACTTCAGTGTTACTTCAGAAATGAGAAAAAGGACAACTGGACCAAAAAGTAATTGTACTTTAAAAAAAAACTTTATTGCCTTGGTTACCTTCCTTTGCAGGTTATTCCATATTCACTATGTAAGGGTTTTTGTGCTATATGCTCTCAAAGCCTTGGTTAAAGTCACTTGCTTTCTAACATTTAATACTTAAATTATGCTCTCCAATCCTCTTTGAATCTAGCTTGTAAAACTAAATGTCCTTATATTATCCTCATAACTCATTCCTTTTATACTTGCTTTTTTTTAAGTGTCTAATAGAGGCATAAATTTTACTTGGCATCATGACTAACACCGTATTCAATATACTATCCAAAGCAATATAACACTTTCATACACAATATATATTTGTAGATATGCCTCATTGACTTAACTATATATCTGAGCAATCAGTTTTAAAAAGGAATAGTTAGGTTATTATGTCAACATGGTTAAATGTCTACTGCTACTTCTAAAACTTAAGTGACCCTTAATCTCATATGTTGTAGAGTTGCATCCCACACCTATGCTACAGTTTACATTTGTCATTAACCTGCCTTGTGTCTGTTCAATTTTACAACCCAATTTATAGTTTATTAATCAAAACCTTTATAACTCCGAACACCTAACAGATGTTCCATCAACCCTTTTTAGTTGTACTCAACTGCAATTTTGTTTCAACTCAAACTAAATCCTTTTACCACCTTGCTAATTCCAAGCAAAAAACAAAGCTAGTTCTAGAAAAATATCCAGTGAAGAATTCTCAAGCCAAAATGATCTGACATTAGTGATAGATTTATGAAGAAACACTGAAACACTTATCTTCTTCGGACTTGTTGCTTACCCTTCAATTGCATCTTCCCTGTCAACAGCTTCTGGAGACACGAGTGTTGTTGCTCGGTTGTGTACTATAACCTCGGATTCCACAGGTACCTCCAAATCATTCTCAATGGTTGCTGAGGAGTAAACAATGACTTCCTGTTCCTCTGGTAGTGGATGTTCCAGCATCCAGCTGGCTAGTTGTTCAATTGATTGTGGATCGGCATCCCCAGAAACACCTACATATACAGAATTAACAAAATTTATTTTTTATCTATGCCTACAGATCAGAAAGGTACTTGATAAAGACAAACATTAAATCTGACAAATTATAAATATGTAAGTCATCACTCTGTAACTGAAGTATTTCCATTATTGTATTACCTGGAATCTGATACTCACAAGACATATTGGATAAACTATTCTACCACCTTAAATGAAATTAAGATGGAGGGTTAGGCCAATGTTGGAATATCACGTGCAATTCTGGTCTCCTTCCTATTGGAAAGATGTTGTGAAACTTGAAAGGGTTCAGAAAAGATTTACAAGGATGTTGCCAGGGTTGGAGGATCTGAGCTATAGGGAGAGGCTGAACAGGCTGGGGCTGTTTTCCTTGGAGTGTCGGAGGCTGAGGAGAGACCTCATAGAGGTTTACAAAATTATGAGAGGCATGGATAGGGTAAATAGGCAAAGTCTTTTCCCTGGTCGGGGAGTCCAGAACTAGAGGGCATAGGTTTAGGGTGAGAGAGGAAAGATATAAAAGAAACCTAAGGGGCAACTTTTACACAGAGTGTGGTGCGTGTATGGAATGAGCTGCCAGAGGAAATGGGGGAGGCTGGTACAATTGCGACATTTAAGAGGCATTTTGATAGGTATATGAATAGGAAGAGTTTGGAGGGATATGGGCCAGGTGCTGGCAGGTGGGACTGGATTGGGTTGGGATATCTGGTTGGCATGGACGGGTTGGAACAAAGGGTCTGTTTCCATGCTGTACATCTCTGTGACTCTTTGATTAAGAATGTAGCAGGATAATTATATTTTGTTTGCACAGGCCCTCCCCTCCTCTGCTGTCTCTGGATGTTAACTATATTCTAGTAGCATTGACTACTACTCTCCCTCTGTCTTCTAACAAAATAGTTTGGTATGTTGCATCTTCAGTTTCCTACCTGATACTTAATCACATTATGCCCTCGTCTATTTTTAGCTGAATTGAACAGAGGTCCTGAACTGTGTGGCCAGAAAAATTTATCACCAGTAAAACTCTCATTTCCTAGTGTGTAATAATTATTTAGGATATATGGATGGTAATCTAAGCTCTCTGATTCTAAAATATAGAGGCACCACAGTGGTTAGCACTGCTGCCTCATAGCACCAGGGACCTGGGTTCGATTCCAGCCTCGGGAGACCATCTGAGTGGAGTTTGCACATTCTCCCTCAGATTGTAGGGGTTTCCTCTGGGTGCTCTGGTTTCCTCCCATAGTCCAAAGGTGTGTGGATTAGGTGGATTGGCCACGGTAAATTGCCCATAGTGTGCAGGCTAGGTGGATCGGCCAAGGGAAATGTCAGGTTACAGGGTAGGGAGGTGGTTATGGTTGGGAATCTCTTTAGAGGGCCAAATGGCCTGCTTCCAAACTGTAGGGAATCTATGATTCACTGGTCACCAGCTGCCATCCTGAAAAAGACTCAGTTATCCCCATACTCTGTTTTTTGCCAGTCATCCAAACCTCCATGTATGCCCTCCATTTGCCCACAAGCTACCATTCTTCTTTCAGCCACCTAGTGCACATTATCTGGAATTTCATTTTAGGTTTCTCCAACACTTCCCTTTGCATAATTAACCTCTGAGCAAAATTTTGGGCACCAATCCTAAAACCTTAGTCTTCATTTCTCCTTGGCACAATTTGGTGAACTGAAACATTTAAATAGAAGTTGCTCTGCACTAAATAAATCCTTGATTAACAGAATGAATTTTAGAAAATTTTGACAGTGTCTCTGCATCATTAGATCCTTCATTTGAATCTGATATCTAATACCATTTTTCAATTTAAAATTGAGAAAGTCTTGAAATAAACTGAATTCAGCACTTCTGGGCAAAGTATAGTCATATTGGAAATATTCAGAATGAATAGAGTTCTAATCAATGCTTCATATAATAAAATTATGTGCCTACCTTTTATTCAAAAATGCATTGCAATTGCAAGATCAGTATTGCCCTTAAGTGTCTATTTTGCCATGAACACACGTATCAGAAAAAATTAACTAAACCAGGATCTCAAACTGTTTTACTGTACCTGCAGCATCAACTGCTTTGCAAATGTGTCTCAAAGAAAACCCCATTTCTAGCAAAGGAACAGCAACAGGCGGTGGATTCTCAGGAGGATCATGTCTACAATCTATTGAGCATAAAGGAGAAATTATGGTATTATTTTTCAACATGTTTACAATCCTTTGCTGAAGATATCAAAAGTCTTCTTAAAAATAAAATTACAGAACTTCCTTTCACAAAGATAACTTTGTCAAAAAATCTTTGCATTTTAGTTTCAAAATATATTTGAAAAGACAGAGAGCCACCTAAAGTGTAAAGAGCACAGTTGTACATAGTAAGGAGAACATGGCCTGGGTGCTTGCAAAATTCAATCATGGCGTGAGGCTAAACATGGTGGGAAAAGGAAAAAAACCTCCAGATAATCATTACATGCTGTTTATTTTGTGCTTTATACCAATACTATCTGCACACCAAGACTATCCCCAAGGCTGCTTGCTCCTCATCTCTATGAAAGACTCAAGTCTATTTACTATAACACTGTCCATATGTTATCAGATATATCTGCTGTGTAGTGTCTGTGACCTTGCTCGTCATATGCTCATTTTTGCAAATTTTAAAACATCAAATGAGAAATTATACAGTGTATACTGTGTTTAATCTAACTTCAGTTGCTGGCAAATTGCGAAGTCTATAATTCAGGAATAAGTGTCTGAACACTTTGAAAATTTTCAGCTGACCAGAGAGAGCAGAGTGGATTTGTAAAGAGTAGGTTATAATATTTTAAAGAGGTGACGAGTGGACTAACAAATGTCTATGAATCAAAAAAAACAATGAACAGTGAATGCTGAAAATAGAAACAAAACCAGAAATTGCGAGTAAAACTCCACATCTGTGGAGAAAAGGCAGAGTTAACATTTCAGTCCAGTGACCCTTCTTAATTAACTCGGCTTTCTCTCCATAGATGCTGAATTTTTCCAGCAATTTCTGGGAACGTCTATATTTTGATGTGGACGTCCAGAAGTTACTCTGAAAAGACTATCACCTAAAGGTGAAGATCGAAGAACTGAAAGTAAATTATGACTGCAAAGAAATAGTCTGAGGAGGAGACAAACTGTATGGATAACAGGACCTTTAAACAAAGTGCTGGAAATAGACAGCAGAATGGCAACAGTGCGGGAAAAACAGTTAGCATTCTGAGTTGAATATTACATTTCAGACTATTCCTTGGTTCCGAACATTAAATAAATCAGATTTTCCCATTTTCCCAATGTAAAAGCAGTTGTTAGGACTTTTCCTATCAGTAAAAGGATATATCCTGTAGGTTTAAATACTGCACACTGCTGAACAATTGTGGTTGCAAACACAATAACCTTTAAAATAAATTAAAAAAAAATAAAAAATGCTCTAATTATCTCCTAATTACTATTTCTTCAGCTCAATCCATACTGAGTACGACAATTCTCTCTTCCCACTGTCATGCCCTCTGAATTTTGTGATATCTGACCTTTTCAAGGCAACTTGAATCCAAAATTGGTTTAATGATAGGACAGAGGGTGGTGGTTTTAAGCAGTTTAAGAGACTGGCGCCTGGTGTGCAGTGGCATACCACAGGGATCAATGTTAATCACTTAATGTTTGAGATATTCACAAATGATTGAAGTTTGCAGATGACACAAAGATTTGGCCAGGATGCTACAGGAGGATTTAAAAGGATTGGTCAGGTGGGCAGGTCAGTGGAGATGGAATTTAACCCTGATAAATGTGAGGCAATGCATTTTGGAAAAGGAAACAACAGAACGGAGTACTCAATGAATGGCCAGACTCTCAGAAGTTCAGAGCAACAGAGGGATTTGGGGGTGCTTGTGTACAGATCCCTGAAAAGTGGCAGGACAGCATAATAGAGTAGTCAAAAAGGCATATCAGATACTTATCAATTGTGGCATAAATTATAAGAGCAAGGAAGTCATGTGGGAAATGTACAGAACTTTGGTTCAGCCATATCTGGAGTACAACGTGCAATTCTGGTCACCATACTATAGGATGGGTGCGACTGCACTGGAGTGGGTGCAATGAGATTCTCCTGGGGGAGGGGGGACCATTTCAGCTAAGAAGAGAGCCTGTGTTAGCTAAGGTTGTTTGCTTTGGAGCAGAGAAGGTTAATGGGGGAGCCCGACAGAGTTGCATAAGACTATGTAGGGGATGCTTGGAGCAAATAGGAAGCAGCTTTCCCCCTTCATTTAAGGGTTAATAACAAGGGAACAAAATTTTAAAGGAAAGGGAAATGGTTTACAAGTATTTCAGGAAAACTTTTATCATCCAGATGGAGGTGTGGGGCCTGGAATGCACTGCTAATGGGGTAGTTTGAGGTGTGAAAATTCACAACTTGCAAGAAGTACTTGGATATGCACTTGAAATGTCATAACATTCAAGGCGATGAGCACAGTACAGGGAAGTGAAACTAGTGTAGGTAGTAAGACATTTTTGGCAATACAGGCTTGATGGGTTGAATAGCCACTTCTGCACTGCATGATTCTATGAACCCTCACCCCATCTCAGCTGAGATTAACGGCTGAATCTTACACTGTATTGCTTCTGAGAGTTGCAAGGAGTTTTTTGAATAGTTTCCTGCTGTGTAGCCCAGCAACATTTCCCACCCTTATGTTACCAAATTCACCTTATTAACTATCTACTCCACTTATATGGCATCTTTTGCATCTGATTCTAGCCCCACGTTATGATGCGCCATCCCTGGAACAAGGTACCGCTCAGCAGATAGTCACCTAAAAACTGGCATCCTCATTCCCATACCATCTTTAAAAGCGCATCGTGCAGCCGACAAGCACGGTCAGTCTTGGGCTGATGTACATGATTCATGACATTTGCATAAGACATGGCAGATAAGAGGAAGTTAGTTTTCTGCTTTGTGGGCATGGTCCTCGAGATCCTGCTCGTCTGGATGGTGTTGACCCAGGGTGTCCCTTGTCCCCAGCACCAGCAGCCTGATACCAGACCAGATCATGCCAGCCTGGTCAGAGTTGGCTACCCCGATTATTGCTGTTTCAACTGCCTGAAGGAATGCACAGCAACATAGCAGGAAGATCACTGGATTTTGACCACTCTGCCAGTAATCTTGTCTCTAATATCTCCCAGTCAGGCCATCTATGCTGCTGTACCCACCTCCCTCCAAGGCTCATACTCTACTACTTTCACTATCACCTGTAACACCTACACTCCCATGCTCTTGTTAAACTTGAAACCCCCCGACAGCACTAACTGTTCATGTCCTCTGCACTGCCTTCTCGCTCACTCAGGACACCTCCCCACCTGCACCACCATTAACAGCTGCGTCATGCACTTTAATCTCCTATAATGGATGCCCCTATCTCATTCGAGAAGGATAGCAGGTCATAAGAGGGAAGGAAACAATCAAGTGCATCATAAAGTATCAGAGGCAGTCATTTTTTGCTACCAGGCGGTGTCCTTGACTTATATGCTGGCAATGTTTGAGTGAAGACTACCTCCCTCAGCTTGACTGATGCCTGCTGACAACTATGACAATCTTCCTAGGTTTGTGTCTGCATTAAATGACAAAGCAACACAGAAGTAATGTGAGTATGGATTCTCTCTCAAAGGGTAAAGCTCAAAAAGGCAGTGATGCTGGAAGCATTCAGCGAGGCCTGAAGTGATTGAGTATGATGACAGCAAATGAACATACCAGAGATGAGCCTGGTCCAGTCCCCGAGGGGCGAGGGG
>NC_057710.1:56707286-56712146 GCF_004010195.1 Chiloscyllium plagiosum | reverse complement strand
AGAGAGAGGAGAGAGCAAAAGAGAGAGGAGAGAGCAAAAGAGAGAGGAGACAGCGAAAGAGACAGAGAAAGAGACGGAGAAAGAGAAAGAGAGAAGGCATGTGAGATAGAGAGATAAATGGGGTGAGAGAGAGAGAGACAGAAAGAAATTAGCTAATAGAACTGGATGTAGGTTTGCTCACTGAGCTGGAAAGTTCATTTTCAGATGCTTTGACACCATACTAGGCAATATCATCAGTGAGCCTCTGGATGAAGCACTGGTCGCATGGCCCGCTTTCCGTTTGTGTGTTTTGGATTCCTTGCAAGCAGACTTCCCAAACCACCTCGTCTTTTTTGCCTGCATTTCACCCATATCCCTCTAAACCTTTGATATTAATGTACCTGTCCAAATGTCTTTTAATTGTACTATCTGTACCTGCATCACCACTTCCTCTAGTACCTCATTCCATACACATACCACTCGTTGTGTGAAAAAGATGTCCCTCACAGCCCTTTTAAATCTTTCCCCTCTCACCTTAAAACCATGTCCTCTAGTTTTGAACTTCCCTACCCTAGGGAAAAGACATTTGCTATTCATATTATCTATGGCCCTCATGGTTTTCTAAACCTCTGTAAGGTCACCCCGCAATTTCCTACACTCCAAGGAAAAAGTCCCAGTCTATCCAGCCTTTCCTTATAACTCAAACCCTCCAGTCCCAGTTAACATTCTTGTAGATCTTTTCTGAACCCTTTCCAATGTAATAATATCCTTCCTATAGCAGGGCGACTGGAAAGGTGTGCAGTACTCCAAAAGTGGCCTCACCAATGTTCTGTACAAATGCAATGTGTCCCAACTCCTATACTCAATGCTCTGACCAATGAAGGCAAGTGTGCCAAACGCTTTCTTCACCACCCTGTCTACCAGATCGTCACTTTCAAGGAACTATGTATCTGAATCTCTGGGTGTCTCTGTTCTACAACACTCCCCAGGTGATGCTATTTGCTTGAAATAGTACAAATATTGTTGTTTTTGTGCTAATTTGGGCAATTATCATTGTCTCAATCAACACTGATTTTTCCTCATTAGGTACAGTAATCTTTATTAATCAATTTGTTATTGACTGATGTTTAAAATATCTAGTTCACAATACTTGTTGGGCTAAAGGGCCAGTTTCCACACTGTAGGGAATCTAATCTAATCTAATCTACATATGTATACATATAGCTTCACAAATTGATGTTTTAACTATTAAAAATTGAGGCATTTGTCTAAGAAACTGATGCACAAAGCTGAAGTAAATATGAATCAAACAAGCTTGGAGTGTGATACACATAAAAGGCTGGGGATCATGCTGATTCAAGACCTAGACAGCTAGAATGGTAAGATCTTAAAACACTTTTTTTAGTTGAGTTCTTAAGAAGGATCCTACAGGATTCAAAAATATTAACATCATTGCTCTGTCCATAGATGCTGTTAGATCTGCTGATTTTCTGCAGGACTTATGGTTTTTACTTTAGATCTCCAACTTCTACAGTAATTTGTTTTTATTACATAACTTCTATGTCGGTCCTGAGAGGACTAAACAAACCATAAAGATGTTGTATAGTAAAGGAATTCATGGGCAAAATGAAAAATAAAACGGAGTTTATAGCAATAGTCGAGAAAGCTATAGTGTTATTTTGGTAAATTTTGTTTAATTTTTCTCAAAAATAAAGTTTATGTTGCTCAAAAACAAGAAATCTTGTGGCATAGTTGCCAAATAATTGCCAGATGGCTGACTTTCTTCTTTAACAAGAATAATCCCTCACAAGATGGTAACACATAAAACTAAGAGCTAATCGCTTTGAGTTTAGATTAGATTAGATTACAGTGTGGAAACAGGCCCTTCGGCCCAACAAGTCCACACCGACCCGCCGAAGCGCAACCCACCCATACCCCTACATTTACCCCATACCTAACACTACGGGCAATTTAGCATGGCCAATTCACCTGACCTGCACATGTTTTGGATTGTGGGAGGAAACCGGAGCACCCGGAGGAAACCCACGCAGACACGGGGAGAATGTGCAAACTCCACACAGTCAGTCGCCTGAGGCGGGAATTGAACCCGGGTCTCCAGCGCTGTGAGGCAGCAGTGCTAACCACTGTGCCACCGTGCCGTGCACATGGACAAGTGAACATTTAAATACACTCACAGAAAGTATTTGAATATTACTTGCAAGTAAAATATAACAAGACTAAACAATGAGTAGAAGCATGTAAGTGCATTAAAAAAATATTGTTAAGACTTACCTGGTGAACTATGCTGCCTGGCAGAGACAGAAGGAAATGAGAAATAATTTCTTTGTTCTCCATCGTCATCCGAGATAGTGGGTACCACGTTCAACCCAGGAAGTAATAAAGGATTATTAATTAATCCAGAAAGTGAAGGAAATCTCACAAAGACCATTTGTCTATTTGGAGAAAACAAAGTGTTGCACAACTTAATTAAGTAGTAAGCCTTTTAGAAACTACACCTTTCCACTGATAAGTCAGAAGGTTTAAGATTTGCCCTCAGAAACTCAATGAATCACCAGTATTATAGACAGTCATTAGCATAAAGATACTCTAACATGAGTGTCAGAATGAGAGCAGACCGATTAACATACATCATTCCCATCACTTACTTAGTCTCAGATATTTGGAGGTGAACTATTTCCTCAAAGGAAAGAATATCAGATTGGAAGTCATAACAGGGAAGTCCTTACATATTATCCAATAATCAAAGTCATGCTATTAAGACCTGGGTATTCATGGGCCTTACGAATGCATCATCGGTCCAATGAACTGCATCAGATGGACTTAAATGGTGAACTGCATTGCTGCCATTGAAATGTAGAATCTTAACAGTAGCTGATTTTCTTTCTTGTCTTCCATATACAATAAGGTAATTTTTATCAAAGAGAGATAGGCAACTCTCTGATTTAGTATTAACCCAACACCATACATAGATTTGACAAAATTACATACATTTGCATCTAAATAGCAACACTTGAAAGAAACATTATAGTGCTGCTCCATTAACTTATTTAGTTTAAAAGGGAATGCTGTTCTTTTAAGGTTCTTAGGCCATGGTCGCATAAGTGTCACACTTTTGGTCTCCCTCCTCAGCTTTACTGGTTTTGATCGTAAAGTACATACAAAGTTGTAACCTGGGACAATATTTGTAAAACACATTTATTAGCTTCAATCATTTAAAATTAAACAGGAAAGAAAAAAACCTTGTCTTGTGAAAGATGAATTCTATAGCAGCATAATTTAAATGGAATAATGCAACAAAACACTGACAAATATTCAATTTAACCCCTTCAGCCAGATTACCATATAATGAACACATTAGCTGATCTGATGTGATCAAATATGTCTAAAGTCATATTTGTCCCAATTTCCTTAGTACCTTTGGATAATAGTCAGCCTCTAGCTTGGCAGTAACCAAATAAAGATGACACTTATTTATATTAGTTGGAAAAAAAAATCTCAAATTGCATAAACTGCTAAATGCAGGTGAAGCATGCTATCTGGGCATCTTATCATATGAGATTACATTCCTGCCTTTGAGGAATAGGGAGACAAGCATGAAAGAGGAGTCCAAGTATTTAGATTTCATGTCACGTAGAAATCTTTCCAGTAGCTGATTTTCTTCCTTGTCTTCCATATACAATAAGGTAATTTATTTCAAAGAGACAAGAGATAGGCAACTCTATGACAGGTTCACACCCCCTAACAAGAAACACTCCCCCCTCCTCCCCACTTACCCCTCTCTCTACCCCCCCCCATCGTAGGCCCCAAAGGAGCCTTCCACTCCGACAACGTTTCATCTGCACTTTTAGAGTCATACAGATGTACAGGATGGAAACAGACCCTTCGGTCCTACCTGTCCATGACGACCAGATATCCCAACCCAATCTAGTCTCACCTGCCAGCACCCAGCCCATATCCCTCCAAACCCTTCCAATTCATACACCCATCAAAATGCCTCTTAAATGTTGCAATTGTACCAGCCTCCACCATCGTCTGGCAGCTCATTCCATACAGGTACCACTTTCTGAGTAAAATAATTGCCCCATAGGACTCTTCTATATCTTTCCCCTCTCACCCTAAACTTATGCCCTCTAGTTCTGGACTCCCCCACCCCAGGGAAAAGACTTTGCCTATTTACCCTATCCATGTCCCTCAATTTTGTAAACCTCTATAAGGTCACCCCTCAGCTCCAGGGAAAACAGCCCCAGCCTGTTCAGCCTCTATGAACCTGCACTCCAAGATCTCTTTGTTCAGCAACACTCCCTAGGACCTTACCATTATGTGTATAAGTCCTGCTAAGATTTGCTTTCCCAAAATGCAGGACCTCGCGTTTATCTGAATTAAACTCCATCTGCCACTTCTCAAGCCCACTGGCCCAACGGGTCAAGATCCTATTGTAATCTGTGGTAACCTTCTTCACTGTCCACTACACCTCCAATTTTGGTGTCATCTGCAAACTTACTAACTGTACCTCTTATGCTCGCATCCAAATCATTTGTTTATTTTATCCGTTGCTCCCGATGCGGTCTCCTCTACATTGAGGAGACTGGATGCCATTTCCGGGACACCTGCACCAATCAACCCCACCGCTCCGTGGCTGAACATTTCAACTCCCCTTCCCTCTCTGCCGAGGACATGCCGGTCCTGAGCCTCCTCCATCGCCACTCCCTCACCACCCGATGCCTGGAGCCTCAGGACCCTCCAACCCCAGGGGATCAATGTGGACTTCACCAGTTTCTTATTTCCCTGCCCCCCACCTTACCCCAGTTCCAACCTGCCAGCTCAGCACTGCCCTCATGACCTGTCCCACCTGTCAATCAT